>NW_027286069.1:70721624-71259124 GCF_022747635.1 Hetaerina americana | reverse complement strand
GATGTTAAGTGGTGTGGAACATTGGCCTATGTAAAAGGAAGGGCAGAGTTTACAGGTAAGAAGATAAGCAACATTCTTGGAAGTGCAAGAGGAATAGAGGAAGGGCGGGAGAGAGTTAAATGGTGGGATGGAGTGGGGTGGAGTGGTGAAAATAGGGCAGGTTTTGCATCTTGCTCGATGACATGGAGTGGGTATGGCTCTGGGGGTGTGAGGGGATTTTGAGAGTGGCCTGGTGGATTTGAGGATATCTGCTAGGTTGGCGGGACGTTTGAAGGTGCCAGAGGGGCAATTGGGAAGAAGGTTGGAGGAAGTGTTGTGATTTTTGAGGATGGGGAATAGGTCTTTGAGGATGAATTTGAGAGACTGAATGCCTGGGAAGTAGGTAGTACAGATTGAGAGAGGCTGGGAGTCTGTGGTTGAGGCAGGCTTGGGGGTGTAAGAATGTTTAAGTATTTTTTTATGGAGGAGAGAATCAGGGTATCCTCGTTGGAGGAGGGAGTGATGAAGGTTGTTAAGGTATTTGTTAAGGGATTCGGGATGGTTGCAAATGCGGTGACCGCGGATAGAGAGAGAGAGAGTAAGGGAGGGAGCGCTTGGTATGGGAGGGGTGACAACTGCTGTAATGAAGGTATTGCTGCTTATTAGTAGGTTTGGTGTGAACAGAGGTAAGGAATTTGTTGTTCCTGAGGGAAATATTAACATCGAGGAAGGTAATCTGAGAGGATGAAATGGTCGAGGTGAAAGACAGAGATGAGGAATCATTGAGTTGGGAGATGAAGGAATTGAGGGAATCTATGCTGTGTGGCCATAGTAGAAAGATGTTGTCAATGTATCGGAGCCACAGGAGGGGTTGCAGAGGATAGTTAGAAAGGAAATTCTCTTCCAGGACACCGAGGTGGAGGTTTGCATATGAAGGGCTGAATCTGCTACCCATAGAACAGCCCTTTATTTGGAGGTAATGGTTATTGTTGAAAGAAAAGGAGTTGCGGGTTAGAATGAAATTGGAAAGATCAATGAGAAAATCGGTACTGGGGATTTGAGGAGTAGGGCGTTTGGAGAGGAAGTAACGTAGGGAAGAAAGGCCTTCTTGGTGAGGAATGGATGTGTATAAGGAGGTGACATCGATTGTAGCCATAGTAATTTGCGTACGGTTCTCCTTACGTCCCTACTATTTTGACCGCGTTGGTCCAATACACTTCCGAGATACTCGTACGCAATGTTCTACCTTTTCTAGTTTATGCCCTCCTATTTTAATATTTAGCTTGTAAAATCGCATAACCTTTTATTCATTCTCATTCCATATATGTCGCACTGATTTTCCAATTCACTCAGCAATGCTTGCAACCCTTTGGCTGACTGATAAAGTAAAGCTTGGTCATCAGTAAACCTAACTGATTTAACGATTTATTCACCGAGTTTCATTCCATGATATCATACATAAAATCAATTATTCTTCGGAAGGAGCAAGGAAATAGAAAATACAGGAACAAGTAAACTTAAAGTCAATTCGTTACATGTAAATTCGAATTAAGGCGGACGTTTATATCGCAATGATTTTGTAAAAATTCAGTCAGAGCTAAGGTAGCCCTTACACTGGAATAACTTTTCTGTAAGAGACAGGCAATGGCGTCTTTAGACTTTATGACAATAAGAGGGAAAAAAGTGCAAAAATATTTTCCATCATCTTTAATCAAGTAGAACCAGAGTTGGATTCAAAAAGATTCTATTTTTACTCTTAATTTAAAAAAATGGGACTCCTTTAAACAAAGGGCAAAGTTGCTAACTTAATGTCACGTACCATACTGGCGCGTTAGATATTTTCACCAATTTTTATCGTCATGGGATATCTAATTCAATTTTATGATTTGAATAAGTCATTCGAAGTTTCTTATATTACGTCTTTTCATGATTTTCTCTTTCTCACTCCAGGGATACATTTTTATTTTATCTTCTTGCAATACGCCATTGGTGGAGAATGCCAGGTATATTCCCACCTTTGATGTAAGATGAAGTAACAGAAAGGAGAGCCTTGGGAAAGATAAACTGAGGAATGAAATCTTTGGAGGGCAGTGAAAATTGAGGGCATCACCTTCCTCAAAAGGACTCTCTAAAACGATCATTTTTATGGAATATACGTATATGTGTATGCATAGAAAGGAAAACTCTTTCATTGGCCAAGAACGTCTTCTTTTCCTACTCTCTAAACCCTCCCGCTCCAATTGCCCTTCCTCCACCTCCATCTTGTTCGTCTCGCTCGACCTTATCCAATAGGGGAAGTAGGTAGGACGAGGGACGGGATGATATTTCAGAGACCCGTAGGCCACGAGAATGTATGAGACGAAGAGCGAAAGAGAGACACTTCGAGCGAGCGAATGAAAAGTTCGCCTCACCGTCCGCATCTCATTGTGGCATTCCGACTTGAAAGGAGTAGTCTCTACGGAAATCGGTTGGCTGGTGAGGGTGTGGAGATTATGCGACCCATCCTTCAAAAGATTCCTCCATTCCTACCATCCTCCTTTCCCTGCGCATAACTTCCTCCTGTCCTCCGTAGCGTTCAATAAGCGGAATTCTTGTATCAGTTGATAAAGTGGCGACAAGAGAAAAGGAAAACGAAGGAACCTCACCGGAAAAATTTTCTTTCAATCGAACTCTCATTTTCGAGTCGATTTTTCGACCTCGGACTTGAGGAGAATCAGGACTCGATTGACAAATATAAATTATCAGCCGACCGAATCGAAGATAGTGCACGTATCAATTTATTTGGACACAGTTGGAATTTTTTTATTCTAGTTACCTACCCTAAATGTCTTCTGCAGTGGGTGTTTCTCTCTGATTGAAGGGGAAGAAAATGCTTCAATTTCTAGCTGTTTATCCTTTTGTTTCAAAATCTTGAGTTAGAATTTATCTCACTAAAAAATCGTATAGTTTACGAAATTTAGACGATAATATAAGGAACTCGTCAACTATGAATTATGGTTTTATTTTTACAAGGTTTTTAGCCCGAATTCAGCAAACAATGAGTGCTAATAAGCAACAATTTACTATCTAAAATTTTGTTATAGTAACGCACTGATTTTATTCGTTCCAGTGAATATCAGGAAGTAAATAATACCATGTAAAAGTTTTCTTTTATCCAAAAGTTTTCTTCTTTTATCCAATTTGAAAAATTCCTGCCTGAGTATGAACGAATGCCTTTGCGCCAAGTGACGTAGAAGTGATTCATTGGTGATTACCCCTTTCTCGAAATATAAGGGACCAATAACTGCTCTAAAGGTTAATTTAAAGATGATTGAACTCATGCAGCAGTATCTTGAGCGGATGATTAAAATTCTATTAATTCGACAATTGTACCCGTTCTCCGGAAAACGTATATTTACAAGAAAGTTTCTTCTTTTTTTTTCTTTGGAGTTAATCTTTTCCACAGAATGCTGATTTCTGAAATCGCAAGTGCAATTTTCCGGACGCACGTTTATATGTACTAATTCATAATTTTTTATGCATAAAGTAGTTCGCCAAGGAACAGGTATCACCAAATGTAAACTTTCAAGACAAACGGACTTTGTAATACTTCCAGCAGCCTCCACCAACCGATGCTAAGAGTAATGTTGTCATTACTTAATTTCGGTAACTTTCACGCATACTTAAGATCCTAATTCAGCGCTGTTTTGTGAGTCGGTGCCACTTCATTGTCTTGAAACCTGCTGAGTTTGGCTCGCTCACGAGTGTAAGATGTCAATCCAGGAAGCCAGGGAGCAGTTATTCGAATGAATAAATTTGAACTGACGTAGCGACATTAGTCTTTACTGCTCAAAAACGGTAACCAAGCAGCAGCCGAAACATCCAGCCATGAAAGATCATTTAAATCACAAACTATTACACTTCAAGCATAACGTGAATTAAATGTTTTCCAACGCTATTAAATCTCATTTTCTCATTTTATATCCATTTAAATGATTTCAGCAGGGACTGTTGATAGCATAAGAATGAAGAAACACCTTAATAAAGATAACGACTTAAAGGACACCGCCATAAACGTTTGTGTCACAATAGGACAAGTTCCGTGAGAGAGGCGGGTATCTGTATTAAGTGTTAGAAATCAAGTGCATTTTGTATAAGCATTTGCTTCACTAAATATTGTATACCTTCCCCATTAATTAAGTATTTGAATGGAAGCACAGTGGACTTTTTTTGCCTTTTAAATATGCTAAAATGCGAATCATTCAGATTCGTTCATAATATAGTTTGATAATTTAAAAAACCGTATGACTATAAATGCTAGATACCCGGAAAATATTAAAATATTAAGTATTGGAAAAATGGTGTAATTTCGCTCTTTAAATACGCTTCAATTCGATTAATAAATTTACGATATAAAATACAATTACAGTTCATTATGCAAAAATAAAGGGCAGACCTTAGATTTATAAACTATAGTGAACCAAAATCATGATTAATTCCAAGAAACTGCGGGAGATGCCGCAGCAGTAACTTGTGACAGAGTTTTCCGCTAATATGCATTACAATGCAACTATTTGTGTAATAAAATTTCGGAGTGTAAGAGGACACCTCGATAACTTAACCGGCTAAAGCACTCGGTCGGACATCACGATATCCGGGTTCGAATTCCGGTCAAAGCGGATGATTTTGATTCTCTGAAATTGTTGCGTTGCAAAATGATGTTCATTACCATCATCACAGGTAGATCACCAATTAGATTTTGGGCTGCTCGGAACAACAATTATATAGCGTGCTGGACTTCCTCCAACGCATAATACGAGTTTAGTTTTCGTATAGTTTTCCTTAAAAAGTTTCTTCTTTATACTCTTTAAATTCACTCTGCCCTAAGGGGCTTTTTCTTCCTCGCTTTTCTAAACATTCTCCCTTATATCACGGACTTCAAAGTCCCAATTCCTCTCAATATATGGTCCAGACATCTACTCTACCTTCCTCAAAAATTTCACCAAACAATTTACTTTCTTCCCCAGTATGCACGAAAGTTCGTATTTTTTTCAAATCTATCCAAATTATTTTCTTCATTCTTTAAAATCCTTTTAATGCTCCATTACGGTTGATGTCTGATTTGGTAGATATATCCCCTTATAGCATATTTGTATGTGGCCACATATATATGTAGGTGTGTGTATGCATATGTATACATATATATATAATCGGTCGAGCCGTCGAAACGTTAAAACTACATATGTGAGTGTCCATTCTTTGTGTTTCTATGTATTAAAAATCTGCATCTGTGTTTATATATATATATATATATATATATATATATATATATATATATATATATATATATATATATATATTCCTAAATAATTGCATATTTTCTTGTAGGACTTATCAAGGGGAAATGATGTTAATTTAGCCATATGATTGTCCGGAAATTTTTGTATCATTAATTATTCTAAATTTGAATTTTTTCAAAAATAATTATAAACTTATTACAAACAATGTAATCCAATAATAATTTCCACGTATCGCGTACATAATCTCTGTTCGAGATGTATCATTTTTTCATACTCTCATAAGGTGTTTTGTCATACTTGACTGGGTGAATCAAGGAATCTACTGTTTTCCAAATGGGTGCATACTCATAAATGTAAATAAGAAAAATATGTTGTTTGTCTCAATTGGGGGTAAATTATTGTTACATTCACGTACATAATTTTTGTGAAATTATCAGAGAACATATAAATATATACATATATTTTGTAATTTTTAGATATTAAAATTGTCAAACGATTTCGTTCATCTCTTTACAACATCACGTGATGTTGTTAGAAGAGAATGAGATTATCTGATTCCGAACGCAGGATCTATCTTCACATAAGCCCATAAAATTTTAACCGGATTGTTGTCTCGCCTACTTATACGTTATTATCGCTGCCCGAGAATTCTCGCCAGAATCGTTGGAGGCGACGCGGAGCGGGCGAGATTATGCAGCGAGATTATACGAGTATTCCTCTTGAGTCACACAATAGCCCTTCAGAAGGTTTTCTGAATTTGATCACCACTTCCCTTCCATTTAACCAGTCTATTCTTATAGATATACAGAAATGCGGCAATTTCTGTCTTGAATGGTATATAAAACACCTTTAAATGTACTCATTAAAAATAGAAAAAGAAACATGGAATCAAATTTTTACGTAGATTTTACTTCCTACGGCGCCATGTGGGCCACTCATCATGCACGAAATGGTTATTGTTGTGACCAGTGGCGTACATAGGGAATGGGCCAATGTTCGGTGACCGAAGCGTTATGATAGAACGAAGCTAGTTTTGGTATTAATTATTGGTTTCGGTGGTCAACTTCATCTGAAGTGACCTGGAAGGAAACGTGTTAATTCATTTTGCACGAAAAATTGAACCATAAGAAGAATCGAATTCATCAGATCCAGAGGAATGTACTCACTCCACAAACTGTGTATGGGTATAGGTTGCAAAGTACCAAGCCAGTTAGAGCAATTGGATTTTTAACGAAGGAGCCAAGGTTTAAATTCCGATGATATCTTTAGACACCCTTAGGCTTATCCAAACCTTTTAGATACTACTGTGGCGGGTGATAATTTCCTGGGAAATCGTAGCGCAGACAGCATTGGGAATTGAGGTTCTGCCCCCCCCCCCCACTTTCCCCGACATGAAATACATTCACAAGCCATGGGGCTTAATACAGGTGAGCTCTACTTTCATCAGTCAAAAAATCATTTGGCTTTACTTCTGTGGATTTATTATGCGCATAGCATATGGCATATATGCATAAAGCATGCGGCTTCGGGGGCGGAGACCATGAGTTGCATGTCCATATGATAGTAGAATTTCCCCTTCTTACTTTTCAACATTAATTTGCCACGTTACTAGAAATATTTTTACTACATTTGTAGGTGCACGTTATTTGATATTATATGCATTTGCATGCTTGTAAGTTATAAATGTTTTTGCATGAATACATACGCCTCTGTGGGTCTAGGTCAGCATGAATTTGTTGGTTTTGCAAGCGGTTTTATCTTCTATTACGGGAGGTGACCTAACACCCCCCTCCACATACTCCTTCGGTGGCATGCGGGGTATTATGTAGATGTAGATAAAAGCATTGGGTAGTTTTTCTGATTGTTATGGATTTGATGCTGAAAAATTGATTAATAAATTCATTATAAGGTCATTAAGGTAATACTTCTCTCCGAGTTTGATAATGAACTGTGAGAAAAATCAGCTGACTTATCATTATAGGGAGCCAATAATAACATGAAATGAATATTTTGATTCTTAATGGATAGAACTTTCGAAATGTAAATGCTTCCATCATATTAGTAGATTGTGGGTCGAAGGATGATTACTGCTATGAAATTTCATGGTATTACTCTGGCGATTAATCGGGAAGTGTGGAAAAATTTCACCGGTCCACATAACATATAAACCTTTTCATTACGTTAAATCAATTGACGGATAAATATATGAAAATAACACGCCGTACGTGCACTAACAGCCCGGAAGTTGAGCTATACATTTTACAGTGAGAGTTCTCTGCCTAGTGCAAACATACAGGACCTCTAGCATCCCAAGCGCTTGATATTAGTGCCATAGCGGTTCGGAAATTCATTTTTTTTGCTACGCCTACAATATATGCTCTCAGAATAGAGACAGCAGTCAAACGAAATTCAACCCCGCGAGAGGTAGAAAGACTAGGGTTGGATAAATGTCTGAAAATGCAATCCCGTGGATTTATCAATATGCCAAAAGGGTTTTTCTCGGAAAGTGTTTGTATTTGACGGAATCATTATGTACTCGTACACGTACTTGTATATGAAAACTTTGTAAGATAGAAAGCGATGTTAGCTAAGGTGTCACCTATACACCCTACGGCATATAAATTTCCAGATATGCAGGAAACTTTATTAGTATGCGATCGTCGTGCGATATACAAAGGAAGTTTACTTTATGGGTGAATCATGCTTAAAATTTCACCCATCGAAATATCCTTTGGGAGCGAGCTATCTTTTCTAAAACGTATGTATCAGCACTTCTAACTGAAGTCGATGTCGGTGGGCAAAACATCAAATATATGATTTCACTAGAGAATTCAATGATTTACAATTTTGCTACAGTAAGCGGTAAGCATATACAAGTACACACATATTTTCATACACACATGTTCTCATTTCCTTTCGGATTAGACTCCTGTAACTTGAAATTTACGCAAATCTTGAAAATTTTATATCTAGATCCTAAAATGAAACAGTTCTTCTTATTATTACTATTTAGAGCGTACTGTCTTCAAGAACTCCTAAGGAAAGGTATACTTGAATATTTATGAGGTTTGTATATAAATTATCGGTAACAAATTTTTCCTGACGTGTGCGTTAAGTGCTGAATTCAGACCGTTAGTTTAGTGGACAAATGATTCCATATGGTATTGGCATTGATAAGATGATAGTGCCCACCATTATCACTGAGAATTTGGCGATGCGAAAGATATGCGCTTAACTCATCCCGGAGGTCATGACGAACGACTAGAAGCACAGTGCGAATACCTTCTGCAATGATATCACGACGATTTCCCAACCCCCTTCCAGTCCCGACTTGGTACCAGCAGACTATTTCCTATTCCGTAAAGTCAAATCCTCCCTCAAAGGACACCACCATGGGGCCCTAAGTGCGGGCAAAGAAGCAAGGACACACGTTTGAGTTTCTTTTCTTTTTTTTTCTGTGTTTTTGTTTGCCAGTGGTAACTTGATATACATTATTATTCACATTCGCGAGACTTTCATGCGATATATATATATATATATATATATATATATATATATATGTTTATATATATATATACACACACATATGTTTATATATCCATACATTTATATTTATGTATGCATATATATTAAGAAAAGACTCGTAAAAACTTTGATATGGAGCGTAGCTATGTACGGTGCGGAAACGTGGTCATTGAAACAGGAGGATAGATGTAGATTGGAGGCTTTTGAAATGTGGGTGTGGAGAAGACCGGAGAAGGTGAAATGGACAGAGAAGAAAACAAATGAGGAAGTACTTGGTATGGTGGGCGAAGAGAGGGGTTGGTTGGGAGAAATCCTATGGAGGCAGGAAAAGTGGATGAAGGGGTATTGACCGGTAGTGGGATGTTGAAGACTGTGATAGAGGGGAGAATGTTGGGCAAAAGAGGAAAGGGAAGGAACAGGATAGGCATGTTGGACGGGATGAAGGGAGGAAGAAAGTACTCAGAGCTGAAGAGGGACCTGATGTAAAGTAGGATGTTGTGTTTTGCTAGGGGTCACAAATTATTTAATTAGTAATTATGTCCATCCAAAAACCTACCTTAACCGGTAGATTACCTAATAATAATATATGCATATGTATAAATATATGTGTGCGAGTGTGTAGGAGGCAAACACACTACTGATCGGTAGAGGTAGTTATCCAGAGTTTGCTCACCGGTTGATATAACGAGCTTTTATTATGCAAAATAGGAGCTTAAAGTACTGATTATAGTCGATGAAAAAATCTCAAAATAACATTACGTAGCAATTCATAGTGCATTAACATGCTTCAAATTATGAAAATTAATCGTGTCAAAATCCCGTTCTGTACCGAGGGCAAGATATTATTGGGAGAAGGTGTGGTTCCATCGATATTCACTCAATTTCACCTTTAATTTAATTAATAAAATAAAAGTAGTGTATGCAGAGTAATTGCATACGCTCATGGTTTTTTTAAATAATGCTAAATTCATTACGTGAGAATCGCTTCCTACTGCAGCCCTCTGCGACATAAATTTAACGTTCTAATATTTTCTACATATCTATAAAAGTGTAAACTCTATAACCTAATATGTCGTCCTTTCTCATTGTAAAAATCCGCCCAAGTTGATGGTTGCTCTCTTAAATTTTTAACAGTGCGCAGTGAATTCCTTCTTTCATTTGTTGGGAAAGACGAGAAGGTAGCAAATGTCATTTCAGAGGTGCCACGAGGAGGGTGTAATCAAGGCTCACGGTCTCCCTCTTGAGTAAAATAATTCAAGATGCTGCTTCCTTCTCCTGAGTCCACGTCCCATTTTAGCGTCTAATGTGATCTCGTATATATTGCATGCATAAATAAATATTATATGAGCATCAAAGCTAAAACCTTTCCATGGCTTCCTTTGAGATTCTACGAACGAGTACAAGGAAGAGGAGGAATTTTTCTAGTCCACGTCGAAGAGTGGGCTTTTAAATGGCCAATGATTGATTTCTCGGTGAGAGAGAATGTGCGCAGGGCGTGTTGGTGGTTTCCAGGATACTTCCTCCTCCCAGCGCCTCTTTTGTTCCCTGACACTCCGGCAGAAAGAAGGGAGGAGGAGGAAACTGCTATGAAATGGGCTTCGGTCCATTTCCATTCCATTGTCGGCAGTTCTCAAGGGAACACAGATGTGGGTAAGGGGGGGAGGAGGGTAAGAGTGAAAGAGAGGGTTCCCTTTACTGCTTAAAGTTCGTAGGGAAACAGCGGCGGATGACGTAACAAGGAGAAGAGGAAGACTTCTGGTGAAAGGAGCGTAAGCAACGGCGGTGGGTGGGTGCGGGTAGACAGGGTAAAGCGGAGAAGTACAGGGACGGTTGGCGAGAGGCATGTTGATGAAATGTCTTTTAGAGCAGTCGAAAACAAGTGTATATGTTTGCACAAACAAACAGCTGTTTGCAATGCATCCTTCTATTTACGTACATACGTACACTAGATGAAATAACCGTTGGAATTCAACGGGAAATGTTCTAATAAATTTGTTTCATTAAATCAGGATATTCTACCTATTGAGGGTGGATTTTGGACAGTCCCTCACGACTATTAGATTTAAATCATAGCTGGAACTTCTTATTCTTTCCTCTATACCATCACTATTTCCTTTGATGTCCTTAGTAACTTTTTCGTGCTTTCATACCATTTGAAAAGCCTATTCACTTCCTTGCTCTAAAAGAACTAACATTCATTCTTACTTCTATCACAGCTTTGAGTATCTCAATGCCTTTCATTATTTCTTCCACCCTCGTAATTTGCGTCATTGGATTTATTCTAGTAGCTATCTTTCTTTGGTCAAAATATTTGAAACTTCATCGTTCGTCCTCCACCCTTACCATATTTTTTTCTCCATTTATTTTTGCCGACTTATTTTCTAGCCCTTATAATACTCACATAACAGGAGACACCAAATAACGCTTCATGGTAAAATTACCTCATGGTAAGTATGTTAGATCCTAATAGCAATATAATCCATATTTTTGGCCTTTTATTATCTTTTCCCTATACCTTACGTACCTCTTATTAATTCTCTTCTAGCAAATGCTTCTTTCACTAAAACCAATTTTCTACTTTTATGGTGTGTGTTCCGTGTCATGTGTGTGTGTGTGTGTTTCAATAAATAAATATATACACACCCACATAAAAACTATTAACGCAGTTATCAGCCCGAAAGTCGGTTTGATAGAGTTTACCAATTACCGAGCTCAACGGGGTGTGAAATTAACACATGAGAGGAGTTCCTTTTCCTGTGCCGCCTATAGTTTCCCAGAAAGTTCTGGTCCCCAAAAAATAATACAGGTCGAGTGAAGCTAAGAGTGCCCAGTGATGTTCCCGGGAATTGAACCCCGGCCTGATTGTCTGTCCCTTTCGAACTCGGGCCCCATGTCACACACACACACACACATATGTGTGTGTGCGTGGATGTGTGTGTGTGCGCGCGCACATGCATAAACCCACATACGCAAATCAGTACACACATATACATATGTGCGTTTTCGATGGTGTATTCACAAATACGAGTGTAGGAATAACCAATGTACTTCCGAATGTAAATGCATCAAGGACTTCTCGTCAGAACTCGTATGACACAATTTCTATTAGCGTAACTAAACGCAGTTACTCTTCTGGTTTCTCAGAACAAAAGACAGACGGGTGAAGTGGTTGTGGCAAAGCCAAGAGGAGGGGTTTAGCGAGCTGGTGTGAGGGATGGAGGGTGGGTAGTGGAGGGAAGAAAGAAGGAACCTCCTATTCGGCCTGAAAGAAATTGACGCCTGAGCAGGTAGGTTGAAGTTGGTCAAGGAGCCAGGTCACAAATGAGGCAGCCTCCTGCGCGAGACGGCGGCGTCATGCTGCGTGTTTAACGCGCCGCCGAGCACCTTATCTGAAAGGGTATGAGGCGTTTGTGGGGTGGAGAAGAGGATTTCTTGGAGGGTGGGGGGGCATAAAGCTGGCTTTGCCAGTGGGAGTTCGGATTCTACTTGTGCGATATAGAACCGAGAGTTTGGAGATGGCGTGGAAGAACACAGCGCCCAGAACTCAACTTCACCCGTGTAGCCATAGACAGATGAATTGACACACAAAGACCCTTTACACAAAGGTCGTTTCCCTTCGTCTTTGTCCGGCTTGTATTTTCTCAATCCTTCACTAGCAGCAGTCTAAGGGGTTGTTGAATTCATATCCACCAAGTTAGAGAGCATAAACACTAATATGAAATTCATGGCGTGGTTATATATTTTTTCATTTTACTACAAGGAGTATTTCTCAGGGAATAAGTTGGCACCAAAACGGTGAGTGCCGATGAATTTTGTGGAAATGAGTAAAATGACAGAATCAGACTGATGCACAAAGAATGACGTATGCTTCTTGGTTAGAGAATTACCGATTACGATTACATAACAATTATAAAGATGAACGCAAACATAGGAAACCATCCATTTAAGAAGGGGTGTAGTGAGAAAAATGCAAAACATCTAGCCATCCGGTGAAACAATTTAAAAAATTAATAAAACAACCGTTGCAATCAAAATAGAGACAAAGAAAATGGGAGCAAATAAAACACAGGTAAAATGAAATATATGGACGTCAGTGTCATTATGCACTGAGAGAGCGTCGTAGGAGACAAATCTACGTTTTTCATTGCAAGTGACGGACAGGTTAAGAAAGGAACGAGAGACAAATATACTTTTGGGAAAACAACTAAAGTGAAGAATATTTGGTACTTAAAAATACAAAAGGTGAACGATGGAAGCTGGGGGAAAAACGGGCGGTATAAAAGGGTCTATTTCAAAAGTAGGAGAACTAAGTTGATTAAAGAAAATGCATGCCATAATTGATACGTTCCCTCAAAAGTCTTCGAAATAGCACCCTTATGCGTCCAGCGGGTTTTCCCTGCCTCGTACGCCTTTTGGAGGGCGGCGCTCGAAATGCTGCTAAGATCCCTCATCACGGTCTGTTGTAACGCTTCCACCGAGCCGTTGAGACGTCCTTTAAGCATGGATTTGAGCCGAGAGAAGAGGGAGAAGCCTTTTAGGTTAGCGTCAGGGCTGTAGGGTGGCTAAAGCAGGCGCTCAAATGGTCGGGCAACGCCTGGCAGATCCGCGTGCGAGTTTCCTTTTGTTCGTCCGAGAGCACTCGTGGCACCAACTTCGCACTCACCTTTCTCATGTCCATGTTTCTAGTCACAGCTCGATGCACATCACTTTTAGGGATACCGAGGTCATCAGAAACAATGCAATAAACGTATCTCCCTGTCCAACAAAGCCATTGCTATTGCAAGAGTTTCACTTTTTGAGGTCAAAGGGCATCCTGAACAATTGGCATCTTCAACATCATCTCTAACCTCCCGAAACCACTTGTGCCACTCAAAAACACCCGATCTACAAACGGCGTTATTACCATAAGCTTCCTTGAGAATGTCATGAGTCTCTTTCCCGGTTTTGGCCAGTTGCCCGGTGAGCCAACATTTGATGGCATAGTACTTCTCCAATGACCGGTTTATGATGGAGGTTAACGAGGTAACATCATAGAGATTTCGTAAACTAACGATACGCACTCCGCAAAGGCTGGGAGCCAGCTGGCACCGACCTCCAGACCTTCCCTCGAACCTAGCCACAGAATTCGCCGCCAGTGAGGTGTTTTAAAAAGTTTATCCCAACCTGAGTAGGTTTTGTACCTATACTTTTTTTCAAGGAACGAAATCATAATTGCTATTTAATCCAAATAATGAAGAGGAAAATGAAAAACCTCAGTAAATTTCAGTAATAATGAACATAAAAAAGCATTTTTAGAATTTATTTAAGTATATTACATTCTGAGCGATCAATGATTTCTTTACTCGAAAATTAGTAAGGCGCACAAAACCTCATTCTAACTCGATTGTAATACTTAAATAAAATCTTGTATGTCTCAATTCTAAACGGCTTTTATGAATGGAGTATGGTCCGTTACATATATTTTAAGGCTCGGTTTTCTCTGATAAACTTTATTTCAATTATTTACTCTGATTCTGTTTACATTTTTTTACAAGATATGTTTGTTACTGCAAAGGCGAACTTCACTTTTTGTGAAGTTGTTCAGTATAGCTAAAATTGAAAAAATGAGACTTTTACCGGTAAATTTCCACTCTTATATAGTTCTCATGTTCTTTAGCTTATTTTTCAAATATTTTTCAGTTTAACTATTTTAGTTTGAATATCCGTTACGCTAGAACTAATGAATATTTAAAAAGAAGAGCATGATATAATCAAGATAATATTTTGGACTTTCTTGCATTGATAATAACAATAACTTCTTTTTCGAGTGTTTTATTAATTTTCAGTGCACTTTTTTCCTCTTGCCGAATTTCTGTTGGCCTTCTTTATTTAACCTGATATAGTTCATCCTGAAATTTGGGCAGCTAAATCAAATTTGTGTCAAACGTGTACAAAGAAATGGAATTAAGCTCTTCAAATCAATTAAAAGTGGAGTTCAAAATGCAACGATTAAACAATTAAGGATGATTTTGACTCTCAGAGTATATTTTATTTTTGCCCTTTATAAGAACTCGTTAGATTGCAGAACTCATTCTAGCGACGTTTATGTGCGTCAATGTTATCTTCCTAATAATGGAGTGTACCCTGTAATACACTCATATCTCTTTTCTGCAGTTATCTCAGAGGAAAGAGCCGCTGTTTAATTATAATTATCACGTCCTTTTAAAAGTAAAAAGGTCTAAATAATGAGTAAGAACCCTTATCGCCTACCTGAAACCCCACTCTTTTGTTGTTATTCTAGCCTGCTTTTCCTCTTAATTTATATCTTGAATTGTGTTATTCTTTAAAGACATAATTTTTCATTCCCTTTTTCTTTTAATTCATTATTGCGAAAGAAAATAATGACATAAATGATTGCCATTTGTAAAATTTCCAAAAGGGCCTACATAAATCAGCACTAATAGAAAACTGCCATATCGCTAGCGTATAAATGTAAAAAAAATGTTATCACCTACAAACTCCTTTAAAAAACTGCCTAGACTTTTGTTGTCAAGGCAAAAAGACATTGCGTAATACCTACATGATGATATTTTAAATCATCAGACACTTTTACTTTTCTTATCCTTTATGCATTCAAATGTTATATAAACTTTTATGTATTTACGTACTTATTGTCCATTGATCATCGAATCATTTTTTTAAAATGATTACAATTGTCAAACCATAAGGAAAAATAATCATTACTCCAGATATTTACATTTAAAATGACATTTAAGATAGTTAATTGTTATTTGAAAAGATGATTATTTATCGTAAAACCTATATAATAATCTTCTATTGAAGATTTCTAATCATATGAATTTTTAGAAGCTTTATTATAAAAAGGAAATAATTTTATTAAATAACCTGATCTTACAAGCCTTATTTTAATACGCACAGTGAAACAAATCTTTCGAGAACTTTTAATTTGACTTCCTACTTCATCAATGAAAAGTAAAAGGCATTAAATAAACCTCATTTCTCGTTCAAATCTCAGGTGAATTTCTCTTTTAAAAAATTGTGTTATCATTCCCCAATTGCCTGGCACAGTCATGTATTCGTTTAAAGCTGTTTGACGAAATGTTTCCGATGTTTTACTGCAAGAATCTGGATCTGATGGATAATTCTTTAACCCCAAATGGGCTTTGTGAATGTGAATAGTTACATATATTCCTATTAAATGACTCCCGATTTCACGGGTCTTCAAAGACCACATGCATGTACTCGTGTATACATTTTTTCCCAACAGAATTTTCCAGTTTGCTTCGTCTTTGAGTTCATGCCAAGAGTATACTCCAATTGAAGCACGATGCATGTTGTGCATTTCTATCAATCTCGTCAATTATTTGAAATTTTTACAATGAAAATAGTATCCAAGTTTTACGAATAATGAAACTGTGATGCTAAGAGAGATTGTGGAGAGACAACATTTTTGTCGTGATTAATTGGATCTCTTTGGTATAAAAAAGACGCCACAATGATTTGAATGTGTAATTAAAAAATGGCATGAGGCAATCTTAAGAAGAGCCACCAAATCATTACTAAAACGTCGAACGCTAAAATTATGTATATGTACCTTTTTGCAAATTACGTGAATAAACTATGGGTAGCTCATGGTATTTTCTCGGTATTCCGGGACTGAATTTTGGACTTTTTTGACGTAAATTGCACCCACGTCTCCCTCATGCGTTTCATTCTTGTTCACGTTTCTCGGATTGCCGCCCGGCTCCACCGTCGCCTGCGCCGTCCCAGTGTCGTTTCTGCCGGCCAATGCCGCGGCTGCGACGGGGTACTTTTAATGGTACCCGCCGCTTGAGAACTCGGCGGAGAGTTTCTGCCTTCTGTTGAGTGCAGCGGTTGTTTATGCAGTGGTTTTTGGAGCCCCTGGGACTGTGTGCTTTCCCCCGCTCTCGCCCTATGACCTCTCTTATTCCCTTTCCTCCTGCTTCCCCTGACTCTACCTTTATTAAGAGGAGGTGGAGAGGGGAATGCGACGTATGCAGAGAGGCGAGTGCGATGCGAGGCAGCGTGCTATATTGGAAGAACCGGGGGAGTGCGGGAGAATCTTACCGTCCGCCGACCGCTCTCCCACTTGCTCTTCTTTCAACGACGTGGAGCACCAAATGCCGCCTACGCCCGCGGACAGGGTCATTGCCTACTCAGGACTTGTGGCGATGGGATGCATATCCCTTCACGGTCCGAATTTCCCGATACATCAAGAGCGCATTTCACAAGGACGTTAGGTTCTTGATTAATTTCGGAACGAGTTTTAAGGTAAATCTGAGTGTTGCGCAACGTTGTGAAGAGTGCACTAAAATATTGGAAATGAGGAAAAAATATTGCAATAAATATTAATAAATGCAATGTAAAACAATTTACCAAGTTAAATTAATTAATGCCACATGGGATTAAACGTGTGGACAAAGGCTTTGATGTATAATATCAGGAACTGGTTCTCGGCAAATATAAAATATCTTCTTAGATTTTCTTCCTTGCCCTTCGTAGACTCGGCATAAGTACCTTTTGTCTCAAATATTTCCTTTCGTTATCTTCTTCTATTTGAAATATCGTTTCACACCATCGTTTCACACCATCGTTTCACACCATCGTTTCACACCATCCAAAACATGTGTTATTTTCCTTCATCTTCCCAGCTTATATGAGCATTCCATCATCGGGTAGAGCGCTCGGCTACGGACCGGAGGGCTTGGAATTGATTCTGGTTGACACCCTTAGCTTCACCCTTGCTGTATGATTTTTCACACTTTCCTAGGAAACTTAAGGCGTCTTAGGGAAAGGAACTGACCCACTTTCCTAATGTGTGAATTTCACACGGCTTTGGGCTTAGTATGGGATGAGCTCAATCCTCATCTGTCGAACCAACTTTCAGGTTGAAAGTTGTGGTTTTTGGTCATCTCATCCATACTTTTGTCTTCGTTGATTTGCCAAGACGAAATTTATCTTCATCAGTCCTCTTTTATCCTGCTTGGATCATGTTCCTCCCCGCAATATTTCCTTCAGCAAATTTTTTCTGAGCCTAATTGCCAAGAGTAACAAATATCACTAAGACCCAATTCTTTCCTCAAGATGCCAAGTCTCTGAATACTAGCTACCCTCGGCAGCACCAATGCTACGGTCCTTTTCTAGCCCTAGTTTAGTATTATTTTCTACGTTTCGGTAAACCTTAGTTATTTTTATTCTTTTTGAGGAAGAGCTACACGTGTCTGTTTTTTGCATAGTTCCATTTTTTGTGGTGAGGGGTCTTAACCATTTTAAAAGTTTTATCTGTCAACATGTAAGAAATTTAGGAAACACTGTTCTGTGCACCAATGTGGAGCCATTAAACATTCCATCTTGGGAAAGCCCTGCATCAAGATGAGACACATATATCACCGCCTTTATTTTCCCGATTCCGTTCCAATGGTTTCTATTCTGAAATGATTTCTATTTCCATCAAACATTGAAATTTACGAAAACCTGTATTGGACTGTTTAGTTCTGTGACGTACCCATCGTTGAAGACCTGTAATTCCATAATCCTTCTTCGAGACGGACTTCTTGATTAAATCAATCATGTTTCATGAAATGATCAAATGGTATTCCATGTGCCTTTCCTCTTTTCCACAAAATGAATGAAGCTGGATTTTTTATTCTGTAGTTTTAGGGATAATATGGAAACAATATTTTTTCAATATTACTTTAGTAAAACTGTTTATTGTACAAATATATTGCAGCGTTTTTCTACATTATTCTGTTAGATAAAATAGAAAAATGATAAGAGGATTGCTTGGAATAAATATTTGATTCCAATAGGCACTGGAATAATGGTGTAGCCCTTTCACAATGAAGACGCACCTGATGCATTTCACATTTAAACGGGGCCTAGATTAGTTAAAAATTTGGAAAACCTAAAATATAGAAAATATAGTGTTTGTTTTACAATGATATGTAACGATCATATGCTAAGAATCCGCGCATTTTCTTTTCGAATTACATAGAAAATGCTATGCCAGACTCACCAATATTACTTTAGTGGACTCCTTTTCTTTAAAAATCAGCGATTACAGGAAGATGCTGTTAGGCATTCTTAATAAACGTAAAATTTAAAAGACTAGGGAAAGGAATGATTTATTTAGAAAAAATTGTTAGTTTTTTTCCTACCTCAATAAGATTCGATGCGTTTGGATAACAGCATTCCAAGCAATTATTTCCTCAACATTTAGTAATGTGTCTCGCAAAATTTTCAAATTTGAATGAGTGGCTATCATTGCCCGATTAGATTTATCACCTTTAATATCCTCTGAATAATGGAAGAAAATAACTCATGTTGCGAGGATTGAGACGCACGCACCCTGTCCTCCTTTCCATATGAGATTCGTTCACATCTCACTGGAGTCGTTCTTATGTTTTTAGCCGGACTGAATTAGTTAAAGCTAGGTGTTTGTTTCCATCGGTGGAAAGCATTGAAATGTTTCCACGATCATTCCTAGAGACATTCTGCACCTCGCTGCCGTTCGTCAATGAGCCCTGCTCAGAGTATTCGCAAGGTACAATTTTAACTCCGAAACTGAGTTCTTATGCTCCTCCTTACTCTCCAGTAATTAAAAGATGAGGGAACATGCCGAAAGGTTCCCATTTTTAAATGAATCACTTGGTAAAATGCATTCATAACTAGAACAACGATTCAACTTTGCCAATCGTGTTCTAGTTAATATCATATTTGCTTTTATTCTTTAATGAGGGCTGTTCAAAGGTGTGTGATCATTAATTTTCATAAAATATTGTGCAAAAATTTAATGTTGATATATTTTTCAATTAATATGTATTGTGCGTATGTTACATTCATTGATTTGAAACCAGTATTCCGTGAGAGTTAAGCTAGTAATACAGCATTCTAGTATTAAAGTAATAAAATAACATAAAATAAAATGTTTACACAATAAACTGTGGGAATAAAAATTGCGAATACGCTTTACTAAGCAGCCCTCAAACCATATGAATCGTCATTCTAGTCTCCCATTCCCTCAACATCCCTTATGCTACTGGGATTATTTTTTTAAAGTTCACCTGTGGTTGCAACCTGTTCAATAGCAATGAAAATCGATGATCGCCCGCTCGCCTTTGTGCGGTAAAGAAGAAAAAAGAATGATAAATTAAGTGCATATTTATTTCAGATTAAAGTTTTTTAACGTATGAAAATGATAAAATAAATTGCGCGTTAAATCGATGAATACATTCACGATTTTGATTATAAATAAATCAATTTCTGTCCTTTGAATGCTAATTTCGTTTACAAATAAAGTTAGCCGTTTATTCCGAACCGCCCTATATAATAACTATTCAGGAATGCCCTATTTTAAGTAAATATTTTTGGAATTAGAATTATTTTCAAAACAATTGGAGTGATATCTATATTAAAATATGATAAAAAGGAGAACATTATAAAACCGAATGACTTCGATCGGGCTTGAACGATAAACGTTGCAATGAGAAATGGACTTACATTTACCCAAAGTTCAAGCTTCCATCATATCACCAAGGGTATTGTGCTAATCCCTACTCCCTATACCTACGGGTTGCTTTAACATTACTTTTGGAGAAGTCAGAAACTGTAGTTAATTTCCAATGATTTAACTAAAAGAGACATTTTTTGTCCTGCTGTCATTGAAGTTCACTTACGTAATTTCACGTTTTAACATCGTCCGTATCCGCTAATTTTGATCCATGATCAGTCAATGGTAAGTATAGCAGTTAAAATATGACTACGCGTTTAATTTTCATAATAATGGGCATAAGTCAACTTCGTCATTATGAGGCGTGCGATGTAACGATGACACCCTCCATTGTGTGAACATCAAGGAGATTGGTTAAGCCACTAATCGGTCACCCACAAAGGACCACACAGTGACTTTCACTTTAAAGTGGACCGCAAATTTCCAGTGCACCCTTAAGTCCAGTTTCATTCTGCTGTGCATCCGTCAAATTCGCACTCCATCTCCCAAAGCAGTTTTAATTTCATCAGCTTCCTTCAGAATTTTTTTTTAATTTTTAAACTTCTAGTTTCTGTTCAAAAATTACAATCGTGGTTTAATATGTGAGAAATTCTGATTTTAAAATGCTCACTTTAATATGTTCACTGTTGAGGAGAATGCAATTTCTAAATGCATTAAAAACGGGTCGGATTAAATCACTCGTTGAAAATAAAATAATACTTTAATACAGTCTGCCATCATCTACCCCTACTGTAAACTTGTTTTCAATAAAGCTGGTCAATAAAAAATGCAATTCAAGATTAAAAGGACCTTTTGATGAAATGAACGAAAGAAAATCTTATGCTGGTAAATAAAATGAAGTCATTGAGTGAATGATAAATACGTAATGGCCGATATAAAAAATACTCGGCTACGACGTCGTTCCGACATGTAATTAAGCAATGATTCTTTTCTACGTTCGGGGCAACTACGTAGCAGCACAATCTCTAAATGATACTGCATTATACGCGGTCGTTTGATTCTCACTATAGCCTTCCTTGATTTCATGGGCTTCAGAAATATGGAGGGTGGATCGACTGTAAAAATACGTCGTTTTCTTCCTTCATTAATGCTGTCAATTTTAGATTCGTCAATCAGACCCTTCTTTTGTATCCACCTGAGTGGCGAAGGACGATTGCGGGAACATGAGAATGCCGATCGGGAGGAAAAGTGCGTTCGCGGTGAGCGGTGGCGTTAAATTGCGCGATTAATTCGATTTGCGAGCAAAACCTTCAAGGGTGTATTGGCAAAAGGCCGAGGGGAAATAATGAGCCTTTGATGGTGGGTATGGTGAAGGAGCGACTGCTCTTCCCCCAAGTTTCGTTTAGGCTGACGGTGCGGCGGACGTTAATTGAGTTATTACATTCTTTCCTAATGGAAATGGGGGAGTTAAAGGTTTTGATATCATGGAATCGGAACTGAAGAAACGTGAAAAAGAATACACGGACTAATACCGAAGGGATCTTCAAAACCATTTCTTGATTTGTGGCTAAAATATTTATAAATTAGGTTTTATTTACAATTCTGATGATTCTACAATGATCCAAGGTGATTTTTTTTGTATATTCCGTAAATTTTCGTAGGCTTAAGTTAAAATTTATGATTGAAAGAGGCCATAACTTATGGCGGTATATACTAATTGAATTAATGATGCACCTTAAGGGATGATTTAAATATTGTTATGTAACATAATTAGACCACACAATGGTCGGAAAAAATTATGATCCTTAAACCAATATTTTCATGCTATTAATATCTCATTAAATTTAAAGTATTAAATATTATTCTACAAATTTTTACCCCACATTATTCATTTTTAAATTCTCTTGTCGAATTTTCATTCATCAATAAATTTTTGTTAGAAATATAATCACAGCGTCAAATAGCAATGAAAGAGGTTATTACCAATCACCTTTATGATGGCATTTCACGGTAACAGAACTCGCCAGAACTCCACTTAGAAATATTTTACATTGATTTATAACTTCTTTTAGGGACTTATAACTTAAGGAAACAGAGAATAGTATAGTGTTGAGATTTTGGTCATTACCCATGCTAAGTTAATAAGAGCTATAGGAGTAGTGCACTGGTCACTGCATTTTACATTTACAGCATAATAGCTTGGCATTAAATGGCATTACAAATTTATAAATGACGATTCTCCTTAAAAAATATTATCCTTGGCGAGTACTCCTTAATTATTCAACTACCTCAGTTAACCAAAACAGTTAGACAAAAAACAGAGCTAACTCCAAGGAATTAACAGTGGTTTTTTTTGGCGTTGGCAGCCGTGCTACTGCGTGGACTGGAGGTAATCGACCTAATTTGCGTAATTCTAAATAGGCTGATCTAATGCTTCAGTCGTTGGGTATAAACGAGGTCATTTATAAAGGCTTCAAGAAGTTGTGAAAGGGATTAAACTCCTACTCGAGTGTGAGTAATACAAAGCATTTAGGTTATAATAATAGCAAAAGCTGAAAAGACAAATTGTACCGATAGTGCCATTGTAATTTGCCAATACCATATTGCCATTGATTCAGCCTGTTAAAATATAATAATCTTTTATGTAGAGTGTTGACAAGAAGAAATATGTATAAAAGAATACGTAATATTAAATGAG
Organism: Hetaerina americana; assembly: GCF_022747635.1. Lineage (NCBI taxonomy): Eukaryota > Metazoa > Arthropoda > Insecta > Odonata > Calopterygidae > Hetaerina > Hetaerina americana. Next base: position 71,236,173 of record NW_027286069.1, on the reverse strand, counting down.
GAACACCTATGAATGTAGGATTTCGTGGGAATGATGTAAGGTAACATCCGGCTTTCGAAGTGACTTTAAAGGAAAACGTTTTCTGATTCTGCTATTCTACTCTCTTCTGCTCAGAAGGGAAACCTTTTGCATAGTTGTGGAATATATTCTGTACGTAACGTACTTTCACCGTTTTAAAGAATATCTCCAGATTTTTTATTTTGAAATAGTATATTCAAATAATGTGTAGCCATCTTTTCTGTCAAAGTTGTTCGGATATGTAATTATTTATGCTACGTTTTGTCAATAAACAGAGCGTACTCTGCAAAGGCAGAAAGCTCTGTACGGAGCGTACTCTGCATACGCTTGTTTCCTGATGTTATTCCACTCATTTCTATTCCGCATTGTACTGAGTGATCAGACTGTCCTTTGTAGTCTGAAGTTGCAGTGAATGCAATGTAGTACTGCTGTTTGATGTTTTGGATCGGGATCGAACTATTTGCCAGGACATGTATATTATTGCAATTAAATACCATATTGTGTCAGACCATTATGATATATTCAGATGCTCCAGTAATGTACGTACAAGTGGCTTGGTAGGATCTGTAAGTTTGTCTGTAACTCATTAGTCAGGTCGAAAGTTGTATATGGATACTGTGAGAAGACTTAATAAAAAGAACTGAACGGGATTCGGGTTTCAGACGTAGAGTGGATCGTATATCACCTTATCCGTGAAAATATTAGCTCATTTCCTAGGAAAACAAATAATAACTGTGCAAGAGACAGAATCGGAGTAATAACTAAGAGTATATGGAAGTATTTTATGCGGCACTAATGGAGTAGCCATAGATACCCCGAGTTATTTACGGCGTACAAACGAATTTTTTCAAAATTTCAAGAATTATTCAATCCTATTCATCGAATATATATCCCTGGTTTCCTCTTGATGAAGATTGTCAAGGATTGATGCCTTAATTTGGTTATTAATTCACACAATCCCTTAAGCTATTCAAAATAGTAGGATTTAAATTACGAATGAATACGCTTGGTGAAAGTTTAATTTTCATGCGGATATGAACTTTTACCGCATTTGAATTAGTAATTAAGATATTCTAGTGGTTTTCCGAAAATTTGAATTCATTATAGAATATTTTGTGAAAGGTGTTCTCGCTATATTTTCCACAAGGAATTCTCATAACCTCCATATCCCAAATTAATTTCAAAGTCAACTGAGAATCAAATTCCATTTCCGAATTTCCAATTTTTCCATTATATTAATTATATTCCATCAGTAAGATTCAGAGCTGCTATGAATTAATAAATAGAGAGTGTATTATTATGAAATCATTACTGCTAGGAGAGGGATATACTGAGGAAGGTATTTAGGAAGTTAGAAGAATGAAATGAAGTCTGCCGTACAAGTATTTGTTGAACCATCATCAGTTAAATATTAGTAGAGTATCACATGGTACAACTAACGCTATACTGTAAATTATGTTTTCATTCACCAGTAAAAAAGATAAGTCGCGAATAAATACTTCCGGGTTCATGTTTATTTGAACTTTACTGCGTAATAATAATAATAGTTTTCCGAGTCAATCCTTATCAAAAACAAGGACATGATAATTTTACACCTAGCATAGATCATTGTTATTTTGATCTCCTAGATTTCATTGGTAACAGACAATTTGGGTACGTTTCCCAGCTATTTAAAAAAATTACATTCAATGTTTCTCTATTTTTTATCTCGTTTTTATAATGACTATGCTATGTACAAAAAATGAATATCTGGGATGGAAATGGAAGTACGCCTTGATCCCATCTACTTTAGTGTTGCCCAATCGATAAAGAGACTGGCACTAATTGGGGTATTTGGCCTCCGGTTTTGTAATATGGACTTTTTTGAATTGAAATGGAATATCCTGCTGCAGAAAAACATGTTTTGTAAAAAATTGAAAGCTTTTATTCATCCATTATTGTGCATTATGTACCGTTTTTTCATGTTTTTATCATTTATTTATGCTTGCATTCGGAGTGAATTACATTAATAGAATCAAAGGAATAAAAGGTACAGATTTTATACGTTCAATGCTAATGCTTATGAGTCATTAAAATATTTTGATTACGGCGATGGGAAAATAGGTTCCCTATTTTTCTGGATGTAGAGATAGTTTGTGTAATTTTTAATTTACTTTCATGTATCCATCATTTCAATTAAGTTAAATAATCCGTTGAGGGTGAATACATTTTACAGTCCAGAATTAATGGCATATCTCATCAAAAATTTTAGTTAACAAATTAAATGAAAAACGTTTCCTGCTTTAAATCGATTGGACGACGAAAATAAAAAATGGCGAAAAATGTAAATTTTTGCTCCGGTTTATTTTGCACTCCCTCGAGCTTCTGATGAATTGCACATAAAATGTTTGACTACCACAGTTTCTGAACGGACGGTAGGATGGATGAGAAGTTCACTATTATGTTAGTATAAATAACACCGCTAAATAATCACCCATCCGCACGTAATCGGTAAATATAAGCACATTCCATGGATTGTATTAAGCCCAATCATCAACGTAATGGGAACAATTTCGCCAACTTAACCTTCGCTTTGCACCCTATATACTAAGGTGTGCTTTCCTCTTAGCTGGGGTTACATGGGGTGGGGGGGAGGAAACATTATATCACGTTCACTCTACTGAAACATTTCCAGGAAACCTCATTCTCGCAAAACCCCATCCATGAACAAGTTTACAAACTTTAGGTTTATATGCCTGTAGCCTTCCAAGCCGGGCTTCTCTTTCCATCCTTCCAAAAACCACATTTCAAGTTTAATAGGGGGAGCCAACATTTTTAGAGCAGTGCTTCGAAAATTCATACTGCGGTAATATACTGCGGTAACCTAGTGGACAGAACGGTACATTGCCGATCGGTTGGTTGAAGTTTCATTACAACTCTTATCACGGCTACGCGGAAAGCCACCTCCAGGTTCAAATCTGTTTGCGTCATGTTGAGGGTGTCACATCTTCCTGGAGAACTGTAAGTGGCATAGAGATAGAAAGAAATAGTGGGGGATAACCAGCCTATCCCCGTGTGTCAATATAACACGATCTAGCGAGTAGTAAACAATCAGCTTCAGTCTCATACATCACCCTTAGGTTACGTGGGGGTTAAAAAAGAATGGAGAGGAAATACTTGAGGTTTAAACGGGTATAAAATTAAAATACTAAATTGAAGCCACATACATATATTGACTTAGCCTATAATTAGATATGTTGACATAAGTTTTCCATTTGCATATCCTTTAGTCATTTCAAACGTAGAAGTACCCAAAACTTTAAAAAAAAAAACATTAGCGTGTGATACCTCTGAACGCACAACATCCCTTAACGCGTTTGCCATAAGTACTGCTTTACTCGCTTTATCTTTGATTTACTAGTTTTAATTTCAGTGCCCAAAGACGAAAAGAGAAAGAAAATGAAAAAATCCTAAGCAATTTGTATTTCTGGGGAAATAATTTTTTCCTTTGATTCTTTCTTGTCGAGTCCTTAAGGAATCACGACCAACTGAAACGTTGAATACGTCATTCCAAAATTAGGTGGGGGAATAAAGATGCGAAAAAATTAATGCTCAATTCGATTGCTCGATGAAGTAAATCCTATAGTATATGTCATAGCTTAAGCAAAAATATGTATACTAAATTTATGAGAAGACACATGAAGTCATAGCCATTACAATAAACCCGGACCCCATGAATAAATTCTATTCATGAAGTCATGCTAAAAAAGAAGAGGTGACGTCGCGATGAGAGAGCATAAGATTTTTTATCAGGAGGAGATTGGCGTGAGTTTGAAAAGTTTCTTTGTCTTCAATATATTGTAGTAATAGGGGATAAAGTACTTAGTCGTTAAAATTCCGTTACTGTCTTTTTATGCACATTGAAATGCAATAACATATCTATAGTACTAAGTGTTCCCTTTTATACAGACATCTGCAGATGTAATGTGCTTTCGTTTGGACAAGTGAAAGACTAATGAATTCCATCATCGAGGGTCCAGACGCAATGAATTCAGTTATTCCATTTTAATAATTGTTACATCTCCACGACAGTAGCTGGTAACAGAGTGAGTGTTCCACGGGAGATACAATTATGCATCAGTAGGGCAAATCTCGAAGCACCAGTCTTAACTTAAAGCACTGATGAAATAACGTGGTCGCTGTATTTGCTCCGCTGCCGTAATTTGTGTGGAATGTCGCAGATATTTTGCGCAGGGGCAAATGGAAAAAAATACATCTCCATTGGAATCTGAACAAGGATATCTTTGAGTAAATGATTTTTTCCTACGTTTACTTTCATGCATAGAGCGATCTATATCCGAACGAAAATTTTATTGCGCAAAATTTCAAGCGTGTGACTATTCAAAATACAGCAGACTATTCACACTCGAGAGGGCTACAATCCACAGAATTCTGCTATTTTGAAATGCACGACATAAACTTGGTCAAAACATAACTGAGATTCCTGGCTCCAAGAGTCATTAATTTATTAAGCCTATGAACGATGAACTGGCAAATATAATGTGTAATCATACATTTCTTAGAATTTATTTCACTCATGTAGTGAACATTTAGTTATCCCTTTCCCACAGTAAGAATCCATAAAACTGTAATATACAGCCAGATGGAACTACCAGAGGCGTTACATCCCTGTCTAATTGTCTACCAATCCCAAACGACTCTCAGGAAAAATATTCAGAGAAATATAAATCCCGAAAATCGAAAGAGATAATTGACTTCATTTCCGGATGAACTCATGTATGCAGTTTCTGTATTTTATGTTATGTGTTACTGGTCATTGAAACTATGACCTGCACGAATTAGGTTTTCTTTTTTGTCTTACGAATATCTCTCCTCTTCCGGAATATTCCCTAAGCCTGGAGTCCAGTCTTGTCAGCAGTCAACGGTTTCCCCGGGTTCAAATTATCTGAGTTTTTGAGACACTTGTAATTGAACTGGAACTCTAATTCACAACTTTTGAGTTGGGCAGCGGGTGCACTGCACTGATGATTAACTTATCTGGAAATTAAACCTCAATAATCTATGAATTATAGCTTACAACTCCAAATATTAAGCAAGGCATTGGTTAAACGATTGCTGTCACTTATCAGTCAATAGGTTAATTAGAATCCTGCTACATATGTCGTTTTTTAAATTATATATCTTCATCAAAGCGGGTAGTTATACAGGATGAATAATTTAATGATTTGCAATGTGTTCTCAGTCGTTCAGTGTCATTGAAATGATATTTTTAGTGCAATTTTTCCGGCGAACGATTTCATCACATTTGAGATTCAAAATTGCTGAAATGGGGCGATTTTTGAGGTAGAAAAGTTTCAAGATAAGAGGAAAATCGCGTTAAAAGTTGAGGTAGGGTCAATATAAACCTAAAACTCATAAGGAAGTTGTGGTTGTTCAGTGATAAACTAGTAAAAAATTTTCCCCCACAGTACTTTTAATTTTAACTTTTAAACAGTTTCTGTTCCCTTCAGTTACGAATAAATTCTATTAATTTTTACGATCGTTAGGAGTTGTTCCCGCTGAGTATATGAAACTGCTAAGCATATAGAATACGATATATTATTTAATCCATTATTTTAATATTTTGAAGAGTATTTTAGATTTTACACGATATTCCATGGCAAATTAATTACATTTTGTACCTTTGTATTTACTCTTATGCATTGAGTAATAATGTATAAATGAGGAAGAAAATTCATCTAATAATTTGACTATCTTAAGACTCAAGCTTTTGTTACCCTTATAGCCTGCAAGGTCTATGGTAGTGGCATGATACACTGTTGTCAGGTTCTAAGGTGCGATCGATATCTCAATTAAGCTCCATCAGGGTGCTAACAGGTGATGAAGTGGCCGTAATACGGCACTGTCTGAATGAAAGAGGTTCAGCAGTATACTGCCACACTTTTAAAAAAATAATTGTCATTATTAGGACTTTCTTCGAAATTTAAAAGGCTCCTATTGCAGAAGTAAAAAAAAACTAATGTACCTGACTATATGCTTGATTAATATATTTAAGGGAATATTATAAATAAGGTTTTACTTTCACGATTTTAATTTTTTTCTCTCATTATTTAAGAAATGCCACTCGATAAAAAAACTGAAAAGTACCTATATTATATATTTCACATTACGAGTTCATTGATCGAAGTCTAAGGCTTAAATTCCTCCAAGGGTTTAATGATTATCTGAGGAACACAGCAATTCAAAGAAGACCATCAAAACTTTTTTAAAAGCGGGAACTCATGAGCATCAAGGTATAACAGCACTCTACATGCTCCAATCGCTGGGTATTCAACCCCTATTATTATTATGTATTTGCCATGAATTTCCTCTTCTAATCAATACATTTGTTAAACTGCTGAATATTTTACATTTAGAAGTACGGTACGAAATATACAATTTCATTCTTACTATTTCATGTTATGCAATGTATAGGATAAAAATTGTTTATATATTCTCATGGATCTTTTGTCATATTCTCTCTAGGAACGCGACCAGGGTGTTCAAAAATGCTGTACCAAACATCGCAACCGTGCAAACAGTAGGATTACAATGATTTTCAGCTTTTGGCGGATTTAGAAACTTGAAGCAAATTTGCTTTATCGATTTGATTAGCTGAGTGACTATCAAAATTAGCAAAGCACTAATCTGGGTGATACACTAGGAAAATAAATTTGAACGTTTTCCAATATCTTCTAGTTATTACTAGAGCAATACGAAATTAACGATAAGAATGTCGTGCACTTTTATTTATATTGTCTACAAGTCGAAATCAGATATTTTGTCGGTTTCATTATTATACCATTTTTGTCTATAAAATTATGTCACGTGTAATGTTTGCTTGCTAATATTGAATAAGATTCCTCACATCTTTCCTTTACTCTCTCTCATCAGGAACTAGCTTAAATAATTTAAGTCCACAATTCTCCCTGTTTTATTCGTCGCTTTTTTGTCCGTTTCATCAAGAAACTCGCTCCCATTCTCCAAATATATTCCGAGCTCGTCAATCTCCTAATGTCAGCAGTAACTCTTTTTATAACATCGCGTAAAGCACTCAAAGCCCAATGGCTTAATCAGTTGTCGCTAGCACTTAACGTTTAAAGCAAGGATGGGGTACTTCCATTTTCGGTGACGCTTCAACGCGCTTGAAGCAAGACTCAGAAAAACAACCACTTTTCGAAGTTTACCTACCATCGTTCACGCGAGACCGGAGAAAACGCTAAAACATTAAAATAATTGAGGATTACAAAACGCTGTTAAATACAGGTAGCGCGTATTCATTTTCAGCGACGTGTTAATTAAAACTTCACTTAATTTGTCTTCCAAAAGATCAATCACCTGATGATGAAGTTTTACTTCGAAACCTGGGTCTTGTGAATAAATCGTTTTCGTGTGGAACTACAAAGTTAGTCCTTTCATTTATTTATAATTTGTCTTCATTCTTAAATTCATTTTTTCATTGTTTTTTTCTTTCTTATCTTTATTTTTCTTTTCAAAGGCATAAATATAGCAAGTGAGGTTTAGTTTGCCACAAATTCTTCTCGTAGACCAGTTTTTTTTGCTTGGCCCATAGGGTAAAACTTGTTCGTAGCCAAGGAGCAGCCCTTAGTTCATAAAATTAACGGTCAGGCGTGACTTGGAAATATTTGACAGTCTTGGTGAAAGCCAAATTAATTAGTTTTATTGAACCGTGGCGGGTGCAAAAAATATTTTGTACACTTTTCAAGTCCATTGTAATTATAGGAACCCAAGTCTCGACTAATGATGAATATTATACCATAGCAAATTATTTCAAAAGGACAGACATCGCAGTGTCTCGAGGTCAAAGTGATAACCTGCAATCTCGGTGCCGTCAATTTTTGGTGGTACACACACAAAAATATATTCATCTACATCTACATCTACTTAATACCCCGCAAGCCGCCGCAAGGGCGTGTGGCGGGGGGTTCTAGGACACCACCCATAATTTAGAAAAGAAAAAGAAAAAAAAAACCGCATGCAATAACCACAAAATCATATATAAAAAAAAACGTGGCATACATTCATGCATGAACACTTACACCCCACACACATGCAAACACAATAAAACTACCAACTAACATACACATGCACCTGAAAGTATACCTAAAAGCTTTGCAGTGTTTAACTTTGCTCCGACTTGTAAATTCAACGTTTTTAATATTTCTAAAGAGACTTCGGTTTCTTACTATTATGATTTCTGATTGTTCGGGGAAAGAATGAGTATCTGTACCTATCTGTCCTGGAATCTATCTCCCTTAGTTTATCTTTGTGGTCTGATCTACCTAAGTAGTGTGGGGCCATTATAATTCCTTCAGTGTCATAGTAAACTCGTTTGTTCTGAACCTTTCTAAAAGTCTAAGCCTCGCTTGTTCTCTCCGCACTTCAAGTGGTTCCCAGCCTAAATCCCCTAAGAGACCTGTCACACTTGTGTTTTTATCATAACAATTTTTAACGAATCTAGCGGATTTTCTCTGGACTTTATCTAATTCTTTTTGCCAAATTTTCTCCCACGGATCCCAAATACTTGCGGCATATTCCAAATGAGGTCTAACTAGAGCAAAATAACACCTCTCTTTAACTTTTTCATTACATTTCCCCACCACCCGTTTTATGAAGCCAAGTTTCTTTAAAGCTGATCCGCATATTGTCCTGATATGTGCTCCCCATGAAAGGCGTGGTGTTAAAACAACCCCCAAATATTTAACTTGATTTGCCGTAGTCAATACTGAACCCTCTATTTTGTAGTTTATATCCTGTTCCTCGCTTCCTTTATTCCAAAATTTCAAAACTGCGCATTTATCTATATTAAGTGTTAATCCCCATTTATTGCACCATTCCGAGATATTGTCTAAGTCTCAAGAGAGTAGCTCGCGATCTAGTTGGCTCCTTATTTCCCTGTATATCACCGTGTCGTCAGCAAATAACCTTAGATTGCTACTAACGTGTGTGCTTAAGTCATTTATGTATATTAAGAACAGAAGAGGCCCTATTACACTTCCCTGGGGGACGCCCGAAGTTACATCTCTCTCCGTTGAGCACAACCCATCTATGACTACTATTTGTTTGCGGTTTGACAAGAAGTCTCTAATCCAATTAATTATTTTCTCATTGATCCCATAGTATTTAAGTTTATGTAACAATTTATTGTGTGGGACTTTGTCGAAGGCTTTTTTGAAATCCAGGAATACTGCATCGAATGCATATTGAAAATATATTTTTGCTATCTCGTTGCACTTTTTTATAAAATCCAATTTTCAAACCCCATATATTTGAATATCCTCGAAAGTAAGCATTGATAGTCTGAATTTGTAAAGTAATCAACGCCATGTTGATTTTTTAAGCATTGGCTTAAATTTAATAAATTTTTTCTTTGTGCGTCCTCTCAAAGAAAACATTAAGAAGCTCAAAAGTACACAAGTGGCATAGGAAATGGCGCAAAATGCAGAAAAAAAACTTTATAAATGACTTTAATCTACATTCATGATCTAAAATAGTTTTATGGCATATCCTGTCATGTTGGGGACTTTCTATTATCGACAGAGTTTTTGATAATTTGTTTTTATTAGAATAAGCAACCTAAAAATAATTAATGAAAACATATTCCCTACACAAATAGTTTTTATATTTATATACTTACCTCTTATGAATAATTGATTGCAAACAATCGAAATTTGTTCTGAATTACTATATCATATCTTTTGTTCATAGGAAAAATTTATGTGGTCTGCCATGATCTCCAAATGAAATTAAAAATTAATTCTCACATCAAAACATATGTTTCAGAAAAAATCATTTTAAAAATATTTGCTCATAAGTTACTAAAGTTTCAGTGATAAATAGTGGTAGTTGGCTTAACGATCTACGTAAACATTTATTATAGAATATCGCCGAATGCCTCCTTGCACAACTAAATTACAGTTAATTTTACCTTGTAGTTAAAAAATGCAGCCTTAAAGATGCGCAACCTAGAACATAGACTCTTCGATTGCTATTATCAGTAAAGTGTATGACTTGACTCATTAGGAGAAAATGTAAAAAGAAGGTTCAAGTCCTGAACATTATATAGGTGCGGCACTGCAAAAGAAAACTCGCAAACCATGCTTTGGATAACTGTGAGTGAATATCGATTATATGAACGACAGTTCTTTGTTCAGCGGCCGAAAGACGATAACTAGGACTTAATAATGGCTTGCAGATTACAAAATTTAACAAATTATTCGTAGGTTAAAGCTGCCTTCAAATAGTACGGTTCCCCCAAGCTAAGAATAAACGGAAGAGGAAGTTGGGCCGACCCTCGATAGCAACCTTTTTGCAAATCCGCCGCTATCTCCATCCTCAATGGCCATTAAGCCACCCTTCGCACTCCTCGCGCATCCACTTGTCCCGACATTCCCCCTTAACCACCTGACCTAACCTTCCCTTACCTTCTTTCTTTTCCTCCCGACAACCATTTCTGGAGCCTAAACGCAATCCCATGCGATGGTGAGGAGAATGGCGCGTCTCTGGTGTTCACTGTCCCTCGCCCTAACGCTCCCCCACTTCCTCCTACCACCATCCTGGAAAACTCGACTGAACTAACGAGAGTCTGCAATTCATTAATATTCAGAGAATGTGGGAGCTTGGAGGGGCTGGGAGGGGCGGCGCCGTCCTCTCTCCCTATCGCTCTCGTAAGAGGAAGAAGGGTGATACCAAACCGAACCACCCCGGCTAGACCGTGTCCCTCAACCCCGTCAACCCACCCACAAAACAGACTGAACCCCTTTTCCCGATCCCTTGTCGTTAGTTACCCATTCCCAGGGTCCGCTCGTGCCTCCCGTGTTAAATTCTGGAGCGGTAGGTAGCCGAACCGTTAACTTTTCAGCGAGCTGTCGATGAGAAAATAAATGTACGGGCGATTTGGCCAATACTACGCTTTCTTCCGCACCTTTCCCCTTCCCAGCTCACTTCAGAATGCAGTCCAATGATTGAGTTTCGCCATTCCCAGACGTTAAGAAAGGTACGAAAGGCATTTTTAATCCAACGACCGACAAAAATTGTCGCTCTTTCTTCAGTTCTGTACTTTCATTGCGGTATATATTGTTACCAAGCCCCGTCTGAAATTTAACAATGGAAAGAAGTTCCTCGGCCATCAAAAGTTTTGTTTCACGCTGTTTTTAAGTTTGAAAGTTTTAAAAAACGGGTAAATTTCCAAACAAAATAAATTATTTTTACTATAAAATTTTTGTTTTTGATATTTTTAAGAATTTGAAATCATGTATAGGAAAAAATTACAGGCAACCAAAATATAAGTGTGATTTTAATTAAGAAAATTTTACTCTCAGGCAATGCAAATTTTGTTTATCGGTCAGATGAAACACAGTTTCTTACTCACTTAACCTATCAGTGCTATCGAGAGTACGGTCTAGGGTTTCCCATTATGTAATTTAAGTGTAATTAAAAAACTTTCAAGCTATTTTCATCTAATTTTTTTACCATATAGAAGAAGGATGCTTTGCAGTATCTTAATAATGCAAACTAAAGAGAAAAAAGTACTAATTCGTCTTGGAATATCATAGGTGGTACGAGGAAACGCGCTTATCTCCTTAATGCGTATACATGATCCATTATGAAAGTAATGCGCATGATTTTATTGTGACGCGAGTATCCATGGCAGCGCGGTAAAACCGGTCGGAAAATGTGGTGAAGGGTCTGCCCTTTCAACGCAATTGGTAACTAGTTTGCTCTGAGTAGTCTTAGTGGAAAGACGTGCATCTGCGTGAAGTGTGTTTTTCGACTTTTTAACATGGCGCGATGGAGCGTTCGCTTGAACAGCGATCCGCTATCAAGTTTTGCGTGCAGCTTGGAAAGAATGCCACCAAAACCTTCCTGATGCTTCAAAAGGCCTTCAAGGACGACTTCGTTTCAAGGTCACCGTCCGGGAGGTGGCACGAGGCGTTCAAGGGAGGACCGGGAGGAAGTCGCCGGCGATCCCCGTTCTGGACTCCCAACAACGGCCAGAACCGACGAAAACGTGAATCGTAAGCACGACGTTTTATGTGTACCTGTGTGAGCATCACTCGTCTTAATGAGCTCAAAGCTCAAACGATTCCCGTCACTAGTTCCTTAAATATACGAGCTGGTATTTGATCGGGTCCGGGTGGGTATATAGAAAATGCCGTTCATGAAAAACGACATCTTGTTCATTTAGAATTCTATAATTGGTGTCACTGTTGCCATGGATTTACCTGGAAACAATTATAACCATGGGTGAAAGAGGTTTATTGATGGAGAAACAGCTCTAATTCTTTAATTGAAATAAAGAAACCTAGTTTTTGGGAAGTTTTTATAAGTGTAATTTCAAACCTCTCGATATTCAAATATGTACGTATAGAAAATACCTTTCTGAAACACGGCAACTTGTTTATCTGGAAGTCTATAAATAATGGTTAGGGTTAATATTCTTCAGCAAACACTTTATTTTATTTAATAAATTTTCAAATTTGGGCATCGGTTGGCAGGTATGATTTGTTTAACAATCGGAGATATACGGCGATATATTGATGAAAACGATTTGAAAGAAGAAATTTGTAAGTTGTTCTGAATTTCACTGAATCTCTCTGATATAGGACCAAAATGCTTTTGAATTTTTGTTTACGTTTCCAGCTAATCTTGGCGTGACATAGCCTTTGAAACCTTAACGATTTCTTAACTTCCGCGTTGTACCATTTAGGGTTCGTTTTATCTTTTATAAATTCATTCGGAATAAAACAGTGGTCTGCTCAGTATATGACGCCAAGGAAGTGATTCCCGGTCTTCTTAGCGTCTCGGTATTACTTATATTTACACAAATTTACAAGTGAACTCTGTAACAAGCATTCTAAGTCATTACAGTCCCCTTTTTTAAACAAGTATATCTCACTCCACGTAGGAAAAACAGTATTTACAGCTCTCTGGTCAATGATTCTTTAAATAGTTTCTATATTTAAGACCTCTTCCGGTACTTTTGTTGCCATCAAATCAAGAATACGAGGCATATTTGAAAAAGAAAAGTCGCTTTCCTATATTCAAATATGGGCAGGTCTGAACAAAGTTGTACGATGCAGCGCCATCTATTGATTATTTCCAAAGCCTGTGAAGTTATTTATTTGATTTAGTATTAATTTGCCAGTCCGTGAATTCAGATAACCATGTCCACGAAAATCGCTGTTCTCGTCAATTGTAAAGTGCGTGCAATGGTGCGATTTTTGGATCAATTCGATATTTTCGGGAAGGATCATCAGCTGGCCAAATTCATCGCGGGAGCTGTGCCTAGTTTATGACGCGACATTAATGAATGAAAGAAAGCTTAGACGTGGAAACTTAAAAAATGGCCGTAAAAATGTGCATGAGGAAGAGGAGCGTGTTGGGTCCAGCATCCAGACCGATGAAATCGTTCAACAAGTGGAGCATGAGCTGCGATCTGCTCGGCGATTGGCGATTAGTGCTTGGGCAGATTATTTTCCTCTCGTTGGAAGCACCACTATTTATACGATTGTTATGGTTAAGCTTGGATAATACAAACCGTGTGCAATGTGCATACCGAAAATTCATATCGACAAACAAAGAAGAACGAATGTTGAATGGACAAGCGTTTTTGGACCTATATAGATGAGATGGAGATATCGTAACTTGACCTTGAACCTAGCGACTATTTCCTCTAATTTCACTTGAAACATAGACTTCATGAAAGACGGTTTGAAAAAAACGAGGAACTTAAGACCGCCATTGTCAACTGGTTCAATTCCCAGGCGGCAAATTTCTATGCTGAGGGATTATAGAAGCTAGTACTGAGTTAGGAAAAGTGCTTTGAAGCGAACGGCGATCATGAAGAAAAATGAAATAGGTTTGCAAAAAAAATAACCTGACAATGTGAACTTTCTCCAACGAATATATTTTTTTTAAGACCAAACGGCCCTTGATTTTCTTATAAGCCTAGTACTATGGCCCCTAGTTGGTAAAGTGGCAAGTTGAGTACTGGTCTTTTACGCCAAAGCATTGATAAGGGATGGTTGGCTTGTGCAAGCAAAGCAACGTAGCATTAGAAAGGGATTCCTGACTGGTGTACGGTGGTTGTGCTATTATTCAATACTTTCAAATTAAAATGTAAATGCACCCTCAACGAAGGGTTTACGAATATGACATGTATAGAAAAGTGACTAATACTCGTGGATGGAACCATTTTTCATCGACCCCATACACGTACGTTTCTGTACGTATGCTTGTTTATATGTGCGCGTGTTAGATACCAGATCGCACTTCCACAGAGGTTTTAAATGATCAATTATTACGTACTATAAAATATTTTCAGCCATTCCTTTGAAGAAATATCAAATCGTATTAAATGGACAGCATTATTGGAAATAAAGGAATTAGATATTTTTCTCTGCTCACTCATGATTTACAGTCGCATATCATAAAGGCGATTATGCTTTAACTCGCTACGTTATCGAAATCATTTTAATGCGTTTTAAGAGTTAAATATAAGCGTTTAGGAAGAAAAAATATTTCAATACCTTTACATGTATTCTGAATAGTCAATGACTGTGTCAACATTTCCATTGAGACTTAGTCGGAGCTGGTGAAAAATCTTATATTTTTCAATTTATCGTAATGCGAAGGAATGGTTATGTTAGGAGATTTCCCAAGTTTCTTCAAATATTCTAATATTCCTTCAAAGTTCTAAGATTTCCTTCAAAATTCGCAGGCGAATCAAATCCATTCATTTACTTTACTTTCATATTTTCCCGTACCATCATTATTAAATATTTAAGAGCCTCTCACGCAATATAAACTTTGCTCAGACTTTATCTCCACTTTCCTATTCATGTTTATTCCACCCAATCATTCCTAGAGGAATTTTCAATCCTTTCCCTTATCCCTTTCTGTTTCCTAGAAGAATTTCCTATCCTTTCCCTCATCCATTTCTCATACTTCCTATAGTAGCACTATCGTCATATTAAAGAATTTTAGAACCACAGGTTTTTGGATTTTTATTATGAAATCAACATTAATCTAGATTATTTTTTGTTTTTGAATTTTTAGTACCTCACTTGAATTCGGGGAAAGACTCTAGTTTTTTTATTTCTACCGTTTAAGCTGGAAATGGAATGAATAATTACAATTAAATAATGTGCCTCTACATGAGAACATTTTTTATACATGCCATTTGCTGGATTTGTATGATGATAGGAACTTCTTGTATTGGCATTGCCGCTGCAAGCAGAGTTTAACGTCCGATTTCAGTAATTTATCCTTATAATTTGTTGTCGTTGTGCCAATTTTTTCTTATACTTGACCTTGTTTTACCAAGTTCTTGGAATTATTAAAAATATTCTATTAGCGGTAGAAATTATCCCAAAGTAATTTATGTGTCCTAGACTTAAAGCGGAATCGAACTTGCACCATGGTAAAATTAAGGCTATTTAATTTTCACATACGTTATTTTTCAGATGCCACTTAATAGGCTTAGTAATCGAAATGCTGAAAGTTAATATTTCCTCTCATTGCGCACAAATACCATGAAAATATATTCAAAATGTTTCTTTAAAGGTATCGACTGATAAACCACATATTTTTATAAACAGACGCAGTCGACGGTGAAATTCGTATGGATTGTGACAGGTTAGCACCAAACCAGTTTTGCCAAACCAAACAGTGCAGTTTTTAGTTGTTTTGCGGTATATGTGTTTGCATGAGTGTTGGATGAAGGGATTTTTGCATGAGTGTGTGCGCTGCTGTGGGTGTAATTTTCCGTGTTGTTTTTTTGTATGTGGTATTTTTCCTTTTTACGGTTGGTGACCTAACACCCCCCGCCACACGCCCTTGCGGCGGCTTGCGGGGTATTATGTAGATGTAGAGTAGAACCAACCTCCGATTCGACCACACGATTGCGTTTATTCACAAAGACCAAACGCGGCAGTAACCATCTTGCCGAAATATTATTCACGCCCAATTCTTCAAGGAAAATTGAAAACACTCTACGTGGTGGTATGCCTATGGCCTTAACTATTTCGCAAACTTTGTATCGCCGATCATTAAAAACATTCTCTTGAATTTTGTGAATCAATCATTTCGAAGGAACTCACTCCCCTGGGCGTCCCAAACGACGTTCATCAAATGTGAATTGTCGGCTAACTTTAAACTCATTTACCCAATTTTAAATAGTCACAGACACAGTAGCAGATGTACTATGATCTTCATCCAACTCAAACTTCGATCTCTTTTGTAATAAAACTTTTAAATAGAGGAAAATAATTAAACACACCGCACAAGGCTCATTTTTTCCATATTCCTAAATAAAAGATTGTTGCTGAAACCACCCGATGGGTGTAGCTGGAACATGAACAGTAGCCTGGTGAGAAATGACGTTTACTAAAAGCAAACCTTTTCCGATACTACGAGCATCTTCCCTTGGATATAATAAGATATTATTGAACCATCCACTCACTAGTATTTAAGTATAATATTGAGTAAGAAACAGCTCACATTTCTTCATTCGAAATATTCCTCTTTTGGGCTGTTCGTTTTAATTTTCGCAAGCGATATTTGAGAGAGAGAGCCTGGATTTCTTCGAGCGTACCCGCAGTCGGATCCTTCTGTAAGGGAACTTAAACTCAGCGTTTTCGTGTATCACAAACTAAAGTGGATGGAGCTACTTGTCTTGCAGAAACTTTTAACGCAGCCGTCAATTCATCGGAAAAGTTGAGGACAAGGAGGTCAGAACAGAGCTGAGTTTTCTCCTGGTTAATGCACGACCTCTTCATTCCTTTTGTCTCCCGAAAAGTCGCATGTTTAATAACTTTCTCTTCTCCTCCTCCTTCAATGGCAACTATATTAGAAACCCAAGAGCAGTTGTTGTCCCTGATCTCAGAATGTATAACATATTTTATTAAAAACCTGGAAAGCTGTGGAGTGGCTGATGAGACTTTCCATGAGACATTTAGTCTCATGGAAAAGTTTTATTTACATCAGCGATAACCTGATGAAAATAGCCATCGAGGAAAAGCGAACCGGAAGAAGTAAAATAGGTAAAATATGAAGAGACTAGTAAATAGGAGGATTGAGATCTGAAATTAACCGATCATGGAATTAGAGACATTGATGGTGAATGAAAAACGAAGCGAATGTTAGTTTTCGCACTAATTTTAAATTGCAGAAATCAAGTTTTGTTGCCTTTGGGCGAAACCCGTTAGATATATTAATTATTTTGAAAAATTCACATGCTTTGTATTTCATTAAATCTCTTCGTATTTGGTTTGCCTTTGAGTTTGGCTTCCCAGCCACGCGGCTGGGAATTCGCACCGCTGAGATTACCGTTGATCCCCGGAATATGAATGGGCCATCTCGCTCTCCGCCCACATTTTAAGGCCGTTAAATAACGTTCTGGTGCCATGCATCATGCCCGGACCTCCTGGCTACACCATGCGTTTAGTATTTACACTGTCCCGATTTCGCAACTGCTCGAGAAATGAATGTCTTACGCTCTTGGGTACACGCTGAGGGTTATCATCACAGGATATTTATCATCAAAAGATAGCAGGAAAAATTGCTTTCGGTTCTCGCAGCGGGAGTATGAGTGCTGGTCTCGGGTGAGGCAGCCGAGTGCGTCGGTTTCACCGATTTTCGCTGAGGAGCAGAGGCGGATTCTGGCTGGGAGAATCCTAATATGTATCACACTTTCCATTTCCTCGACCTCATCGTAGTCCTTACATCCTCCTCACGCAAGAGTGGGCGAGGAGGAGAGATGGAGCAGGGAGCAAGATAACGCACCATCGTCCTCCCTCCACGGATATTATGACAGCGATTCAACGCCGAAGGGAGTAGGGCTGCAACGTCCATGGAGAAGACTTTTCGAAATGACCTTTAAAAGCCCTTCTCTGGGGTCTGAAGGCGAAAGTTCTATTTCTTCGTCCCCTTCTTCCTTGCCACACACACGCCCTTACCTTCTCTCTCTCTCTCCCTCTCTCTCTCTTTCTTCCTCTCCGTTCCATACACAAAGCTTCGGTTCTTTAAGCTTCCCTTTTCCCAGGGTCTCTTTCAACCCCACCAGCACCCAAAATATTAGACCCTCGCAGCACTGACCGTTATCCCTAGGACCCCTCAATGCCTCACTTCTCCGTCGGAATGACTACACCCCTGGATCAAGATCTCTCTCTCTCGCGCACCCTTCTCTCCTTCCCTTCCGTCTAACCTACCTTATACCAAAACTCAGTATTTATTCGTGTACCGTCTTGTAGCGGAGTGACGGGTAACTATGATTTCACAAGCTTCCGATTACAGTAAATACTTTTACGGAATATACTTTTGAGCTTCTTCTAAAATTAATATTTTACGATGGTGTGTCATGTAAAAGTGATATGCTCTGCGGTTATAGTTTATAAAACTATGTCACCATTATCATATTTAAGAAAACATATATTAACCACCAGCATGCAACTATTTTTGTTCCTAAGTTATTTGTGATATAAATATACTGAGTGTCTCAAAATTTTAATGGTGGGTAAAAGACTTTAGTTAACATTTTCTTATTTTATTGGAGGGATCCAAGCCTACAGTTGATTTGGTGATTGCCGATCAAATTCTTTTCCAATTCCGTTGGTATTTAATTGAATAAAGTCATCTTATTCTGCAGCTAATTTTTCAATTGCGGTTGTGCTGTAGTAATTCATTTTGAGGAGCACGCGAAAATAAAAATGAAATTCTTCACCAGTAAACACCTTTAATAGAAGAACATGGCCATACTTGATGTTCAAAACATTTGTTGACAATGGCGAATGAAATAGCTTCATTCCGCCTACAGTTCATTCGTCAGGACATAAAGTTTTACGGTTATGTCTTATACGACTTCCATTTATTTTATGGGAAAAGTATTGCATCCGTGAAAGAAACGACATTAGGTTTCAGGGGAAACACAAGGCATAAGATCCTCCAAAAACCTTTGGCCATCTTTTCGAATGCCTGGGAGAGTGCGTGTTTTGTATTCCCGTCGGTTGGTGTGCGTAGATGAAAGAACTCACAGAAAAAAATGTTGTGATAACGATGACTGATATTATTGATCGAAAAAAGAATACTTTGAATTTATTATTTATATCGGCAGTAGAAATCATAGTTTAGCTTAAATTCACCAAGTTTAATTTTACCATTGTATAGAATTTCTCCTTTGAGACAATGTTTGATAACATTAATTTTGAAAGACACAGACTTGATGTTTTTATTTGAATCTCTTTCTCATTTTCCCTAAATTGACGTTTGGAAAACAATTTGTTTGAGTTGGCATTATAACAAATATGATGTCTCTTCACTCAGTTCTAGAAACTTCATTAAGTAGCGCGACATTGCAGTAATATCTGTCTCGTAAGTTTTCCTCCGTGGTGCCAACTTTTTTAATTTATCTTTCTGTTGGTATTGTCATCATACTTTAGGTGGCCACCACCCGAGAATTGTTCGCTTAAGTACTTGTGGAGATAGCTCTATGATATGACAGATGGTTGTTTTTATTTAAGTGAATTATGCATATATCATACATTAAAAATGGCTTCAAACTTTGATAAATCATGAATCAATGAAATCCTCTAATGAATCATTACCGTCTATGGTCACTGAATCATTCTCACACGAAGTTATGAATGATTTAAGTGATTTAAGGATTATCGATAGTCACATATCACAGAAATGTGCGTCATTACGGGTCTTAACGCCATCTGACAATGTCAGGATACCTCAGTTTGTGAAGATCGTTCGTCTCTTTATCAGGCAGTTCGGAAAAGAGTGTATGAGTTCAAAATATCTATACATTCACACGGATCACAGTGAACATTATTATGAAACAGCTAGAAATTCAAAGGCTAACTGCATAGAATGGTCAGTCACTTCGGCACAGGATTGGACAAACTTAGTCCACTCCAGCTTATCGTTCGAAAGTGATTCATGAATTCTGGACAAAATCAACACCACCACGCTTCCTAAAACGCCACCCCATTTACCTAACCTAGCTCCGCACAATATATTCATTATAACCGAAATCCATTTCAATGACATTTAAACATCGCCGAGGGACCTTTGCGTGATCCTACCAGGGTAGTTTTAAGAAATGGCAAGGGCGTTGGGGAGTAGTGCATCAGCGCGGAAGGAAAAGAGGTGCGTTGAAGATGATAAGACTCATAGGATGCAAGCATTTTTGAAAATTTTATAAAAAAGACTTTAGAGGAAACATTGTATGTCCTGTAGCATCGAACTGAATGGTGTTTGTCAATAGCAGCGATGCAGCAAACGGAATTCTCCGACAATTTTCTTTAATGAATTTTCGTAAAAAATGTAATTTAAAATACCTTTTAAAAATTCATGAACCATTACACGCAAGTGATAATTGGCTGAATTCTCGTTTCTTTACAAGCTAGGTTTATTACTACTGCGTTACATGTGCTAATAAAATGACAATTACATGTAGAAAGTGGAACTGAACAATCTATGAATGATATTTCTGACATTAAATTTCGCAACAGCCACTACTTTAATTATTGACCAGCAAAGTTTAGAAAACTTTCTTTTACGCTACACCACGGGGTGGGTTCTGACCTACCCCATTCTTCTCTACCCTATGCCTTCTCCTGCAAATATTGCAACCCGTAGGGTGTACAAGTCCTCTTCCAAATTCTATATCAATCTCTTCCTTGGTCTCCCTCGTGTCCTCGTTACGTTCATACTCTCAGGCAGAAACTTCTGTGCCATCCTTTCCCAAATCATCCGTTCGATATGACCTAGTCAACCTAGCCTTCGGGATTTAACACAACTCATTGTCTTTGCTTCTAAGAATCGTTACTGTTTCATTGTTAGCTCTTAATCTCCATCTTTCACCTTTTCTCACAAGGTAATAATTCCTCCGTAATAATTTCCTTTCAAATACACGTAAAGCATTCTTATTGGCAGCTGACAAAGTCTACGCTTCCGATCTATAGGTCCTGCCTGCTTAATGAATGCCTTATACGTAAAGCTCGATTTTCAAATTCCTTGATTCATGGGCTCAGCATCTTATTTTCAGCCATTATCTTCTTATTAATCTCTCTTTCATTGAGTTCGCATAAATGGGGAAAGGTACAAGATAAATTTAGAGATTTATACTTAAAAGGTGTACGTATTACCCATACATTATATTTTGAGAATATATTCAGTATATAGTTTCTGACATTTTCATATTTTGTTAATTTTATCTTCATTGATTCTAATTCCTATAGTTTGACTTCTATTTTAATTTCTTGCGTTTTTATTAATGATATTCAATATTAATATTGTATACGTTAGGGAAAAATAATAATACTTTAATATTGCTCCCAAACGTAATCTTTTAAATAAGTATGGCAAAAATAATAAAGACGTAATCAGCTGACGAAATTAGGTTTGTTATTTCCGATTACATGCCTCACATTACTTTAAGGCTGTAACTCTATGCATTACCATCGAAATATTCATCACCACGACTAATTCATTAATGCGCATGTTGAATTCCATGCTATGAGCTTTCCTCTACTGCATCCTAGTCCTTATTGTATGGTCTATGGTGATTTAATATCCCTTCACAACTCGATCCAATGTCCTGGTGTGCAATAATGATATCAAATAATATAGAACTGGATATATAAACACCTCCCGGGGGCATCATATTATGTGAATCAATTAATGCCATGTTTATATGATTTGGCGAGCATTGGAAAAAACATCCCTTACTTAGGACCCGCATAAGCGTTTAATGTTTAACCTATTATTTTTGGGAATTTTACTATATTTAAAATTATGTTATTTTACTGATTTCGTTCCTTTTTCTGTGATTTCACCAATCATTTCCCGAGATATGTATTTGGTTAACTAATGAATACGGACTTCAAAGGATAAGAGAGATGGAAGGTGATGGAGGCAGCAGGTATACACAAAGTAAACGCACCTAGGGTGATATAAAGCGGGACGATGAAAATCAGCCTGAGCAATGGAGGTACTACATTTCCCAAACGGAGGTGAAGAAAGAAGTGTATTTGATATAGCGGTGGCAAATTTTTCAGAATATATAAAATTAGCATAGTTTTAATTTTAGGCACTAAGCGTAAACTTCGTTAAATTGTGTGTTGATAAGGGAAAGTCGAAATAAACGAATAGCTCCTGGTTCATCCCTTTCGTTCCCCTGGGTCGATGATTTTGGGGATTGTGTAAATCTTTTCCTGATCGGAAACGGAAGAAGCAACCTCCATAAATTTCCACGATTCTCATGCATAAATATATCTATCGACTCCCATTTTGCACCAAGGGTGATGAAGTTCGTTGATTTGAATTTTAACTGGGTCAGGTCGAGCATCGTAAAAGAGGTATTCGTATTTTACATTTTTGGTAATAAGTGTCAACCTATCAATGCGCATTCAGTCTCTGTCCGAGGGTGTTTCCTGGGGTTTAAACGTAACTAGTTTGACAGAACTACGTACTCAACGTTCAAGATTTTGGTCCCAAATTGAAAAGATTCCATTGAAGCAGCAATTAACCCCCATGGGCTGAAATTTGAAATGTTCTTATGAGGGATGGAGATTTAATTTTCTGCCATGATAAATATATCGCGGTTTAGTACGAGGGAGTGAAGATGTCAGAATTGGTGCTTCGAACTCAAAGCGCTACAATCTGAAGCTCAAGGAAAAGCAATTTCTCCGACTAGACAATTCAATTCAGCAAAGTCGTTCCAAGTAAGGATAAGAGGGTAGCGCCATAAACTTCGACTTTATCAACGCCCCCGTTTAATTTATATTTTCCTCTTCCATTTTGCACTTTATATTTGTGAGCCTTAAACATTTCTTTAGATATTTAAACGAACAATTAATCATGCTGAGATCATAGTGTACCTGCTAATTTTTTGTTGACTTCATCTTGTGAAATTCAACAACTGAAAAGTTTAGCAGGTTGAATCGGGTGGCGTTGAAATATTCGGAAGGCCTCATGCATGGAAGAACGATTAAAGCATTGACCTGATCAGTTTAGTCACCACCTTAACCATCAAGGCCAAAATTTCTCGCGACCGCGAAGCTACTCGATACAGATCGAAAACAATTCTTTGCGATGATAAAATTGTAGTAATCTATTCAGTCTGTACTATGAAGTGCAGTTTATCAGTTCATAATCATCTCACGGGACATTGGAAATGGTTCAATTACTAATTTTCCCAAAGAATAGCTCTGCTAGATGTTATTTATTCAGAATATGAAAGCAGTTAGTTCGATTCGCTTAAAAAAAAAGAATGTTGTGGTCAAATTAGCAAAAGTGCCATTTTATAAATGTATCCACTCGAGGATATTGTTAAACTGCTCAATAAATACCAATAGAACGTTTATTTAAATCGGTCCTGTGAATAAATCAGTCCTGATATATGAAAATATGGGGGATGTATAAATATTTTATTATGTACTGGGAAATATGCCGAAAGGTGGGTATAACACAATATGTTAGACCTGAATACAAAATCAGAAGTAACGGACGAAACGCGTAGCAAAGGAGAAGAGGGAGGGATTAAGAGCAGGAAAAGGTAATAGTTGGGGTGGGGTTGGTTAAAAGACGATCGATTGGTAAGGGAACACAAGGGGAAGGTTGTTAATGAGTACAATTTTGGGGGTTAAAAGGTTTTCAACAGCCATATCCAGGCCTGCACAATTGTTTTTAGATAAAATTGGTGTGACTGTAAAAGCGATGAAAGAAATGACACTTTTTAACACTTACCGAACTTTTATGGCTAATGGCGTACATTGGAACGGGGAGGAAGAATTTCAGGATACACGGTTGCCATAAATTATTGGGTTGAATGACAGGGTACATTATTCGATGTGAAACGGGGGGCAGAGTTTCTATTTAAGGTAATTAAATGGATGGGGGAAATTTGAGATATTGTTGGGGAAACGAAATAGTGAGGAGCATATACGAGGGTCATCCGGAAAGTAGTACCCGTTCGTGCCGCATGAAGTGCTGACGACGCGAGTAGCCGCTGGACGAGGTCAGATAGCTTCAGTGGCTTGTCTGCCTTCTCTGAGCCAAGTTGCGTGACGCTAGCATTGCCTGTGTTGTTTCTGTGATTGTTTACAATGTTTAAAAAAATTGAGAACGCCGCCAGTTGTGAAGTGAGGGCAGTGATTAAATTCCTCAATGCAAGAAACGTTCGCCCATGTGATATTCATCGCCAATTAAAGGAGGTGTATGGAGACAATGTAATGGACGAGTCGTCTGTTCGGCGGTGGTGTCGCAACTTCAACATGGGGAGGGGGAACACACACGACGATGAGCGTTCGGAGAGACCGTCTGTCATTACAGACCAACTGGTGAGCTCAGTTGACGAATTCGTGAGGAACGATCGGCGCGTCACAATTGATGACATCTGTGAGCATTTTCCCAATGTTTCTCGAACAATTGTTCATGAAATTGTTAAACACCATCTGCATTATGCAAAAATTTGTGCAAGATGGTTCCCTCGCGTATCTCAATGAGCTGGCGGCGAAGGACTATGCAGCAGGAATACAGAAACTTGTCACACGTTATGACAAATGCCTTAATTTGCTTGGAGATTATGTTGAGAAGTAGTTTAAAGTATCCTCTTTCAAATAAAATTTTTTATGTTTGTTAATATTTACTTTTGTGTCTTTATTTCACGAACGGGTACTACTTTCCGGATGACCCTCGTAGAACGGTCACAGTACCTGAGGTATTACGGGAATTTATCGTGATACGGCCCTGGTGGTCTTTATCATATAAATAATATCCACAGGAAGTTGAAATATTGTAAAATGTGATTTAGACACTAGATTGGTGGTGAATTGTTGTCAGAAACGATGGAGAAAATATTCACCAGGATATTTTAGCAGGAGTATCTGCATGCCAGGGAAACAGAATATATAACTGGTAAGAGGTTTGCTCTTTTTCGACGTTTTTTGCCGGACAGTCTGGACTACCACGTTGGAGTAGAGAGGCGTGAAGTCTGTAAAGAACTTTGTTTATGGAAATGGGATTATTAAAAATGCGATGATCACGGGAAAAAAAAGATTAGGGAAGGGATCCTTTAGCGTGTAGAGAATTAATACTAAAATGAAAATATGGTTGTTTGTAATTGGATGGTATTGGTTATGAACTGAGGCGTAGAATTTGTTGTTAGGGAGGGAAACTGGGGTACCTGGGAGATTATCTGAGAGAAGGAGATAGCAGAGGTGAAGAAAGCAGAGAATATGGTAGTGATGGAATAAATAAAAGCTTTAAGGAAGCCTATAGACATTGCCAAAGAAGGAAAGTGTCAAATGTAGCCCAATTAAGGATGCGGGGGTTAGGAGGTTGTTGGAGAGAAAATTATGCTTGATGAGACGTGGTATAGGTTAGTATAAGAGAGGCTGAACCTTCTCCCCATGGCCCAACTAATTTCAATCTTCCTTTGCCATAATTATGGAATTTGTCATTATTGATGTGACCTTTACACGTATATCCCCCATGAAGAAAGCCTCCAAAATTTCCTTTCCAAACGCCCCTACTCACCAGCCCCTGTAAAGAGATTTCCTTTCGAAGCTCACAAACTTCATTCTCTCATTATTCATTCGCATTCGTGAATAGCCTCTGCTTTCAAAAAGCTTGCAATACAGAGGTACATGCGATGTGTGTGCGTGAGTGTGCTCGAGCGCGCGCGTAAATACGTATTCATACATACAGTCATTAGCAAACACACATATATGTATGTATTCAAAGAAGGAGCAGAAATGCAAAGAAAGAACGTGCAGGAAACTCAAAGGGGCATCTCGCCGGCGTCACAAAAAAGAAGTGTAATGTAAGGCGAGGGAAGCTTTGAAAAAACGTTTCCCGACTTCCTTTCGGCGTCTCCCCTTAATTCCTCGTCCGTATTCAGTCCTCTTTCTACCCACTCCCATCTTCTTCCTCCTACCCACTCCCCGTCTATTCCGCATCCACTCTTCGTATTTCCGATAAGGCGTCGGGAGTTATTTTCTCCATTTCCCAATCTCTCCCTCGGGGTGTCCCTTTCGCCCCTTCACCCTCCCCTCCCCCACACAATAGTCCCACTTTACCTTCTTTCGCGCGGCACGAAAGAGCGAGGGGAGGGGCGTGTCTTTATTGCCCCATTATCCCGTAATCAATGCTTCGCCTAAGGGAAAGACTTTTGGCAGGAAGGAAAGAGTTCTGCTCCACTTTTGCGCCTTCTTTTCAGTTTTCGTTCTTTTTCCACGCGTCACCGAGTTTGCGTACATTAGGGCTCTCTCTCTCTCTCTCTTATCCTTCCTCTCACCCTAATCCCTCTCCTCCACACTCACACTTCTCCAGACGAGGAGAGAAACTGCCAACGACTGACATTTTGAATCGGTGTGATTTTGCGACTCGCTAGGGGTTTCTGTTTTAGTAGGCAACCCACGGAGAATATTGAGAATCGATAAGTGGGACGGGATGGAAATAAAATGCAGATTGTCGGCAGCAACTCGGAAGAAAGAGTGAAGTCTGAGGACCCGATCAACGTCTCTTTAACGAAAGACTATGGGACAAAAATTGAGGGTAACGACTTCCGTATATGGTTAAATTAATGCAATTTTGAAGTGTCGTGGCGTGATTCGTGCCTTCACAGTAGTTTTTAAGTAGTTAAATGTTACGACAGCTGAGGTTTCAGCTATAAAATTCATAGCATGAAAGCAAAACTACATGACCAAGAATCGAATTCATGAGAAAATGGGGTAAATTTGATTTGAAAAAGAATAATTATTACTGAAAAATGGATATTTTTTCACAATTTGGTGAGCATCATACATATATAATATATTATATGTGGTATTAAATGTAATATAATAAATATAACTGAAGGATGACAACAATTCGTTTTTAAATAGTTTAAAAAAACCGTGGTTTAGAATATTTAAAATAATAGGGTGCTGATTGCCAGTGTTTCTCTCTTACTATTTTAACAGGAAACTTAGCTAGGAACGCTTCTGTGCTTGGGCTGGTGTAAGTCAAGTTACTTACAGCATGAATTTAGATATAATAAAAATATGTCCAATTTAATCGATCGGTCATGCTCCCGTTAATGGTCACTATTGGTGAGAAGGTTGTCATTCATTTACATGTATGTAATCTTGATAATGACATTGATAGAGTTCACCACGCCATTTTCTTATTGCTTCGTAATTCGTCGATCCCACGTGCGAACTTCGTGGAAAGTTAAACCTAAAACCAGTTCGAGTGGGACCATTATGCTGCATCGACCATAGGTACATTTGGACTTTCCTTGGTGACCTCGCCGACGCCTTTGAGCTTTCCACCGACGAGAACGAAGAGCGCGCGATAAAAGCGGACGCGAATTAGAGCGCACGAGCTATGGCCGAGAGAAGATCATCATTCTGCCTCATCAGGGTGAATGGAGAGGAAACTCTAAAAGCACATCAAAAGTTCGATCGCTGTTCTGAAACATGATGAACCTGCGTAAATACAATTGCTTCAATTTTTTTTGTGGCCAAGTTATGGGATCCGCCAAGGAAGAGAGAAAAAGGACTCGGTTGAAAAATGTTTTTCTTCCGCCTCGCTCCACCTTAAAAGAATTTATCATGTCGATAAAAGCGTTGAGGTAAAGTTGTTCGACTGCCCCTTTCCCTTGCGGAGCAGTTAATGAAATGCGGCCCTTTGTTTTAGGTCTTTCCCGGCAAATCTGTTTAATGCATCGCTCATATTGTGCATTTATGGAGAAATATTTCATAACGGAAGGACTTCACTTTTTTCCTCGGGAAAAGAGAAGGCGTCGTGAGCCATCTCTCGGGAAGGACTGTTCCGCATGATTGCTGTTGAAAGGTAACTTATTACCGAAGTTACCGTCGGGCGTCACGACGCAAAAAATGAATGATACAGTAAACAAAATAGAGAATGAAGGTGACTTACGAGATCATTCAGTCGTAATAAATGAGTGGATGTTAGACTGTATACAATTAACTTCCATCCACTGGTCCGAAGTCGACGAATATCCAAAAATAGCTGACCAGATATCGTCGAAGTTGCCAAATCAGCTTTATTATTAATTATCTCTCGTGTTTAGTCAATAATTAACGAGCTTACATAAACATGACAACATTTTGCCCGACGCCCGAGAAATCCCGGGGAAATAACTACCAGACTGGGATTGATTTCATTTGACTTAGAAGCAATATTAGACTTGTTTATGCGCCCATTATTGGGATACATTTTTAAGTTTACAGCAATAGAATTCTGTATGAGTTGCGTTTTATCTAGAAGTTATCTAAGCGATAAACGGCTTAAGACATGCAATAAGGCCTTACACGCGCTTTCAACAAATGAAGGGGGTCAATTTGGTAAACGTGTGGAGCCATCTTAACGAAATGTGTCTCCCAACAATCATACCAAGATAATTCCATTGGAAAAGGACATCTTTTTCAATGGAAATGTCTCACACAGCGTGAAATAGTCATGAAAGTAAAAAGGTTGATGACTGATTGTGCGAGTCTAGAAAATAAGCATCACACCATCTCTCCAACCCCCACCCCCGCCCACTTTTTCCTCACCAATACGAAGGGGTAGGGTTGCGTAAAGAGAAGTCGGGATGTTGTGTGGCATGTCGCTGTTCTCAGTTAGGAGTTCGGGAGGAGGAGGGATGAATTTTAATTAAGAAAAACTAAAAAAAAATTAAACTGCGCGCGAAAAGTATGCGTATATCTTGTGGAGACATTGTAGAATGTTCGCCCATAGTGATATTTACGGAAAGGAAATATTTTGGGGGGCTTATACCAATTAGCCCGAGGAGTCTTTTCAGTAGGAATCCTGTTTTCAGTTGATAGGCGTCTAGTTCCTTTGTATTTATTTTTTTATGGATCTAATTGAAGATCTATTCGCATGTTAGACATAACGGACAAATCATTTCATACTTAGGTAAAATATTCGTGGAAAATGATGGGATAACATTTCCATAATAAGTTTCCTTTTTGCTAAAATACCACTTCCCTTTTAACTATGCACTTAAATTCAACCAAAATGCATTTCTTTCCCTCCCTATCATCTCTCCAGCTCTAATTGAGAGTATTGCCATAGGTACTAAAATTGTTACTCAAATCGATCAAATTTAGTAGCCATCGCCAAGAAAACTGCTTATAACAAATTGCTGATAACTACGAGGGTCATCCGGAAAGTAGTACCCGTTCGTGCCGCATGAAGTGCTGACGACGCGAGTAGCCGCTGGACGAGGTCAGATAGCTTCAGTGGCTTGTATGCCTTCTCTGAGCCAAGTTGCGTGACGCTAGCATTGCCTGTGTTGTTTCTGTGATTGTTTACAATGTTTAAAAAAATTGAGAACGCCGCCAGTTGTGAAGTGAGGGCAGTGATTAAATTCCTCAATGCAAGAAACGTTCGCCCATGTGATATTCATCGCCAATTAAAGGAGGTGTATGGAGACAATGTAATGGACGAGTCGTCTGTTCGGCGGTGGTGTCGCAACTTCAACATGGGGAGGGGGAACACACACGACGATGAGCGTTCGGAGAGACCGTCTGTCATTACAGACCAACTGGTGAGCTCAGTTGACGAATTCGTGAGGAACGATCGGCGCGTCACAATTGATGACATCTGTGAGCATTTTCCCAATGTTTCTCGAACAATTGTTCATGAAATTGTTAAACACCATCTGCATTATGCAAAAATTTGTGCAAGATGGGTCCCTCGCGTATCTCAATGAGCTGGCGGCGAAGGACTATGCAGCAGGAATACAGAAACTTGTCACACGTTATGACAAATGCCTTAATTTGCTTGGAGATTATGTTGAGAAGTAGTTTAAAGTATCCTCTTTCAAATAAAATTTTTTATGTTTGTTAATATTTACTTTTGTGTCTTTATTTCACGAACGGGTACTACTTTCCGGATGACCCTCGTACTTGAAGGTGTAATTGATCTGTAATTGAGAACTACGTAATTAAGAATTTGACCAAAATATTGCGAATGTTGCTTCAGGAAGCCCACTAGGGCCTATCTGCCTAAGTGCAATTTATTATTATTAAAAATATACATGTGCTGATAGACAGTGTCAGGTAGCACACAAGTCCCAAATAATCGCAAAAGATAATAGATAAAATCAGAGTTCAAAACACAAATCTCTTTAACCAAATAAGCGAATCCCCATCCCATTTACATCCATTAATTAACAAGAGAAAAAGATAAATTAAAAAAAAAAGCTATTACATATAATACAATACACCACACATCAATCAAATTATTACATATATTTCTTACATCTATTCTTAAAAGTATACACTCTGTTAGGAAAGGGCTCGAATATTTTTGCAGGTAAGGTGTTCCAATCAACAATTGTTCTATTTAGAAAAGAATTTTTTTTTTTATTTTGTCACCAGCACCCATTGTTTTAATGGATTACCACGGAGAAAAATCACAGTCGAGTGCATCGAAACCATGAAAACATTCCATCTCGGTGGATACTTTAGTTATGCATATTCGCGATTTTTGATATTTCCATCAGCAAAAATAAAAATGAATGAAAAACAGTGCGATTCTACTCAAATACCGGGATAAGCAAAATAAAACTGATAATTTATTTCGCCAAAACGAACAAAAATGAAGAGTCGTCGCTGTGCACCACGTTTATGCACTTTTATTTAACGGGATAGGTGGAACGTCGATGAGGGAGCCGACCTAATGGCTTGTCTTTGTTCTGAAACTAATCTGTCTCCCCGTTCACATTTTACAACCCTTTCTCACACTCGCGTTGCCATCTTGGCCGCCGCTGGCTCTTCTCTCCCCGATCCTAAATCTCCCTCCCATTCTCTAATCCATCTAAACCATCGCTCGTTAAGAACTTTGAGCTTCATGAAGCAACGGGGGGAGGGAAGGGGTAAGAGAGGAGAGAGGGGCGGGGCGGTAGGAGGACGATATATATTAAATCATTAACGAACGAAACTACGGGCAACGGTTCGGAAGGGAAGTAATCTGCTATGTCCCGCCCAACGTTCCAACGTATAATCTCTTAATCAAATGAATTCCCAATCTTATTTACGGCCCTTCTCTCTCTCTCTTCAACCCCTTTCTCACCCATCCTCCTAATCACTTCTCCCAAGACCCGGGATTTCGCGTGATATTCTCCCCATAGCCCGTCGAAATGATTGATTGAACGGCTGCTCGCCATTCACCCTGCGTTCTCCTGCGTCCGCCTCTCGCCGCGAGACCGGTAATCATTCGACCGTTCCCGGACCGCCTTTCCCTGCGAAGGAACATGAGGAGGAAGTAAGAGAAAAGGGAAGGACTAAGAGGAATTTTTAATCTTGCCGCGAGCAAGGGATGTGAGTGAGGTGGAGAGGGAGATACGGTAAAGCAAGGATACGATATCACTCAACCCGCCACCGACGATCAAGACGTTCGTTCTTATCTTGCCCCGGCATCAGGGGCTTCACTTAAAATTTAGCGGACTAACCGATGATTTTGGGGAAAGGTGGCAGGGAGAGGTGGAGATTCCGTGTCGTGGAAGGAGGGGCGCACGTATATACGCGTGAATCTTGAGCGGTTAATGATTCCCGCGCCGGTGGGGGGAGGAGAGACTCGAAATTGCTTCATCGTATCTGAAGATTTACTCCGAGCCAACTTTGTCTATCCTTTATCTGAGACTGCCATCCGGAGTTGAGTTACCCTTTAGTAAGGATGCCCCCTTTGACCTCCCGACAAAAAATACTCAACGTCCCAGCCCTTATCGTTTCACCATCCATTGGAGTCGAAACGTCGCAACGACTCTTTTATCCATTCGATGTCACAGCGGTTAAGGGACTCAACGTGTAATCCTAGGCGGCATTTTCTTCCTCAAAAGAAAGAAGACGATCAGTGCACCGAAAACGGCAGCTGGACTAGTAGTGTTGTGATTGCGCTCGTGATCATTTAGCTCGGCGATTGCGACGTTAAGGGCGAAGTGGTGCTTTTTGCCTCCCGCCTTCTGGCATAAAGTATAGGATGTTGAGAGCAAGAAACGGAATCTCCAATGGTGGAATTTACCTCCATTGGCATTGTAATTAGTAAACTGTATTTACCCATTCGGAAAATGTAAATTCGACAATTTTTATTACGTCGTCGTAATGTTTAATTTCAGTTTCTCGTGAATTTAAACCAAGTCAAACAGAGACGTCTACGTAAAAATCAGCTAATTTTATAACTTTTTCTTCTCACTACAAATTTAGAATGGCAAAATTTTGTTAAAAATGCGAAAATGAAGAATAATAATTTTTGATTTATTTTTATTGCACTCCGTCAGTTGTTCGAGGTCACCAGAAGATGGTGGTATGCATTATTGCTACCTGTAGTTAATAGTTCCATAATTCTAGGGGATGACATTCCTATCCCCTGAAGTTAAACGCTCTAAACTGGAGCATCACCGGAGCTTGGGAAAAACGTGACGACTTTCTGAGTAATTAAGTATCCGTAAAAGTGTAGTAGCCTCATATATTTTAGAGTTAACGCACTCGCATTTACAAATACGCATGCTTGATATTTATCATGCCACAGATTAAAAAGGGAAGGAGTAAGTAAGAGTTTTTAGGGAAGGCGACCGACGGCTGAGGTCATTTGCGCCATTAGAGACGGACAGGAAGAGAGGAAGGTTGAAGGGAAACCCGGCGTCGGCATTAGCCTACTCTTAACGACAGGCGCCAAGGGGTCCGCAGCATAACGTCCCATCTGACAGACGGCGTACTCATCCACAGGGAAGTATATTCACAAAAAAATAGGCAAACGTCCAATAAAAAGCGTGAAGCAAGTCACCGCACAAGTGTTAAAAACTTGAGTGAGCTGGAAGTCAGAACTAAAATATTTATACCGCGTACTTAACGCAGCGTAAAAATTTTACCCGATGGTAATGGAATAAAGAACGGAGAAAAAATGAAAAATTGTGAGTGATGTTCAGTTTAGTTCGATGCCGCTTTTTGAGACTTGATGAATGAGGATGAGAGAACTAATAAATCATTAAGATAACCTCTATTCTTTCCCTAACCATCTTTTGAAGGACATAATTTAATGTCCTACAGAATGGAAAGCTTAATAAGATTTATAGTCAAACATTTAAGTCTCGCGTCACACATACCTGTTATTAAGGACTGACTTCACTCATTCTGATTGCCGGAGTCAATGTAGCCGGCATACTAGTATATCACCTATTTTTATTTGCTACATTTACCATGGCAATGACAATTATTACGCTGGACTACAGCGTATTAATGAACGACATAACGTTAACGAGCACTCCATCATCAAGGCAGAGTGAGCAACCCTAAACAACTAAAATCAATAGGAAAATCCTTTAATTATCTCACCTTAATACTTACCGTCAATTTTCATTAATTATTTCGTCAAATTTTAAACGGAACTATGGGTAAAATTCCTACAACTAATTTAGGTAAACTCATGAGCAAGAAATGCTGCCCACGAACGCCATAAAAAAGACTGCCCGGGGGATATTCCTCATGCCCAGTACCGTCGTCAGTTATCCCTTCGCTAGAGGACGACGATCCAACGCCCGAGGCTCAGAGGTATTTTCCCGAGCACGCGAACCGAGGGCATCCTACGTCCCGTCAATACAAAAGTACGACGTCGATCGATGCGAGAATTGCACGTGACGAAAGGAGGGACGGGATCCCCGCTAATCCTGCCTCCGAGCCCCTCTGTCGCATCGTGGTGCAAAAGAAGGTCTGGGGTCATGTAAGTAAAGGGTTTAAAAAGTTTCGTGCGTGTGTAGGTATGTGAAGGGCTAGAGGGAGGAATTTCGACAGAAAGAGAGGAAAGGGAGGGAGAGAAGGGTTTGTATGCTGACGATGATGCCTCCGAGGTAACCAGGCCAACCCCTTTTAACCGTCACCTTGACTTCCCCCGCCTCCACTTCCTCCACGGATGCCATCCCTCAACCCTCCGTCAACTGAAGTCGGGACCATAACCTGGCGATAATAAAACCACTCATCCGTTTCACGACGTCCCGCTTCAGGGCGACGACTTGGCCTTTTCCTTTCTACTCCACCGTTTAAGGGCTCCTTTCCCCCAATCCCCCTCAATGTCCCCTCCTCCTACTCTACGAGGACGAGGAAAGAGAGAAGAGGTGCTCAATCAGCACACTCGAGGCGCCTCACCTACCACTTCGACCGAAATTACCTCCCTCGCCGCTCCTCTCGCTCGGAGGAGACCACTGATCCCGCGGATTCTTTCTTGGAAACGATCCCAGGGGAGGTCCATATCAATCCGTCCGAAGAGTAACCTTCGTCACCGACGAATTATTTTTTTATGGTCATGCTCAGACAATCAACGTCGACGACGGGAGCCCAGGCACGAAATCTTAGGTTAACAGGATTTTCACGATGGTATTCCAGTCCAGTCATGGTAGAAATTGACCACAAGAAAGCGAAAGTGATGAGATTAGCGAGAATAAGGATAGCTAAGTTTAGAATAAAAGTTGGAAGGGACTAAGCTTAAGCAAGTGAGGTAGTTCATTTATTCGGGCATTATGAGGAAAGTGGGTCTAGTGACGGGAGCATTGGGATTAGTATTGCGTTGGCAAAGGAAACATTTTCAAGATGAAGAGATATGATGACAGGCGCTCCAAGTAAAATTTTAAGAAAAGTTAATTAATGACATCATATAGAGCGTAATGTTTTATGGATGTAAGATCGGATCTTTGAGCAAGAGGATGAGTGAAGATAGGAGACTAGATTTCTGAGTGTTGTGCAGAATAGAGACAATATGTCGATTGGACAGAGAGGATGACAAATGCTAGAGTTTTAACTGTGGTGGGAGAAGGGAAGAAGTTACTCAGAAAAATTTAAAAAAAAGAGAATACATTAGGGTAAACAAATATTGAAAGGTAGTGAAATATTAGAAGCTGTGATATAAATGAGAATGTTGAGTGAGTGGAATAGAGGAAGGAAGAGAATAGGTGTTTTGGAGAGTATTAAAGGATGCA
Organism: Hetaerina americana; assembly: GCF_022747635.1. Taxonomy (NCBI): domain Eukaryota; kingdom Metazoa; phylum Arthropoda; class Insecta; order Odonata; family Calopterygidae; genus Hetaerina; species Hetaerina americana. The sequence continues at coordinate 71,201,102 of NW_027286069.1, read as the reverse complement.
GAAGTTTGGAGGAAAAGAAGGCGGAAATAATGAGACAAAGTCTTTTTAGTCCATTTACATAATAGTCGTTGGGGACTCTCCAAAACCTAGCTTGAATTAAGAGAATACCTTGAATGAAACTATAGTCCCCACTGGATAATCTATGTGGAGTTGTGTTGCTTGCCCTAGCAGCGCGCTAATAGTAACGCGCACATATAAATGCTAGTCAGCCGTATTAGAAAAACTGTAGTAAACTTTTATGTGTAGAAATTACCCAGTGCATTTAAATTATTTCATCAAGTAGGAAAATAAGGTAACTAATAAACATACGTTTTCAATTAAATATAGGAACGAAATAATAGCATCTGCGGTCGCATAAAAAACAGTGGCGGGTCTCATTCTGCACATCGATTGTGTACCATTAGTATGGGGGGATATAATCAGGCGCTATAGTTCACCATTCGGAGGTTGGATAGGTACCATTCATCTAAAATCATTCTCTGCGAGTCGCCACAACGGATGGAAGTCACCAGCCATTAGTCTATTGCCTGATTTTTAACGTTAGATAACATTTCGTTTACGCTTAATTCTAATCGGGTAATAGATTATGTGAATTTATTGTCATCGTAATTATTCCTATCACAATTAACCTGACTATATTTTCGAAGAAATATAAGTATAGCATCTTAATCAGTTGCAAAGTGTGTTACGATATAGAGCATTACGGTGTTTTACTGCCCAGTAATCTAAAAATAAGAGATAAAAAACTGATAATTCCAAATTTACGTTAACATTCTAAATAAAGGTAACATTTCTTTGAATAGTGTCGAAGCATCCGTTGTTGGTAGTATTTTTCATGCCCTTATGAGTTCATATGCATATTTAAATTCTGTCGCACATCCATTATAGATGAAGATATATACGAGCTAGTCTGCTATATATATTTACAAATTTTTTTAATGTTCAATTGAGTATACCACTCGCATCAATGCGAGTTCCAAAATACTGATTTCTGTATAGAATTTCCATTAATCCAAATACATTCCGAGTACAACGCCTGCATCACAAAGCCGCCTTCCTTGTAAGATAAAAAAACTGATTCTTTCCCCGAACAATCAGAAATCATAATAGTAAGTAACCTAAGTCACTTTAGAAATATTAAAAACAGTGAATTTACAAGTCGGAACAAAATTAAACATTGCAAATATATTAGGTATATTTGTAAGTTCATGTTAAGTGTTCTTGCATGAATGTATACGATATTTTGTTTGTGGATAGTATAAATTTGAGGCTTTTGCAAGCGGTTTTTTTTTAATTTCTTAATTACGGGTGGTGTCCTAACACCCCCCGCCACATGCCCTTTCGGCAGCTTGCGTGGTATCATGTAGATGTAGATGGGAGACCCTATGTCTTAGACGGACCTTTAAGATGAATGAGCTGCTCGCTCAAACTAAGAAACTTCAAGTAACATCAAAAGATAATCTTTGCTGACTTCTGCCTCGTTATGGGCGAAGAATCTCATTGAAACATTTTGCCTAAACACGCATTTTATGAAATGATACCTGGTGGGACTTAAAAGGGCCGTTAAGGCATACAGTGCATCGCATGCAAAGGGCGATGGTTTTGCGAAAAAGAATGAATGGGGGAGGAGGAGGAAATCACAGCAAGTATGACACTTAACCGAAAGCAAACAGCCTTTTGCACAAAAATTCTTAAAAGACAAGTTTATTTCGTACGTCACTGCTGGAAGGAAAACCAATAGTTAACTTTAAATTTGATAACATTGCCGATGTAGTCCCTGAATCATATCTTACACAAATGCTTTTATTAGACTCGAGAGATGTTTCCATGCTGATCACAGCCTTGATTAGTATATCGCAATTAATGAGGCTCCACTAAAGTTCAATGTTACAGAGTTCAAAAATCTCACAATTGTTCAAATTTGTTCCGTAATCTTGATTTTCTTATAAGAACGTGCAGCTTCTGCTGTAAAAAAATACCATAACTCGAAGAAAAGGGGGGATATTTTATCTGAAAGTACAACTTTTGTAACATTTGGAACTTTCCATAGCCGTAGGCCTCGCACTTAAAAAATGGATTCGTACTAACTGGGAACATTTTAAACTCTCTCCAAGCAGCCATGCAAAAAGTGGATTTAATTCATCCAGGAGACTTACCCAAATTGCCGATTGTTGCACGTCATATGTTTCTTGCCCAGAGCACCATTCCGATCAGTGAAATTGCTGAAATCAAAGAAAAACGCGTTAGTGGATCTTACGTCACAATGAATTACTAATGACTTAAAAGCCAACTATACAAAAATCCTCTTCAATAGAAGAGTGTATAAACCCAACGTTTCTCCACTTACTGCTGCTTGTAAATTCCCTTAACCTTTTAAATTTTTCTTTTTGAATTTGAGAATTTTCCGTGTTTAAAAATTGTTTCCGATTCGTTTTTGGCCAGTAGGGTATAGTTAACTGACATTCATAGCATTGCTATCTTAAAATAACATTTGATGCACGTTTATAAATAAAAATTGAAACCACCACTTAAGTAATCGGCCCAAACTTTGGTTTTCTGACCTCATGGTGACCCCAAGGATATGTTAGGGAGAATTAATTTCCACTTGCCACTTGCGGTACGAAAGGTTTAAAAAAGGAAGCACATCCTACACGTAAGCATGAGAGTACCTAGTATATCTAACTTAGTGGAATCGACCTAATTCGATTTAAAAGAAACGTTTTTGACATATTACACGAGGACATTTAGTTTTTAGAAGATGAATAACATCCAATAATATAGGCAACACCTCTTTCGGGAGGAAAAATAACGGTATCCAGAGATTGTAGCATATTTTACTTGCGAACTGAATAACTATTTATGCAGTCTATTCGCTTAAGTATAATCGAAACTTTGATGAAGTCTTAAGACTCCTAAATCCGGAAACGAATTTAATAGATACATAAAAAATAGCCACGGTCTGAGATATTCGGTCGCTCTCTGATACAGGACAAGCTTGCATTTTTAATATTATTCTAGGGAATAAATTTACAGTATTGAACTCACAAATCGACTTCAATATGTGCTTGCTAAAATCCTTGAAGTTTTATGCTCTGAACCGTGATAAGACATAATACTTATTTGTGTCATATCACGTATTAAAAGCTGCAGTGATTCAAAGTGGATTTAACTTTAACTTGGGTTGAGTGTTTTATTTATAATTAACCTTCGGGGCTGAAAATGCTCTATTTTTACGATGCCATTTTACAAGCGACCCGTGAGAAAGCATCGTTAAAAGACTCGATCTCGTCGCCGTCGAAAAGTTGGGGAGCGTGTTGGATGAGGAAAGATAGGTTGGGCTGTTCAGGTAAGGACAGGGGATGCGCAGGGAGGGGTGAGGAGACCGCAGCCTTCAACATTGTTAACATTTGCTTAAGTACGATGTTTTCGCAAATCACTCACCGATCTTGCGGTCGCCACGAGTTTCCACCGGATACACACGCGACCACTTCACCGCGTTCCCAGCCCGAGTTCATTCTCGTATCCATTATTTCAAATGGGCCGCCAAAGGGATCTCTATGGCCCTTCTCTTCGTCAACCTTTCCACGACCGTGGACCACAGAGAAGATCGCCCCACCCCACCCGCCAGGAGCCGAACGGGAAATCAAAACAAGGACGGTCTTCGTCGGTGGCCCTCTCGTTCCAAACTAGAGTGGACCATTCCAAAGAGCCCGCCGCAAAACAAGCCAGCTATGACGTGGAAGGACCACTTTCGCTCGGTTAGGCGTTGTGACTGGTATTTGGGATAGAAGTATGTCCCTTAAAACCGTTGGGCGACACAAAGTGGCAAAAGGCCCGAGTCAAATGCTCCCCAGAACACTAAGTACTCACGAGTTTCCAATTACCACGGTATTAACATGCAGGTGTACTTTTCGGTCCCTTTGAATATTTGCAGGGAAAATGCGAGGGCCAACCCTTGCTGTTTCTCTGACTTGGGAAGGTGCGAGTGAAATTCGCGCGAACAAATAGCCATTTGATCGGTAGAGAAGATTATATTTTCCAGAAACTCCCCAACTCCAAAATAAACAATTTGTTTTACGTCTTTGCTTTCAGTTTTCAACTGTAAATCGACGCGAGAGTTCGGGTGTATGCTCACGTGTACCACGAAGGACGTTTAATATGTAAATAGGAACAACAACTCATAAAGAACTTAAATGGGCTCTTCTGTCAGAAACTCAACGTGACATCCTCGTAGAATTAAAATGACGCTCTGAGTGAAAGGAAATAAAGGAGGAGTAGCATACAATTTGATACGGGTAAAGCAATGAAACACCTAATTAATAACAACATCCATCTTTACGGTTAATATATTTATGAGGTCATTATTAAAATACAGTATAATAAATTGCAATTTAACGGCCTTTATAAATGGAAAACTTATGTATTTATTGTCAACATCTGGAACAAATGATTTGAGTTTTTATATTCTTAATTGAGTTTTGTGCAAATTAATGACAAATTAATGAAAACAGCCTGCATACTTGGACATTTCCTCAAAATTAATATTTAAATAAAACGGAGGGAATTTCATTTTCTCCAAAGACCCCGGACAAATAATATTATGAGAAATACATTTTAATCATCATAAGTAAAACCTAATATTTTCACATCAAATCAGCGCTAAAAATTTTGTCACTCCGCTAAGCGCAAGTTGAAGTGCCATAGGTCGATGATAATACAGGTATTATGTGGAATAGTTTTACGTTACGAATACACTTGATTCGGATAAATATCTAATTGCCACAGGTAGGACAAAGGTTGAATAAATGAGGGTAATACTATGTTATAGCACTTTATGTAAGTTTTAGGTACTTGAATAAAATGATTACGACGCACATTTAGTGTTTGGGCAATAACAAGTATAGATAAACAAATCTTTAATAATAATTCAATTATTGGGTTTAACTAAGTAGATTTCTAGAAATTTCTTGTTAGGTATTTTCCCTCAGCCAATAATGACATCGAATATAGAGTCGAAAATTTTGGGGAATAAAACGGGGATGTCCACGATCAACTGCTCTTTTCAAGATATACATGAATGTGTGTGTGTATATATATATATATTTATATATAGTTTGGGTTTAGGAAGGGGAGAGGTACGCGTGATGCCATTGCAGCAATGAGATTATTAATCGAGAGGAATATAGAACACAACCAGAAGGTATTTGCCTGTTTCGTAGATTTCGAAAAACCGTTGGATACAGTGAATTGGGAAAAACTAATGAGTATATTGCAGAAAATAGGACTAGATTGGAGGGAAAGGAGGCTAATCTGCAACCTGTACATGTCTCAGACTGCTCAGGTGCGGGTGGGAAACGGGGAGTCCGGATGGGCAGTGTTAGGAAGGGGTGTTAGGCAGGGTTGCCCATTATCACCGTTGCTGTTCAACCTGTATGCAGAGGAAATGATTAAAGAGGCATGGGAAGAACTGGAGGTAGGAATAAAAGCGGGCGGGGAATTCGTAAAATCAGTTAGGTTTGCCGATGACCAAGCTTTAGTTTGTCAGTCAGCCAAGGGGCTGCAAGCATTGCTGAGTGAATTGGAAATTCTGTGCGACAGGTATGGGATGAGAATCAATATTAATAAAACAAAGGTTATGTGATTTTTTTAGAAAGAAAAAGGCTAAGCTTAACATTAAAGTAGGAGGGCAAAAACTAGAGCAGGTAGAACAGTTTACGTATCTCGGTAGTGTTTTGGACCAACACGGTCAAAGTAGTCGGGACGTAAGGAGAAGAATTGCGCTAGGAAAAGAGGCTTTCACAAGGAGGAGGGAGTTGATGACAGGGACGTTGAGTAAGGACATTAAGAAAAGACTCGTAAAAACTTTGATATGGAGCATAGCTATGTACGGCGCGGAAACGTGGTCGTTGAAGCAGGAGGATAGATGTAGACTGGAGGCTTTTGAAATGTGGGTGTGGAGAAGAATGGGGAAGGTAAAATGGACAGAGAAGAAAACAAACGAGGAAGTACTTGGTATGGTGGGCGAAGAGAGGAGTTTGCTGGGAGTAATCCTATGGAGGCAGGAAAAGTGGCTGAGGGGGGTATTGACCGGCAGCGGGATGTTGAAGACTGTGATAGAGGGGAGAATGTTGGGCAAAAGAGGAAAGGGAAGGAACAGGATAGGGATGTTGGACGGGATGAAGGGAGGAAGAAAGTACTCAAGAGATGAAGTGGGACCAGATATAAAGTAGGGTGATGGATTTTTTTTTTTTAGGAGTAATAAAATGTTTGTTTGTAGTTGTGTCCATCCAAAAACCTACCTTAACCGGTAGATTACCTTAAAAAAAGAATATATACACACACACATATATATATATTGTATATATATATATATATATATATATATATATATATATATTTAGAGGAAACACATAGTAATGGATGAATTGGCGAAAGGAGTGAACGTAGGCAGGGAATTCAAAGAATCAGTTAAATTTGCAAAGTATTTAGCCTTAGTTTTCCAATCAACCTAGGAGTTACAGTCATTACCCTGATCCCTTGAAGAATAGAAAGAGTTTGATTGGTGTAGGATGATAATTTATTTGAAGAAAACGAAGCTAAGCTTCCGAATAAGTGGGACGGCTTACATAAACATTAAGATTGGGTGAGTAGTAGTAGTATAGTAGTTAATAGGGGATGCGACCGATAGCTAAGCTCATTTGCACCATTAGGGATGGAAAAATTGAAGGATAGAATGGATGGAAGGGTGGAAATAAACTAGGCGTCGGTATTAGCCTACTCTTGTCTTGAGGCACTAAGGGGTCCGCAGTATAACGTCTCATCCGACGGACAGCGTATTCACTCCAAGTGCCCTCCACAAAGCACCTTAAGTCAAGGGATCTGGATACCTGCCTCTAGAATTTGAACCCGGAGATTCGGTGACATAAACTAGAATAAATAAAAATACTTAGCTAGAAAGTGTTTTAGAAGGTTTGTAAGAAAAAGGAGGTTTAGGTTAGGTTAAGAATATTCTAAAACAATGCTGTGGTTGATGACTGGTACCCTAAGAGGTGTAGGTTTGTACGGCGCGCAAAATTGGTCGTTTAGGCAAGACGATAAACGTAGATTGAATGCTTATGAGATGTTGGTGTGGGGGAGAATGAAGAAAATAAAATGAACGGAAAGGACCCCAAACGATTTAGTTCAAGACAGGATAGGGGAAGAGCAAAGGGGGAAAATCCGAATAAAGCAGAAAAAGTGGATGCAGGAGATACTGAGTGGCATAAGGATGCTGAAGACGGTACTAGAAAGAGGACTGCTGGGAAAGCGAGATAGGAGGAAGAAAATAATAGGCATTTTGGTTGAAATTACGGAATTTAGAAAGTATGCAGAAGTAAATAATTAGTTATCGTAGTACTTACTATGTGGCTTAAGAATATTTTGTGTCATGTTAGTTAGGGCTTACGACTACTTTAGTTTGTAGGCCCATTTTCCATCACAAATCCACCCTAACCAAGTTAACTACTGCTAAAAAAAATAATTAAGTCATAAAAGGTAAAATTTGTAACATGTATGAATTATGACACGCTTTATTTGTCGATACACATGATTCACAGCTGGATTTGTTCATGTGGATGGTACTTTTCGCTGATAAGGGTAATTTAATTTTTGGCTTTGTTGAAAATTAGGGGTAATCGAATCCTTTGCTGCGGATTATTACGTTGTGGTGATAATTCACAAACGTTTGTATTTATGAAAAGTGTGCATTTGATAAGAATATCGTCGCTCGCTGGACTCGGGGAACTTGAACTTCAGGAAGTGGAGACATAGATTCGCATGAGTGGTCTCTCTCTGCGTTACCCCGCCACCAGCCCGGACATGCTGAACCGCGCTATAGTCATCACTCGTGAAGATGTGTTAATCATAAATCGACAATTGGCTCTGCGGTTTTAAAAATAACAATGCTCAGGACTATCGGATTACGTGAAATTTTGCGCAAGACTGGTCGCTCACCGCCATACGAACGATTACATAGGTCAAAGGAAAAATATTGTAATGAGCTTGATAGGCATTATTATGTTATGGGGAGACTGTTTTTGCTCTGGATGGTTAAATGAGACCAAACCTGGTCCCAACAGTTTGAGCAGGAGAGAAAAGATAAAAATGAATCGAGATCCTTCCTTCAGCCGGCAAAATCTCGATCACTGTCTTAACTGACGTGACATGATGACTAAGGTCAATGTGATGTCAAGAGGTGATATTATCATTCCCACTCATCCACGCTGATCCTGAAAAAACCTTGTCAGCACTTCATCCGAGCTCCCAAAAAAAATCACAAGAAATACTGCTACAGGAAGAAAATACATTCGTATATTAATCTTCAAATTGATCAAAAGAATCACCCAATTAGGTTGGATTTTTCTCCCTCATTCTCCCTTTTGTTCTTATTTCGTTCACCTCGATTTACATCTAATTGGCCTACTTAGATATGCATGGCGTGGTACACGGATTGAAGACGATGAGTACATGACTTCGTCATGGAGTAAAGATACTGCAGTTAAGACCTTGCCCTGAATTAAGGAGCACTAGGACTACTACAGGAAAAAACATCCATTCATTATGCGCTGGCTTTAGTACAAGTGTATATTGGCAGGAAGTGTGTAACAATTATTATGAATAAAGGAATTCTCCATTTATTTTACAGGTATATTTTATATATTTTTAATTTATAATTTTAGAGAGTATATCGATCATAGATTTTAATTTCATTGCATTACATTTTTGAGACACTCCTATAAACCACATGGAAAAGTAGGTACAGGCGCCCTTGTATCAGCCATTTAGCTCACCCTGAGAGCTTTCGCGAGATATTCCAACCAAACCAAAGTTGGTCATTTATTATTTGAATTTATTATTGGATTGAAATAATTATTATGTGCATACCTATTTGATTATAAAAAAATGGAATAAAGTCAATGATGACATCACGCATCTATCATAATTAAATGAGTAAACTAGATAGAAGTAAAATTTTGCCAGAAGCGCAACATACCTGTAAGTAGATAGATAAAAATTTTTTGGCCAACCGCTGGAGGCTTTTTGATTATCAGATGATCCAGGTTTTTAATGGTAAATTTAAACCATTTAAACCATCTAAACATTTCTAAGGAAATTTTAAAATGTCTTAGTTTCAATATTTATTCACTAAATAAATGCCCCAAAACATATTAATAGTTTTTCAGAGTACGCTAAAATATTTTAATTTGGGTGATACCATTACACATAATTTCAAATTCAAAATTATTGAGTAAAACACGTTATTTCCTTCTACTCTCCACTATTTTGACAATAAAAAAATTGAAATATCCGTCACTTCCAGTTTCTCTTACTGTCTTCTCCAGAAAAATGACTTTTCCATCGCTTCTCAAATATTTTCCAACTAGTCCATTTATTCTCGGTTTTTAATAGTTTATGAATCGCTGGCCAACTTTATGATACATTCGTAAGTCGTCATTCGTGAGGGAGGACTAGAGAAACATTCTCTCATCGCCCTTAGGAGAGGATCCCGCGCGTCGCTCATACTGCACTGGTAAAGGATATGTCCGAGAGGAAAGAAGGAAGGAGAGTATAGGAGAGCATTATTCAGACCCACGCTTTGAAGATGAGACAAATTCTGGAGGCAGCAATTTTCCGCGATCCAACCCCAGCCCTCGCAGGTCATGCCATCCCTCCGGGTGGGTACGGACATCGAGCGTGGAGCAACGATTCCCTTTAAAAAAATTTGGGAGAGAGAAGGGAGGAAAAAATAGATCATAAAATGAAAACAAAAAGCACGCACACCGCGCTTCTTCCCCCTTCCTAGACGTTCTAAAGTTTCCTCCCCAACGCCCTTCCAACCCCGGGGGAGCACTCATCCATCTCTCAGCTCCTAATCGCCTCCTTCCTCCCCACTCCCCCGTTCTCTAATGCGTGACAGATTAAAAATGGGACGGGATAAATATTTTTGATATTAAAAGCATGGTGATGTGGATGGGGGAGGGTGGGAGAATAAGAGAAGGGGACGAAAAAGGGCTCGGAGGAGAGAAAAAGGCCAAGGGAATCAGCAGAGTGGGAGAGAAGGGGATTGAGGGGTTATTCTAAGAGGATGAGAGAGTTAAAAAGAGAGAGAGAATGACGTAGTAAAAAGGTGGGCAGGGAGAAGCGAAGAGGACGGTGCCACATTAAACCATTATCTTCCTCCTCACGGCACACATCTAATCCATCTCTTCTTCTCTCTCCGCCACTTCGTTTCCTTCCTCCACACACACTACACCACTCAACCCGGCCACCAACACTCCCCACCACCACCAACTAACCCTCAACCTTCCCTCCTTCGTGCGACATCGAAATTTTTTTCCTCATCTTCTTTGTCACATCCGAGTAGGAGAGGGTAACAGAGCCTTTCATTCTTTTTTATTCGACCCCTCTTTCCACTGCTTCCTACTCCTCCTTCAGGTCGATAAGCGCTGCACGGCAAAGATTCCGGGTGAGGGTACGGGGAAGTGAAATACGGAATTGGTATGAAGGAGGCAAGGTTTCCGGCGGGAGTGTGGGTTAGAGGAGGGTGAAATGAGGGAGGTGTAGGTGTAAAAAGGGTTTCCATTTGAGGGGTGCGCCCGATGGGAAGGAAAAAGTGGGTAGGGGAGGTGCTAAGAGTTTTTACCCCACCTGCGGCGGACGGGAGATAGCGCACGCGCGACTGGGAAGTAACATATCTAATCCGCGAACTTATTTTTTCTTTCACATTTTCCCCGAGGAATTAGATAAGGATGCCGGGAGGGGAAAGAAGTAGGAGAGGAAAAGGGCAGGAATGAGAGAAAAGAGAAGGAAAAAATACATAACTCGATGAAAAACCCTCTCAACCGAGAAATTGCTATTCGCTGATGCGGTCCCAAAGGCTGAGTCTGGGATGAAGCCGGGTAGGGTGAGCAGCGAAAAATAAATGATTAATATTTTTACCCATCCCAAATTTATTTAGCGTCTCGTATCGGCCGTCGTATGCCCGGAGAAATCCGTGCCTGAGTTAAGTTAGGATGAAGGAAGCGAAAGCAAAGGATCGATGAATGAGTACGGACTCGGTCCTGATAGACGCATGTTGCAGCTGCTCCACGTATAAGCAAACATTTCAGCCGAGGGAAATTCTAGGGGCTGGACGGGTAGCGATATGCAAACCGTACTTCAACTGAAGCTGAAAGGGAACCGGCTATATTTATTTCTTGCGAGTAAGACAGTCTTCGGATCTATATTGCACGCACAATATTCAATTTGAAAAAAAATTGAAATCAAAATATTGAAACTGATCTACTGACACAAAAACAAAGCATTTCCACCCGTTTTGCTAAGGATCGTCGTTTTCCCGAGGATAATTTATCATCGCTCGATATTACTTTTACACAGTTTACTGCATTTAAATAATACTATCTCAAGTCATATTTAGCAATTTTTAAACGGTCTATTTGGTTTTATTTTCTGTTGGAGGTCGTAGGATTGATTCCCTCATAGATTAGTTTTCATCCACCTAGGGGTTAGGTGTTTTTGATTGTCCTTACAGTTGTTTCATGAACTCAACCAGATGTAGAAGACCACATATTTACTATGTTTGATTAGTGATAAGTACTTATAACAAAAATGAATGCAAGAATGCCTTATATTAATGCATTAGGTTAGTAATGTACGATCAGACGTTTGTGCTCTATGACCGCTCTTTAGTCTGGCCTTCGGAGAGTCAAGGGATATGCCACTGCATCGAAAATCATTGTTTCAGACCCTTTTTAAAGCAGAGTTTGGCCATCTTTCAATTGCTTCATTGGTGTAACATACCCTTAACATGATACCACATTTAGATACGTAATTACGAGGGTCATCCGGAAAGTAGTACCCGTTCGTGAAATAAAAAGACAAAAGTAAATATTAACAAACATAAAAAATTTTATTTGAAAGAGGATACTTTAAACTACTTCTCAACATAATCTCCAAGCAAATTAAGGCATTTGTCATAACGTGTGACAAGTTTCTGTATTCCTGCTGCATAGTCCTTCGCCGCCAGCTCATTGAGATACGCGAGGGACCCATCTTGCACAAATTTTTGCATAATGCAGATGGTGTTTAACAATTTCATGAACAATTGTTCGAGAAACATTGGGAAAATGCTCACAGATGTCATCAATTGTGACGCGCCGATCGTTCCTCACGAATTCGTCAACTGAGCTCACCAGTTGGTCTGTAATGACAGACGGTCTCCCCGAACGCTCATCGTCGTGTGTGTTCCCCCTCCCCATGTTGAAGTTGCGACACCACCGCCGAACAGACGACTCGTCCATTACATTGTCTCCATACACCTCCTTTAATTGGCGATGAATATCACATGGGCGAACGTTTCTTGCATTGAGGAATTTAATCACTGCCCTCACTTCACAACTGGCGGCGTTCTCAATTTTTTTAAACATTGTAAACAATCACAGAAACAACACAGGCAATGCTAGCGTCACGCAACTTGGCTCAGAGAAGGCAGACAAGCCACTGAAGCTATCTGACCTCGTCCAGCGGCTACTCGCGTCGTCAGCACTTCATGCGGCACGAACGGGTACTACTTTCCGGATGACCCTCGTAGTTATCAGCAATTTGTTATAAGCAGTTTTCTTGGCGATGGCTACTAAATTTGATCGATTTGAGTAACAATTTTAGTACCTATGGCAATACTCTCAATTAGAGCTGGAGAGATGATAGGGAGGGAAAGAAATGCATTTTGGTTGAATTTAAGTGCATAGTTAAAAGGGAAGTGGTATTTTAGCAAAAAGGAAACTTATTATGGAAATGTTATCCCATCATTTTCCACGAATATTTTACCTAAGTATGAAATGATTTGTCCGTTATGTCTAACATGCGAATAGATCTTCAATTAGATCCATAAAAAAATAAATACAAAGGAACTAGACGCCTATCAACTGAAAACAGGATTCCTACTGAAAAGACTCCTCGGGCTAATTGGTATAAGCCCCCCAAAATATTTCCTTTCCGTAAATATCACTATGGGCGAACATTCTACAATGTCTCCACAAGATATACGCATACTTTTCGCGCGCAGTTTAATTTTTTTTTAGTTTTTCTTAATTAAAATTCATCCCTCCTCCTCCCGAACTCCTAACTGAGAACAGCGACATGCCACACAACATCCCGACTTCTCTTTACGCAACCCTACCCCTTCGTATTGGTGAGGAAAAAGTGGGCGGGGGTGGGGGTTGGAGAGATGGTGTGCGTTTCGAGGGGGACCTCGCGGGGAACCAAGGGGGAACTCGCGGAGCAGGGTAAGGGAGAAGAAGGTTAGGAGGGCGAGGAGCGCCCTGCGAATGAGTTTTATTTTTTATGTGCACTTGGGAAAGATGACACCCTGGGGCGTGATCTTCTTGGCTTTTGGGGAGGGCAACAGAGGCGGAGAGGGTGGACTAAGAGAGCGTGAATGTTGTGAGGACCAAAAAATGGCAGGGTGGCGGGGGGGCCGGTGCCAGATGCTCTTGGTGAGGGGACGGAGGTGAAAGAGGAGCATCGTGATAAAAAAGATGATCCTAAAGAGGTCAGAGCGTTATCCGCCGCTCGTCGTCTGAAGAACCCTGGCTCTCTTTGATATCCATGCTCCCCTCACCCCGCCACAGAATTTTAACTCGATCCAAAGGTCTCGCCGGGAATTATTAATCCTCCCGTCAGAACACTCCTACGCTCGTCGGGAGACCTGGGTTAAATACAGGTGTGCCATCGCCGGGGAAAGGGAAACACCATTCCGTTTCCATTAACCTTGCGTGGCTGAAACGATTTAAGGATAAGAACATAGAGGAAACGCTATCTTTACCGCCTTCTTTGGGCATTCATTGCTTACTGGTGGTCCTGAAACATTTTATGATAAAAAGTGGACACGAATAGTTTATTTAAAGTTGAATTTGAGGAAATATTATCGTAAAATTATTTTTTCCCAGCATGAAATCAGTTTAAATACCGATAGAATCATGATTATTCAGATAAAAGTTTCAAGCAAGTAACCATACACACAAGTACGATATTTTTCCTGATTAGAATGAATGGTGGATTTGAGTCAATTGCTCTATGGTTTATCCAAGGCAACCCTGGAACCTTGAACTGTGGGAAGAGCCAAACATTTTACTCGTTATAATTAACATACATGTTCGCGCTTTCTCATCGTTCATGGCTCTTTCATCATTTCTTTATGAATGATTTTCATCAGCAAACAGTCGTAATAATCGCTACACTTTTTTCTATTGAGATCCATTTAATTTTAATTTCTAAAACCATGTATAGGCAATAAAATAAGTAGAGTTTTCAGTTTTTATCAAAGTTTAATTAAGGTAGTAACCCTGTGACGGTTATCTCACACGCCAGAGGACAATCATTTTGGCAAATTACGAGTCTACAAAAGGTTATACAAATATTGGAGAACATTTGAAAGATAACACGTTCTGCTGACAACTTAACTCTTGGAAAACAAGCAAAAACCAATTCCTACCAGGAGAGTGACTAGAGATAGTAAAGCTGAAAAACTTCCGCAGTCCAAAAGCGACTACCTGGAAAAACTTAATTACATTATTTGAAATTCAAGCGCCGAAAATCACACAGTTCGACACGGTCTGGTTGAAGTTTCCTGAATTAATAATGAAGAAGGAAAAATTTAAGCAATTCGCCTCATTTCTGCTTGATAGCATTGCGTCTTAACAAATTCGTTCACGTCTCTTAATTAAACCGGAAATGTGTAGATTGGGAAAATGTTCGAGGGAAGTTGAAAAATTTCGTCTCTCCAGTAAATGGCTCGTGTATTCCTCGAATCCACCTCGTCATTCATGGGCTTGAAATTCATTCAATGTCTCCGACGAGTTTATATCTGGGCACCAAAATGGCTGAATTCTAATCAACAAATCATTTATAATTTAAACACTCAAGAATGCGCAATGAGAAGAGAGAAATCTCCTCCAAGAATCTCTTCGAAAATTCGAAAGAGAGGCTCTTAAGGAAAGAACTTGTGCCGTAAACATCCAGCAACTGTTAATAAAATAATGGATCTAGTTATTAGATTTAAAGATTCTATATCTATCAATTAAATCTAAAGATCAATATACATAAATTTCTCGCCATCTGCAAGGCAATGCTTGCCACGAACGACGTATATTTGTCGACTCCTATAACAATATACTCATGCATATTTTCATTTTAGGGTTATTCTATTGCTGAAAATTTTTGTTTGAGCATAGAAACAATGCGCTTAAATTCTTTAAATGCATTTATTTTATGATAAGGATTAGGTCACGGTCGATATCACTAAACCTACAGTTATAAGAGTAGAGGAAGAAAAGTACGTCTCAAACTTCAACTCAAATTTCAACGGGTATTTTCCCGTAAAGGTTCTCTCCTCGACTCGTTCTGTTCTCCAAGAATAATTGGAGAAATCTTATGTAAGGTTGCATGCGAACTGACACCTTGGAGAATTACGCCAGAATGCCTACGACGTTCTATAAAATAATAGAGTAAAAATAGCTATGTTTCTGAGTATATGAGATTCGTCGCAGATGACAGAAGCGTCGGGCAAAGCCTTAAGATTATTGTGCCTTCAAACACAGTGTTAGTTAAGAAGGATACAAAGGTTAAGAGAAGGCATGCCAGATTTGATAGCCTTTGTTGGCATTGGCATGAAAGACTCTGTTTTCATTATATGAGATCTTCATTAAAATATTCTGAGTATTTCCCCCCTCATAGGTCTTTTTCATTGTAATTTCCTTCCTAAGCGTTAGTATTTGCACGAGGTTTTGGAAAGGAAATTTCGCATGCAGATTTTTAAAATATTGATTGATTATTTGGGTAGATATTAGCATGATGGTTCAAGTGATGTTGGGAAAAAATGTTTAAGAGTCATAAATTATTTTGCATTTTCCAAATCTATTGGACTTGACTTTAAAACTTCGTCTGAAACCTATGAAGTATCGATGTTTAAACATATCCTGAAATGAATATTCTTTGAAATTGAATATAAACAACTTGGCTTTTCCACATAGTAATGTGGAAAAGCCAAGTCGTTCATATTCAATTTCAGCATGCAGATTTTTCACTAAGTAACGCCAGAAACAGTTTTATTTTATTGAAGATTTTTGAGAATGAATTGACTGTCAAAACTTTTTGTTTGTGCTACAATTAACAAGCATCATTGGCTTTTTTCATAATTTATTGCGTGATAATTTTTTCATCTGTAAAAACTTGTTCATATCATGTTCATAGGAAGAATATAAAAATATTCTGGCCAACAACTTGATGGTGTAATAATATATATCGCTTTCATATTTTTATTAGGGGTTTTTTATGCGATAACAAAGAATTAATGATTTTCGATTAGGTTATTTTAAACTCCCGATGATATTAGATAACCTGGAAGTAAGTATATTCACTCATTTCTTTATTGGTTATTACGGCGCCAAAACAGTTAACACTCGAAAATGTATGTCTGCCGAGTCACAAGTGGCATCCCCGTTGTTTACTGACTCGAGCAAAGCTCTGTGTTCTGTCACAAAACTGGTACCAATACATGCCCCTAGAACCTTTATCCAGTGTGTTTGGCGAGTTTTAGACTGGTAAACAACTTAGTTTATAGCATATAGCACGTTTAAGCGGTAAAACCCTTGATGAACGCAAATACAAATGGCAGCATATGTATTATCTGGTCATGAAGCTCTTTTGTGACGGATCTAAATATGGGATGACCGAAAGAGAAAAGATCAAAAGACAGCCACACCATCCCTATGGCAGAGAAAATCCATGGAGGGCCTACTCTAAGGGGTGACATCTAAAAAAAGAGAGGGAACACCGACCTCGTGATTACATGCAGACAGACCCTTTCCTCCAGAAGCCTCCTTTCTGTGCTGACCTGTACCTATCCTTAAAGGAGTTTAATGATATTATTTCATGACAAAAAGCAACCTTGATGATCCCAACCAAAATTAAAGCGTGGGACTATCTATTGATTGCGGACAGGAAACCTCATTATCTTCTACCTTTGCTCAAAAAATGATAATCATCCATCCGCTTCATCATCGAAATGAAACCTACTGAGTTTGCCTATCTAATAGCGAAATATTACTGAGCCCGTTTTTTTGCATGTGAGCAGGCTCGTTCTTTCTCGAGGGTTAATTATTCATGAAATACATTATCACTTCTCTGTTGAAGTTTTCATGACGTTAGGATATTCTTCATGGTTTCAGTATTACTTCAAATTTAGAATTTAGAATATGTATAACCAACTCTCTAGGAGTTCATTTTCTCTTGATCGGGTAAGAAGTTAGGATAGAATAGGTATTTTTAGAGGAAAAATTATAGCTCCTTTTCTCTCTATAAACCTGTCAACGCACATGATTAAAATGACAGATGAACATTATTATGGAATAATTAGATTAAAATGGACCCCAGAAACATGGACAGTGACTATTACCTTGTGGGAGTTAGTGGAACATATTCAAATTAATATATTTTTCAAAATCGCCATTGAGCAAGCAGAAATATCAGTAAATTTATTTGTATCATAGAATTCTTCCTTTCCAAGGAGCAGTTAAGTAGAAATTAAAAAAGCCCCTTGATCTCGAGACATCTCAGCACACTTTTATTAAAATTGATGGAAATTCAATGCATAGCAGTAATAACACACCAATACGTACCGAAAATAAAATTTACCCTTGCTGATTAATTTTTTTATTAATGAGCTACCAAAAAACATCAATGAAAGAACATGAGAGATTTAAATATTTAAATTTTTGACTCATATTTACGTCATTTTTGGTCGCGTTACTGCACCAAATGTAGAACTATTCAAAATCCTCTAGAGTTCAATCACCGAAGAGACCAGTAAGCAGCTACGAACCCTTGCCAAGACGCATATTAATTATGTTGAAACATAAATATTTCCTAAAATGCAGATACTTGAGTGTATTCTTAATGCCATGAAGCACCCTCGGATCTAAATGTATTTTAAGCCCTCTTTTTTATCACAGTACCAGTGTATATGAAAATAATTATTAAAATAGATTATAATGCACTCTGTGCGAATATGTTTTGAAATTTACGTCATCCTTGCTCGTATGAAGAGTTAGAATGGAAGGAAAATCTTATTTTAATTATTATTTTTCTTATAAGACGGAGAAAACTTTAATTTACGTCAAAAATAAGCACACACATGTCACACAATGTCACTGTCACCATGCATTCTCATTACGCATGGATAACCGTACATCATAACGTCCGGGATTGGCCTACGAAGCTAGCAAAAGCTGGCGAAATTTAGCAGACTCATAGATAAATGGCTGGTAAAAATACACACGGTCAGTGCGTAAAGAATGTTTATTTTTGGGCCTAACTCTCTCTCTCTCCCTTGCACAAATTCGCATGAACAACGCCTGCGCTTGAGGGATGATTCTCGAAGAAAACTTGCGGCCGAAAAATAATCAATTTTCCGTTATTTTCCCTGCAGTTTCGCGTGGAAGGGTCCGGGTCCAATTAGTAAATGTTGATAATTAACTTAGTAGTTGCACAGTTGCGCCGCAAGCCTGCTTGTAATAGGTGAGCTCTAACGGCGGCGATAACATCTGTTGCATTTTGGGTCCATGCCTCACCTCCTCCGAACTCTTCCCTTACGGCCCTCTTCCTTCAGCTCACTGTCCTCCACACCAGCCGTGACCTCTTTTGTGTGCATTTGCTCCCTCCGTCCCACAACCTCTATCCACCATTCCCATCCATCTTGTCTCTCATTTCCGTAATTGCATATTCTTTGATGACTCTCCGTTTCCACGCGCCTGTAGGCTAGGGAAGACCAATTTCCGCTATCGCTCTTACGGAGTTCCTCTCCCCACGCCCCCCTTATTCACAACGAAACTGTCTCCTAATGGGGAGACAGAGAGAGAGAGAGAGAGAGAGCTCCTTTGAATTCTCTGAAATTACTGTCGGCGATATTCAATAAAGATGAGATGGGGAGAGGAGGGAGGAGGAAGTGTACCACGTTACCTACCTTACCTCATTTCTTGCGATAGTACACTTGCATCTGCCTCTCTTCACGTGTTTTCATCGCGTTTTTGTGTATGAGAGAGGTTCAGAGGAAGTTCGGCAGTGGAGGGTGGCAAGGGAGGGGTTGTGCGGGTTTGGGGAGAGATGGGGGAGTTAATTGCTCGTGGGTGGGTTTACGCACCCTCTCTCGCGCGCGCACACACACACACTAACACGCACGGAGCTCCGCCTCAAAGGACGAGGGTGAGTGCGTCGAGGCGAGCCACGACTCGCTCAGTCGGTGCGCCGCAGCAACCGAGCGACGGGAAGACGCCGGCGCCATCCTCTTTATTTCCCTCACCACCTATTTCCCCCTACCTCTTCATGCTCGCTCCCTAAAATTTTCAAGCGAAACGAGCAGTCTTCTTCGTCGTCGGATATGGAAAAAGGACATGCGGTGTGCTTGTGTGTTCGCCTGACATTCGCTTTGGGGACGCACGCCTTTTTTTTTTGGAAAATTTACATTCGCTCGCAAGTGTTAGGAGCGACTCTTGACGTTTCGCGATATTCTTTCAGAAAGCATCATGAAATGCTGGAGAAATGGATTCGAAAGCGTTCGCGAGTCAGAGAGAAGGAAAATATCTGGGTGCATTGTGAATCTAACTTCGGCTTACCTGACCAATAACTCCACCATGAAGCCGTGAGAGGCTTATTTTGAATTTAAGGACACAAATCATCCGAAGTAACATAAATACAAGACAACAATTTTGTATCTAGTATCCCCCAAATGAAGGCTTATATAAAAATAATAATATTTCTAGGATATTAATATTGATTTGATGAGAAAGTAACCTTGAGAGAAACAAATTTGCACTTTTCCACAGATTAATGTGTGACGTACAACACTTTTCAATTCATCGAGCCATCTTCAGGTACAGGACAAGATTCAACTTAAGATAAATCATATTTATAGCTGTTTGTGGAAGGGGAGGGGAAGAAAAGAGTGAGGAGTAAGGTAGGCGGGGATATATGGAAAACCCAGAGAAACGGTGAGGTAAAAAGAGGGGGGAAAGATAAGCACTTGTAGTCATTATTTGAGAGGACGGCGAAAGGGAGCTGGTATCTTGGCGGTAGGAAGGAGGGAAGAAAATAGAAGAGACGGGGACATGGAAGGGATGGAGGCAGGTTGAAGGATGAGGTGATTCTGAGAAGGACATTATCAGGGTAGGGTTGTTCGACACATACTGAGAGTGGAGGGTTGAGGGTGGTTAGATAGGAAATACGCGAAGGTTGGAGTCAGTAGGAGAGAGGGAGTTTCACAGTTTGCCGTGGAAACGAGATTCTTAGGAAAGGACAGTGGTTTATAAAAATATTCGAATTAAAAAGTATTCACAATTAACTTTAAAATTTCAAGTTGCTCTAAAATATCAAGTCTTTTGCCCTCATTTTCGCAGTGTAGAATCTCCGGATTAAATTTACATGAGTGGGCTGATTCTAGTATATGCTTAGCTAGGAGTGATGTTCCATCAAAAGTCACCCAGCATCTTTAATGTCCTTTCATTCTAGTCATGAAATTTCCTCTGGTGTGGCCTCTGTAGCACATATCCCAGGAATCACACCTCACTTTCTAAATGCCGGATTGTAAGAAGGGTTCTAGTTTGTCTTTGTTGCGGCAAACGATTTTTCCCAGAGTATGCGGATAATGAAACGATATATTAAATTTTATTTTATTACATTTTCGGGCAATCTAATTGAAAAGAACACTACAAACAATAGACGACACCACTTTTTCGGCTTTTCTTGTGTGGGAGTAAGGGAGCACAACTGTGAAATAGCTTTAAATTTTAATTTTTTCTTTAAGGGATTGGCGACAATATTTACACTATAGCCATTGGATACTGCTATTGATTTTAAGGTGTCTAGCTCATGGTTGAAATTTTTTATTGTTTCGGGGTAAATCAGCAATTCGGTGACTCATTGAATGGAAAACTGACAGTTTCTGGTTCGTAGGGTGGCAGGAATCGTCTGGGATGAGCACATCACTGTAACGTGGTTTCCTGTGCATTCCAAGACTATGTTTATCATCTATGATAGCTATGGAAAGGTTAAGGTCCCATCTAACTACCCTCTACTATAAACTCTTAGTATGTGTAAAACAACCCTTCCCTGATAATGTCCTTCTCAGAATCACTTATAACTCATCCATCAACCTGCCTCTATCCCTTCCGTGTCCCCTTCCCGCCCAACCCTTATTTATTCTTCCTACTTCATACCGCCAGGCTACCAGCTACCTGCCACCGTCCATCAATAATGACTACACGTGCTTATCCCCCCCACTTTTTACCTCTCCATTTCTTTAGTTTCTCTGCTTCTTTGGCTTTTCCATATTTCCCCTCTTTGTCCCTGCCTACCTTACTCCTAACTTTTTTCTTCCTCCCTTCCTCAAACAGGTATAAATATGATGTATCACAATTTGAATTTTGTCTTGAACCTGAAGATGGTTCGATGAACTGAATTGCGTTGTATATTACAAATAAATATGTGGAAAGTGCACATTTGTTTTCCTCAGGATGACGAACTTCCTCTACATCTCGCCTGAATCTGTTGCAAAAGTAACTGTTAGGGAAACCGTGAGACTGAATGGCAAAGGAATACGAGTACTCGTAAGTCCGTAAATACCGGAAATCTAATACAGTCTCTCTGACTTACGGAAACTCAATGAAATAATGATTACTAAGTTACCCATAAAAATACCAACACCCTAATTAAGTAGCAGTAGTTTTAGGAGAGATGATATACCGCCGAGGTCATTTAAGCTCAAACCATAATGATACCCATACCCCAATCCAACATATTCGTATGTTACACATGTTATATTACTCAAACTAATTCGGTCTCAGTGGGAACAGTTTGTGGACAAATCTAATACACAAGTATGAAATTTTAAAGACTCAATCTAATTTTGATGGGAGTGAATGTGTAATAAGGGGGACGTCTCGTTTCTTGGACAATATCATAACCGTGCCGCGCAATGATTCTTCAAGGCCCACCTCGCGGCATGTACGCCATGCCTACCCAACCACTCCCCTACCTCTTTAGTAATTCCATACTTTTACTGCTCGCAGTGTGACTTTAAATATGCAAAGAGCATCCATTAACGATGCGTGATGAACCCGCCTTCCTCTCCATCCCCCGCGGAGTTTCCTCTCTTTGCCCGCCGGGAAATGAGAAACATCCCAAACCTCGCAGCCTTCCGGTGCCCCGAATCATTTAAAAGGTCGTATCGGTCGTTTTTTTCCCTTTCATTTGGAGGGTGACAAGATGCAATATTGTGCCCTTTTAAACGAGTTCCACGACAAAGGAGGTGAAAAACGGAATCTTACGTCTTCGATCGAATATCCGAACCGTGAAATCTTTGTGAGGGCTAGGGAGAAAATCCAACGGCCTCAATAGATTTCTCTTCTCGGGTATTCATTCCCCCGTTTCATTTTCCGCTCGGCGCGAATAAAGCCCTGCCTATCCGCATGTGTCGATGGCAAGCAGAGTGGTGGTTTAAGCGAAACAGATTTCCAGCACAACCTGAGCGACTCAATAATTTTAAGAGATTAATGCTCTGGCTGTAATATAAAAATAAATATAGAGCCAGAATAAACATTTAATAAAAAATTGCAATAATTATGAATGCATTGCATTAATAATAAATTGTTGACCATTTCTTTGAGACGGTTTTGTCTACACACGATGGAAGGAAAAACTTCAAGAGTGTGTTATTGCGACTTCATGGATTGATAATAATTTATTAATTCAAATATTACTGATGAACAGGCAAAGACAATAAATTGAAATATCTCAAAATTATATAAAATATATATTACTAGCAGGTGGTGACGAAAATAACGGATGGACTCTGATCTTCTGATTCTCACGGAAATTGCCAATGACATCCAACTCAAATTAATGCACACAGATCATAGACGGTGAATACATTTGATATGGTTCAACCAAAGACGGTGCCTAGTTGTCATTTAAACTTTTCTTTCGTTTTCATGTCATCTATCTAGTCCAAACAAACCGACATTCTACTCTACGGAGCTATCGCTCGGATTCACCGTCTCACTTTGCAAGCTTAAGAGTGTTGGATGAAGAGAGGGAGAGAGATGAAAATACGTCATTCACTGGTAACGTCTAGGGCAATCTGGATTATGTAAGACCCGTGAGAATGATTGATAGTGCACTCTAGAATAATCTAAACTGATTGAAATTCCTTTCAAATTTGCCTACTACAGGCCTACTTTGGGTCTACTCTATCACGAGAAATAAAAGGGGATTAGCTTTAAGCTCCAATTTGATGAAAATAAATTTCTTGTCTCATTAATTTGAGGTTTCATGAAAAAATGGATTGACATGGCTTCCTATATATATCATCAGTATTGATATGGAAAATGTATTTAAAGCGATATCAGGAGTCAGATTACCTCAGTATCCAATATTCAACGATGTGATTACCGCAGAATTACCGTAGTTTAAGTTGCCATTATAGAAAAATGTCGATTTTCAACTATGTGACCTTTTAAGTTCATCCTGTTTTACTTGAGATCTTATTTGATTTATTAACAAAAGATTGTGCCACTCTTGGGTTCAACGTGATTCACTCACATATGTGAATTAAGATAAATGTAAGCTTTGTTTACGAAATGACATTAACGCTAACAGTATCACTTTATTCAAACAGTCTTGATGGATCGCATTGTGGTGAATTTGAAATGAAACAGCTAATTCTTTAAAAATTGCGGTTCGGAATTCAGATCGAAGAGATTAAGACTCAAAAACATTTCAATGGCGACGCGCGACTAGTATTGACAGAGTCATGTTGAAACGCAGGATCAACATGAAGGATAACTTACACTACCTCGGGAATGAAATTTTATATTTCATAATTACATAAGCGTATACCTTCTAATTCCATCATTTGACGATCATTTCTTCCAAAATTCCAATAGCTATCTCCTCATGAAGGGTACAATGGAATATCGCAAACAACCTTTAGGGTTATTAATATAGACGCCTGTTTAATTAGATGATTAATTCCGAAAACGGTCCCTAGAAATAATGCGACGCCGGCCCCATACACTCAATGATTGGCCTGCGATTGGAGAGAAAATATTCTCTTTCCCATCATTTCGTTTACTTTAACACAGGGTCAAATAAAATTCCGGGCGTAATTACGCCACGTCATAAGGACGTCGACAAACGTCCACAGCCTTACACGCACTCGCTCTTGTAGACCATGAACTGTGTCATGAAAGCCAAATATTTGGCATTTTTTTTCTACTGCAATGCGAATGGCGTGATCCACGCCGTTCACAGCAGTCTCCTTCGCGATGTCGACGTCTGGGTTGCGTGCCTCGCCTTCTTCAGGGGAACGCCTTGCCCGCGCCGCAGCCAACAACTCTTTCCCCGCATTGTCATTAATTTAACCCATCTTGCATTCATGGCAGTCTCGATTCCACCGCCAAATAAAATTCAATTCCCTGAGAAAAATTTTGTTCGCGTTGGAAACTGAGTCTTGGGTGATCTCGTGTTAATCCAGCAGTTGATTATTTTTTTGGAAATCTCAATTTTTTGCGTTCAGGCATGATAGACCGTAGAATTTTTGTGCGTGTGACCCTTTTCGAATGCTTATGATCATATAAAAATACTAATGGAGATGAATAGCTTGGAGGAAATGAATCGTGGAAAATTCTGGCTTAGTTCCTGACTATTGCCTTCTTAACCTTCGCCGGAACACAGGGCGCAGCTCATCCGGTTCAGAGAATGATAACGCTGGAAATCTAATGTTCGGAGTTGCATGGCCTGCTCCAATGTGGCCAAAATATTTGGTTTTGCTAGAATATAGTGATGAATCGACATCAGCAACCAACCCCTTCATCTAACTTTCCGTTGCCGCTTTAATAAGTAACATAGTAATTGCATTAAACCGTTACTTTAGACTGATTCAGGTTGGGTGTAAGAACTTAAGAACTGATTTACAAGTCGGAACAAAATTAAACATTGCAAAGATATCAGGCATGTTTGTAGGTGCACGTGTATATTAACTGGTAGTCTGATTGTTTGCATATGTATGGGGTGTAAGTGTTTTTGCATGAATGCATACCATGTTTTGTTTGTGGGTAGTAAAAATTTGTGGCTTTTGTATGCGGTTTTTTTTCTTTCTTAATTACGGGTGGTGTCCCAACACCCCCCGCCACACGCCCTTGCAGCGGCTTGTGGGGTATTAAGTAGAAGTACTCAGACTTGTTGTGAGTGCACATTCTCGATTTCTTAATTATTTATATCTACCCTATTAAGCCAATTATTCAGTTTCTTTTCTTTTATTTTGGCCAACAGAAATAATCCGTCCATTTCTTGGAGTTTTTCTTTAAACCCACGGTGAAAGAGGGAAACAACTTTTATAATCGACGTTTATCTCTTGTTCTGTGATTGATGGAGTTTTCTCTTAATAAATTTCTTATTTTGGGGTTAAATTGCACCCTTGACGATGGTATAGCAATTTTTGGAAGTTCGATTTGGAATACGAACCAAGCTCGAATGCCAATGATGAATTTTAAAATTCGCTTCACCCGTGATGAGGCAGCGAACGACTTCGACTTGCACAGTGGCATCTTTCGGAGTTAAATCCTTGCAGTCCAATGCGGACGCAAAACCCTTCCATATTCATGAGCTCAACTGTTAATTAAGTTGCCGTTTATAAGTTCAAAATGAATGGTCCCCACAAAGATCTCTCTTACAGTAAGTACCAAGGTTTCGTTGATATCCATCACCGTTCAATAGCGATGTTGACTGCCAACGAATCAAACTGATGCTAAATTTATTTTTGTGGAAAAATTCATGTACGGAGTTACATCGTTATGAAGCAATTTCATCCATAAAATTTTCCTGATGAGTTTACTTGAAGTGCGATATACTCGTAGATAGTTTTTGTTAATAATAGAAGCTGTTAAATTCATGAAGTAAAAATAATTAGGGTTTTCAAAGGAAATCCCAATTTAGAGGCTCTTCGTCTATTATTTGTCCTTGGAATCCATTTCGACTTTTTTTTACGATATCTACTTGTGAGCGAATGGAATTTGTGGTAACGTTAGCCAATCTTCCACACTCATGCTTCTAACACGCACATTTTCTGCAAGAAATTTTTTAACTCTTAATCTAAGCAATCACAATTTTGACATTTGAAATTTTATCGAGAGGAAAACAAACATGAATTACTCCGAAGTCAACTCATCGGGTGTGACAGTTCTCTATTTTATATAATTTATCGTTTAAAATGTCTAAAATAAGGAAATATTTTATTTAAAATGTACAGATGTATTGCTTAATTATGTTACTTAATATTTTAAAATTTTCCCAAAATGTATCTTCAAAAATTCCCCATAGTGGCTTGCTTTAACGTGAAGTTACCGATAGCACTTCCAAATGAGGAGAAGAATAAGGGGGAGGCAGTGAGCGCGGAGAAGGGCAGAGATGAGACCGCACAAAGGGCGCCATGGACGGCATCCATAGTTCTTCAAGTAATAACATTTCAAGTAACGCGCAACCTTAATCAAGCGACAGCAAGAGCCTTGACCCATAAACAATCTACAGTGCTACACTAACATAATTTTAATGAAGGCGCATTTCATCCAGAAACTACAATGATTCCCTTCGGGTTTCTTCCAGCAACTTCATCTTCCATAATAAGCGCTCCTCTTATCTTTTGCCTTCTCACTCCTCTTCTTCCACTCCTCTTCCCCCATATTTCTTAGCTCTTTTCAAGTGGCCATCGTGAACTCATAAAAGTCATAGTTTCCAGGGGAGGTCGGTAAACAACAGCGTAGTACTTAAATTGAGAGAACTTGTGGAGCTCACTTACGAGAAGTATATTTTAAACATAATGATAACATTCAATTACAGTTTTTGTACTTCAAATTCGTCGGTTAATTGCGCAAATTAGAAACGCTTACGGCAATTTAAATGTAGGAAACAAACTGCTGAAAAAATTGTCGTAGCATTTAGCAAATGGTGTTAAATCATCCGAGACTGTAAAGGGCAGGAAACCATTCTAATACGTATAATAAATAAAATAACAAGTATGGATATTATTGTCCCATCATTAAGGAAATATATTACACTTTGTGGTGAGGATTATGGAGATATTTAGCCAGATGAAAAAAAGATGTTATATTTATTAACTTAGTGATTATTCTTCTAACTATTTATGCATGGGCCGTAAGGAAGCAACTAATCAATTTTTCAACTATTTATCGTAATCTTATACATATATATATATTCTTATCACAATTATGGGAAAACAGTGCTTTGTCAACTCGGTTTCTTCTGTCATCAGTCAGTTTTCCTAATATGTTCCAAGAATCTTCTTAGATAATGCCGCAACTAATTTAAAAGACAATAATTAACCTTTGTAAACATAGTTTTGCGTGGTGAACCTCGTGTTTATGTTATCGCGTCAAAGTTACATAACCCCTAGAAATTTCTCAGCAGACCGGATATTGTCGGTTGCAAAAACCATAAACCCCTTCCGCTAGCGGGGTTATTCGAAGGAATTAATTGAGGCTCCATTGTGTCACAAACTGCGTCCTGCATACACTTAATTAGGTCAAATCTCAGGCTAAGAACTCAAAAAGGGGACTACATAAACTATCTACGATGAAAGTATGTTATGAGCCGGAAACAAGAATGAAGCGATGATAGCTGAACTCCTCTTGCCAAAATTGAAATATTTAATTAAAAAATAGCTAAAACGTATAATATATGAAATATCTAATATATTTTATATATTTAATCCCTCTCAAGAATATCATTTCCTTAGAACATCACTGTTGTAATTTTAGGAGTAATTCTTAAATGAACCACCTATAAAAAAGTATTATTCTCCACATTTTTCTAATTATTGTACATAACTTTTAACTCTTAGGTCACAATGCCATTAATTCAGTTTTAGCAGTTTTCTGCTACAAATTATTTTTTTGAAATTACGATCTAGACTTACGAGTTACACGAATGAAAGAGAAATCCAAGTGGAATCCTCCAGTCAGGAACTTCTTACGTCTATGTGCACCTGTGTTCTAGTTAAAATATATATTTGCTATAGCGTTTCTGAAATATCAAGCCATCTATACCAGGTTACAAAGCACCCACTCAAGGTGGGAATCAAATCCGCGTTACTTGGGCTAGTACACAGGTTGTAACGACCCGGCCCATATTTTGCCCTAGCGCACTCACAAGGAAGAGCACCACTAGTATGCTCACAAAGGATAGTCGCGCAATAAAGGGGCGAAGGGGGAAATTCCATTTTAGTCAATAACTTCGCTTATGTTTATCATATGGGAAAATATTAACAAAAAGGTGGACAAAAAAAGACTGAAAATGTCCCCGGGGCTTGAGAGCGATGTACAATGAGTAGTCGAAAGGACAGCGAGTCGTTTTCGAACGAAAGCAGTGGAAAACGGTAGTTCTGTATTTTCTGACGTAAATGCCGTTGCCCTCGAATGGGATAAAACAGCAGAGAGAAAGAATGAGAGATTCGGGGAGAGGAGAATTCGGCAAAAGGGAATCCCGGATACCATTAAAGGAATTAACGCGTGCCGTCTATGGGCTTACCCGGTGAATGGTTTCCGACCAGCCGCGCACTCAAGGACGCGGAAATTGGGAGAAGGGAAGGCGAGCTGTGATGGGATTGTGATTCAGCGCGGAAATAATGAAGGGTGAGAGTATTATTTTTCGGTAAGCCATTTTATTTGCGCAAAATGATTAGTAGCATCTCCCGTCTATTTAAACGATTCGAATGTAAAAGCATGATTGAGGAAGTAACGCAATGTCCTCAAAGAAGCACAGCCTCATACACGTATACTACCCAACAAAATTGCAACAAAGATCACAAATGGTGTCCATCGAATCATTGATTTCAATGCTAATCGCTACTAAATGTCATGCTGTTCATTTCTGATGGAGTTCCATCCCTCCGTAAGTAAATGTTGATTCGTTAGGTATTATAGGTATTATAAGCGTGGAATGCTTTAACCTACAGGGGGAACGCGGAACTTTTTCAGTTGGTCGTTAATCCGCATCCGCGTTAACTCTGGACTTATTTTGAGATTGAGTCTTTATTTCAATGAGCGTATCCTGCACGGAACTAATGAACACACTTGATCATACTTAGAATATACGGTTGGCTGTCCTTATATTCCATCTGTGCACGCATGCTCTATTCACGCAAAAAAATTCTTTAATTACAGTACGATGGGCCTTTATCGCGAGCAGGAAAAGCAATACCCAGGCCTCAAGGGCCTGGAGTATCTAATCGGAGACCATTTCATTTCGTTCCAAACTATCAGCTTGGAAATTTAATTCAGATTTTAATACCGAGGTCGGAGGTTTTGAGTGGGTATTTTCAATGACGCCACGGCCATTAACCAATTGCTTTTGCAGTATTTTTTTCTTTTGCTGCTTATACCTCTCAATATTTACTTACGATTGTTGTTAATACTGTACTTATAACCATTGTTATAAAGGCTATATTTTTTGTGTTGATAAGAATTTCTACCCTTTCGATTACGTTGTTTTCAATGGAAATGAAAATCTCTTTCATTGGAAAGCGCAGATGTATTCGATGATGAGTAGATATATGTTCCCCTCTTGCAGAACACCGGAATTTCAGCGTCGACCACTGGCCAGAGGTTATACTGAAAATGAGAGATAATATGTCCCGGGAAGATTAAGAAATTTTCACGGTGATCAGAGCATATGCTCAGTGAAATGGAGAAGAAAATAAATCAATCACTAGACTGACTATTGTTGACTAGGAGTCTATAAAATCAAAATACACTATATGTAGTCCGGTAAGGAATAAGTACTTGGGCAATTGCCCCCTAAATTTTCGTGGTCCCCATTTCTGGCATTCCTCTATCCACTGCACCAATCTTTACTCTTTCATGGAATTAAACTTACGCTTTTTCCATTTATCTCCCGAGTAACTTCCATTCTCTCACTGGAGTTTATAACCCTCTCCTTTCATTTTTTGAGCTGGCACGCAATCCTTTCCCTCACGCATGCTTTCCCTGATTGCTCGCTCATCAACAAAACAAAATTAAATGCAGCGTCACCATCGGCCCTAAAGCCCACATAAATGAAAGAGAACACGATAAAAGGGTTAAATCATTGTTTTATATTTGCATATGAGAGTGTATGCGCAATATAAATTTTAAGTGCATCATAATTTAAGCTTAAAGCGTTTCACTATATAGCGAATACTACGTTCCCTTTAACGAAAGAATGCTATAATTCGTGTTAAAACTGGTAGCTTTTTATCAGGGCTATTTTTTCCTTTCTTCAGAACACCATGGATTTATATCAAACATTGGATAATGGTCATGTAATATGAAATGATAATGACCATACAAATTTTATTAATAGCAGTAAAAGTTTAATTTTTTTAAAGCATAGAACTCACACTTTTTGACGCTTACGCTAATTTACAAATGTTGTATTTGTAAGTCTTCCTTTTTTTCCATTACTCAGAAATACTCGTTAAAATTACCAATATATTGAGTTCTTAAAACCAATTACTTTTTCAAATTCCGAAGCCCGCGAAGACCTCACAGTAAATACGGTTTAATTAATGTTGAATTCATTATCATGCAGACCTCTCGCTCGTTCTTTGGAAAAGGTAAGTGGTATATCTGTATGCAAACAGGGTTGATACCCAACGGAAGAAATTCCAATTTCGTGGGTTTCCGCTTTTGCGGTCTCACACCGTCCAAATGCAATGTGTTTTTAGCTCAGATAAGACTTCAAATGGTACAAATACAAATGATGAATAAAAATTAAAAATCTAATCAA
Organism: Hetaerina americana; assembly: GCF_022747635.1. Lineage (NCBI taxonomy): Eukaryota > Metazoa > Arthropoda > Insecta > Odonata > Calopterygidae > Hetaerina > Hetaerina americana. The sequence continues at coordinate 71,170,175 of NW_027286069.1, read as the reverse complement.
AAATTATACAGGAGGGAGAGGGTAGCCTTTTCACAGCATAAGATATAGGCCCAACTTTTTGTATAAAATGATATTGAATATAAATCATTCGAATTAGATATTAAGAAGAAACAATTCCACATGAAAACAGAATTTATAGAATGGACAGTAAAAGAAGGCGGGTGAAGAGAAGGAGCGTGAATAAAAGAAATAGTACGGTCATTTTTTCCCATGGAAAATTGACGCAGATTACGGGGTGCCAAAATATTAAGAGGAAGGCCGACGAGGGTCAAACGGATAAGAGAACGGTCGGATACCAATTAAACAAAAGTTCCGGGAGTGAATGTTTTCCCCTCTAATCAAAAACATATTCATTAACATGGGTCAGCATGTACGTAAACTCCATTCTTGACAAAGTCCTGTCAATATTGAATTAGTACATGTTTTCCTTGGGAATGTTGTACGGATAGAGGCAAGAGAGACGGCGATTCGAGATAGTTAACATAATAATGGGCAAAATCCACGAAGATACCTACTGCCTTTGTTAGATAAGCCACCACCTTCGCCACTTTGGCCAACACGAGCAGAATAATGAAGTAGCTATGTGCGTTCGGTTAAATTATGGTGATTCTATATCCCTATTAGTTAAGATGTTATTTTGAAGCCTCGGCTTATTTATTATTGTGAACCTTGATTTGATGACCCCTAATACTGATTTCGTTTTTCCTAAATTTTTGGAGCGGCAAAAACACTTCACCGAAACGATATCATGAAAGCATTATGATCAGAAACAACAGCGGAAGTATGTGCGTGATATTATACAAGGATCAGCTTGTTTGGAAAAGCTTAATTTTACAACGCGGATGCGCACCACTCTTGGATTAATATTAAAAATAAAAACGAATCACTATTTCACAGAAACTGGTCGCATTAAAAACATATTAGGAAGAATAAGAACTTTCCAGTCCCACAATAATATTTTATTGAATTTTTCAAATAGTATATGAAACTTATTTTTCTATAAATTTATTTTCTGATATTTTGATTTTTCAGACAATATGTAATTCAAGTTTTTAAATTTATACAAGCCAATGCTATTTTCGGGATTACCACTTTCTAAGTCGGCAATCCTAGCCTCATTTGATGGCTGAAATTAAAGGCAAAAATGAACGTTTTTAGCTTAGAATTTTGTAACCGAACATCAGATTGCGAACCTAACTGCAATGAAAGAGCTGAGAGGCCAAGTGGAATGCGTACAGAAAGCATTCTGTACGCATACCAAAACACTCAGTTTGAAGGCTATGCAATGAACTGAGTCATATACTTCGCCTACCATTATGATTGATTAATTATAGGAGTGCTCCAATCGATGACAATAAATGAAAATCCTTTGCTGTGAATGCTTTTCTCAGGCCGTAGTACTTAGTATTATGGAGAGCACAATTCTTCCTGACTTCCAAAATACTGCTGACTTCGAAAACTATTTAACTTATTAAATAAAGTGGATACATTTGTCCACACAAAGGAAATTTCTATCTTGCGCGGTATTTTTTATTAAAATTACCAAATTAATGGTAAATATTTGATCGAATTTAAATAAAAACTTAGAGAGGGATTTGATTGCAAAAAAACGAATGGCCATCACATGACTAAGAATAGGGATTTCAATGTTAGAATCGAGCATTTTAACGACGAATCTTTTTTTATTTATTTATTTATTCAGTATAAGTCCGAAAACAGCACATTCTGGCCTTTACATCGAACTATTAACAACGATAACAATGGACACATTTACAAACACCTAAGCCCTAGGTGGAGGAAAACTCACCCAGGCGGGAATCGAACCCGCGACCCTTGTTGGCGGAAAAATTCTATTCGTACTAATATATCTGAATTTATACCAAAAACTGTATTTAATAAAGTATTCACGCCATATATTCCCTTAGCGGCTCCTCCTCGCGACTTGATGGGGGGATCGGGCTTCATCGCAACCTTATGGAATTCATGAAAAATATTATATATGATCGAAAGACAAAGACAGTAACATTAGTGTATTTTTCTTTATCCCAAACGTTAAAAAAATTAATAAAATGTAGATTTCACATAAATGAGTGCCTGACCTTCAATTATAATAGATAATTTCAATCAACAAATAAAATTTTTATTACAACAAATGTAAAACCTATTTCACTGCTCAGATACTTATACAACAGTTTGAAATCCTTTAATTCTTAATTTCTAATAGTTAATTGTTTTCTATGAATTTACAGGTAAAATTTAATAGATTCATAACGATATTTTAAGCCTTAAGTGCCAAATTTTGATTGAAATGCTTCTTCTTATTTAGGATGAATATCAGCGAATATTTCATAAGTCCCCCTTCCTACTTTTCATAGTTTCCCGCAGCTATCAATGCTTTGACGTCTTCTACATCGCACCATTACCTCTGTGAGCAGAAACTCCCGACCTCAGAGTATTTAGCCTTCGTAAGGATTCAGTTTGAAGACCTAATTAACTGATAAATGAACCACATTCTCTTTTATGTCGATCACTTCTTAAGCCAAATTATGATCTCTTCGTATATGGATTAGATTATTTTATTCGTTGCAAATGGAAATTTTCTTCAATGGAAAATTCCTATAGAGGAAAATCGAATCCATCAGATGTTAGTTAGTTAGAGTCCACTTATAGGCCCCAGCCATTTATATTGGTCTAATCCGTAGCCTACAACTCCAATTTTCTCACGACCCTGCATATATTATACTTTCTACCACGTGATGTGTATTGAGACTATTCTGTGGGGAAGATGGCTAAATAGTGTTCACTATGCTTGTTATTACCCACTACCGGAACTTAAATCTCATCAGCTCTCAATAATAAGTTTATCTTTGACTCTAATAGACTACATAAATAACTTTTCATATGGTTTTTATTTAGATGAAATCGGATAACTTGAATACTTAAAGAAAGGTTTTGACTGTGTGGTTGAAAATTGATTAATACTGGAGCAGAGCTCAGGAAAATGATAACGACACTGCGACATTTTGGTTGCCGTCAAAGGAAAGCCAAGTAACTTATCAATCATATTGAACATATCACTCAAGGGAGGAAGTCACATTAATTTTATTTTCCTCATATCCAAGGGGATCCTGGCTGGCAAAATGCTTAGAAGGCATCGGGCTTACGTGGTATATTTATTTCGTTAAAAGTGGCCAGACGCTTAGTTTACGCTCACGGATCTTTTTGAGTAAGCACATTAAAACATATATTATGCTCACTACTTACGCATGCGTTTGTGTACATATTTGATGTAAATTATGCAGGCTGCCCATAATGACATCTGGCAATCCACAACGGGAATGAGCCTCCCATAAATTACAGGTTGAGAGATTCCAGTTAAAGGTTGGGTTTCGTATCCCACGTTTCCCCTCTTCCACGTTCCTTTATTGTTTCTCCTCATGTCCCATTTCTAAAATAAAATTAGAATGGTGTCTTCAGAACCCCTCGCGTCCGTAAACAAAACTCTCCCGCGTCTACTCCCTTTCACTTCCTGGCCGCGCACCTCCGCTGAATACTCTCCGGAGCTCTGCGAAGTTCGTCGGGAGAGTTTCTGGGAGGAGAGCTGGAAAATGAATTGAATACACCAATTTAATGGGGGAGAGAGGGGAAACGGCCCGAGATGTGATTAGGATGCTGGGTTAGGGAGAGGGACGGAGCAGTCGGGAGGAGGTGGTTGTAGTGGTGGAAGGGCGAGAGAGTAAGAGAGAGAAGGACCCGAGCGACCGACAGTTTGGGATCAAATGGGAAGGAGAAGGAGGGAAATGGCGGAAGGAAGGGAAGAAAGGAACTTAGGAAGAGACAAAAATCAGCAATTTTTCATCTAAAATGTATTGGATATCAAAGTCCACTATTTGATCAAATTTTTCCTGGCGGAATTGTGAAATTAGATAGCACGGAAGAATAGCGAGAATATTCGAATGAGAAGTAAAAAAAAGACGGAAATATTAGGAGCAATAATGGAAATTTGAAAAGACGAAGCGGTGTCTCCGGGTTCGTTTCGGGAGTACATGGAGGGGTAACATTGACATTAGCATCCGATTTCCTCGCCATAATATTTGTACGCTGGAGAAATTTTTCAGTTTTTTCTCTGAAATTTGGCATGTGCATAGCGAACGTTTTTATTTTGTTGGCGTTCACATTGAAATTCCCAGTCAATATCCCCGAGAAAGTCAAATCATTTAAATAAACTTTATGCTACGCCACACATTTCACGTCTTACGAGTCACGTTTTCGTTTCGAGAATGAAACCGCCTATTCACCAAACTAGTCAAATTTCCGATGGTAATATAAACATATCTATGGCTATATCCGAACGTGGCCACAATTTACGGCGAAAGGGAAATAAGACTGACTTTGAGAATTCGAATTGAATGAAATCGGATCATTAAACCAGATTAATTAGAGTAATTTTTGTAAGTATTTATGTCAAAAGTGAAAATTATTTCTCCAAAATAATAAATTTTCCTAACTCTTTTAAATTTACATTTCTCGATCGAAATAGTCAGGTGAATATTAATTGTATTGCCCCAAAAAGTCTCGGGTGCACGTCCAATCTCAGCAATGCATTTAGTGTTAATTCTGCTGGTTCGGCCTAGGGATAAATCTGGTGACAGACTAGAAAAGGCTTATCATAATGCAGACGGCCACCAGATGATCCAGCAAAGCAAACACTTTGTACAAAATGAATGTAATTGTAAGTATTTTCAGTGAATTATGATGAAAATAAGCTGACAAAGTGCACATTAAGTCACTGAAAGCTTAAAAAGGGCAGCGGAAGTATTAAACTGGCATGAGTAAAGAAAAGTTCTCCTATAATTAATTCACCTCACTTCACATTTATTTTGAAGAAACAACTAAAAGTTTTACTAGTAGGAATTTAAATTTGATCAGGTACGCAAAACTAAAAAGGCTTCAATTAATGAAAAGCTGTTTGTCTGCTTTGTCCTACGTTACACCCGACTAATAAAATAATTGGTATATGGTGGAATAGACGTATTTATCTTATCCGAGCATAATACATATGTATATGGGCTAGATTCTAATGAGCGACAACATATGCTGTAGGCCTTTCCTTTTCTAAAGTTGGATAAGATGGTATTAATTAAAATAATAGATTTGTGTATACAAGTGTGGACTTGGTGGGCCTACGGGAGTAAGTCAACGACCTCGTCACCACGCCCTGTTCCCGTGTTCAACTTGTAACCTAAATTCCTAATTCTCAGCCTAGTTACAAATTGCGGTTATGATTCAGAATAGATTAACAAATATGATTATTCTACATTATTTCCTTCTACTTATTTGACGTGAAAATTCCCCGACTAAAACGATTTTTAAAGAGGTTCTAAATTTTAAAAAAATGCTGTCGTCTTTCCGCGCGAACAACACGTATGAGATAATTTAACAGCTCATAATCTATACCGAAAGCCTGAAGGAATGTTAGGAGAAGGAAGAAGAGGCGGCACCTACAACGGATGGAAATGAAGAAATAGCGGAGAGAATAGCCAGTCAACCGTGGGTGCTGCCTGGACAAATATTTGGACAGTAGTTTCGCTTCGCTCCCCAAACGGTGGAAATCCTGTGTACGACCCACACGTCCTCGCTACCACATGACCTCGGGCTTCCTCCCGAGAGAATGGATGGGTAAGAAGCAAGAGGAGGAGAAAACAGCTATTACGGCGGCGGAAAGATGGAAGAGAAGGGGATGGGGCGAACGTTCATTTCCACGGGAGAACCGGGTGGCTGAAGTGGAAGAGGGATGGAGGGCGCAGCACAGCTAGACGGAGGATATGGTGCAAGGCAACCAAGTCGCAAGTCCCGATTAACACACTCACACATACTCGCACATATTTCACACACACGAACGGGGGGGGGCGGGTTCATAAATACGAGATGTTGCTCCCCAGGGACTGCGTGGCTGTTACTATTGCTCTGACGTTACGTCGCACGTCCAAGAAAAATAGGAAAAAAGCGATGAAAAAAATAAGAACAGCATCGTGGCAAATGGATACAAGAGAGGACGAAAAGAGATATACCGGGGGCAAACAGGAGATTGAAAGAGAAGGAAATAGTTGAGCTGCGGCGCTGCAACTAGTGTTGTGCGATACTGAAACTCAATACAAAAATGATGGTGAGGACACTTCTCTGTGTGGTTCTCGAGTTCACAGTCATCAGCGGTCAAATGATATCGTAAGATATAGGGATTTTGACACGCGGTTGAATGACTAAAATACTTTCGTTGCTGACATACTAGTTTGTATAGATGCCTGTGGATCTAATGGAAGTCACACATCGGTAGATGGCCAAGGTGTCGGAAATCGTTGGTTGGTGATAGCCGGTGGATTGTGATAGTGAGTGGTATTGATGAGTTCAAATTTCGCTGATCTTATCCATATGGTTTACATTTATACGAGCGGAAACCTTCGATTTAAATAAAAATATCACTGTGTTATTCGTGAGGAATATGAATACCGATCTCGATTATTCGACCTACTGGATGACCCTTGTCACTCGAAATGAATTCTGGAAAACGGAGTCTGCGAAGGGCTTGTTCTCAACCTTCCCTGAATAAAAGCATTTTTTTTTTAGATCTCTCAATAGCTAACCATCGGTTTGACGAATTATAAATTAGAGAAATAGCCGATAAAAAAAGTGCATTGAAAAGGCAACCCAACGGGATAATTTTAGGGTGTACATACAGGACCTGTATGTGATACATGCACTACGGTTTGGAATTGTAAGGAGAATGAATGGATGAATTTCTGTGAAGACGTGAGGGGAGTTCGGAGGGAGAGGTTTGGGGTGAGTAAAGAGATAGACGGAGATGACGTCGAGGCGAGGGACCGGTCATGTGGGAGCGGAGATCGCAGAGGGGTTGGAGTGGGAGAGAGAGATTGGGAGATTGGGGTTTATGAAGGGTGCGTGTGATGTAGGAGCGACCGGAGGGAGCGATTCCTTTATGTTGAACTACGTGGTTAATTTCGCTGAGAGATCGGTCACCCGTTGGGGATGGGGAGGCAGGGGGAGGAAAAGAAAGGAGAACATGAGGAAGGGAGGTTGGTATCGCAAAGCTGGGAAGGTAGACCGAGGAATGGAAAAAGAGGAAGTCGGGAGAGCAGGCAAACAAACAGATGTCACCTCTCTAAGGCGGCCAAACTTCAAATCAAAACCCATCTTCCAATTAATTCTGTCACATTTTTTTCTCTCTACATTGCCATTGATGTAGTGTTTTTGTCACTGTTGAGGGAAATAAAACTGGGAAGCTCGGAAGAACGGTCGCAGAACATGTATAGCGAGTTATGATCCTGAGAGGAGTTACTACTTCTGGGAGCTTGAGGCTATGAATAACAGGTGGTGCAATCACCTTCTTCTCGCGTGTCACTCGAGGAGAGTTTCGGGCTCTTGAAGGCCCTATATGCTTACCCATCTTATCTATTGGGGTACATACGTGATATGAATTCAGCATCAGGGATGAGGGAACAATAAAACTCAGGGTGGATGCATGAGAATCTATGGAAAACAAAGGTCGAATATGTTTTCCTTTTTTAACAACAGAAATGAAATATCGAGGTCGAAAAATGATGCTCCGGGGAATTCAAGTTATTTGTGTAACTTCATGGTTAAAAATTATTCTGTAATTTGAGCAGTAACTCACGCACCCTGGGGAAGACGTTCAAAAATGTTCATATGTATGTAGAAATTTACCTGAAATATATTCTATGGCGTAATAAAACAATCTTCAGTAATCTTTCTGTTGGTCTGAATGTTAATAAGAGTCGTATTTTTTTATTTGGTTCATATTTACATGATAAAAAAGAAAAAAATCAGTAGAGCAGAGTTTCTATGTGTTTTATGAGAATGCTACGTCAATTCGTGATTGTTAGGACTACGATAACGAAGCGAAAAATATGATGCAATATTTATTTCAAGTGACAAGTAAAGGCATCAATTTTCCATTAGCCGAATCCTGAATAATGTATACTGGGAAACCTTTTAGATTGATCTTTTCCAACTATGTCGCGACTGAACGGAAAAGAACAGATTTATGTCAAGAGAGAAGTAAAAGTTAAAAAAAACAACTTTTTAAAAACATATCAACGTGATAAACAAAATTGCATGCATATTTATTCTTCGTAGTAAACTAGTGCAATTGCTCCTTGGAATAATGAGAACGATATAGAGATAATTCAAGTAAATATAGTATGTTTCCGAAATTCATAGGACACGTTGTGCATTTGAAATTACGAGAAAATTTCCATTGGCATCATGACAAAAATGATTTATTTGAGAATATCGTGGAATTGATTAATTCAATAAAAGAAGGAAAAAGGTCACCTTGTTTTGATTACCTGCGGCATTATTACCCCGTTTTTTTCTTTTCCAGTTTATATTCAGTCTACCCCTCCACGCTACTACTCACCTCCTTTCACTTCATTCTTTAGCTAGCTATCTGTATGTGCTTGTTTTTTTTCGAACACCTGTGGACAACATTCCGATATGGATTATATTGAAAGGGAAAACTTATCGCGTACAAGGGTCATGCTCCTAGTAAATAACTGCATGATCTTCCAAAAAAATAAGTAAAAGATGTGTATTAGCCAGTACTTCAGCTGCGAGTTATATTAATCCATTAAATGAAATTATAATAAGATTAAATAAGTTAACTGCGCTTTACTTGGATGCTAGCCCAACGACTCTTTAATATAGTATGACACTTGGTCGGTTATAAATTTTAATGCCTTTATGAATTATTTATGCGATTACAGTAAGTAATTGAGAGTATCCTCGAAGGAACCATTTGACAGTGATGGAGAATTGGAGCATTGCGGTGGGCCAAGGGAGAGGGCATTGAGGTAGGGGAATACGATTTAGGGACAAGAAATGATGGCGGGGGAAAGCAATGGAGTTCCCAAGGAGACAGGGTTTAAGTAACGAACACTTGGTTTAAACGCAACAATAGGCGTAAGCATGCAGAAAAAATGCCTAGGGACTCAGGGAGGTATCAGTCAGATTATCCTATGATTACCCATTCTTGTGTAAAATAAATTTTAATCGCACGACATAAAATTCCGTGTGATTAAATGAAATATTCTGAAAGAAATTTTTACGAAGTTAGGAAAGTTACGAAAACGAATATTACAGTCTGCATCTAATTCCTCCAGCATTAGATCACTTATCACTGGCGTATTTTACTCATCATTGCTTTCACCCAAGATTAATTCTTAACAACACAAATTTTTTAATTTTCTATTCACAAAACGATGAAAAAAATGTTTCTCACTCCTTTTCATTCACCATACTATTCTTAGTGAAAAGCTTGTGACGTGGTATCTGCTAGAGCAGCAGATTGCCTCGCCGTAATTTCATGGACGTACATAACTCACGTAAAATATTATTTAGCTTTGATCCCTTTAATTTTTTAAGTGTAACAATTTTAATAACGTATAGCAATCGTACCATCATCTAAGGGCCAAAAACCTCGATTTTGACTCCGAATAAGTTCAATAATCGTCGAAATCAGAAAAGAAAATCATCAAAATATATTTTAAAAGTTTAGGAGTAGAGACTTGGTTTCATATGTGTGTCCAGAGCTGTCTTTAATATCTATTTTCAGCACATTTCCACAAGTATTTTACACACACACACACACGTTAGAGCGAACAATACGAATCGTCACATATAGGCGTATTCTGATACACTGCATGTTTTTAACTACATATTTTGTTCATGAGCGGTATTTCATTATCTGTTCACCATATTTATCTGGATTCCATCTAACCGTAAGCAATTTTGAAATTAAAAATTCCAGAAAAAACGTGGAACTCATTAAAGCACATCACTAACTACTACGGCAATCCCTCGTAAGCTCCTATAGTTACGCTACTATGTGGCTGTACTCCGATTTTCAATAGAATTCTCTTAGCAAAGAAATCATGATTTATTTGCAATATTAATGGGAAATGTGATGAAAAGGCTTGAGAGAAATGTTATCTTTCGCTCGACGGACCTCATTTAGAATATGCTGCTAGTAAATGGGTTCCTCATGAAATTGGATTGACTGCCGATGGATCGCGTGCAGCATAAGGCAGTTAGATTTGTAAAACGTTGTTTTAATAAACTAAGTAGTGCATAAAACTATTAGAGGATCTAGGTTGGGATCATGGAGCGAAGGTTAAATCTTGCATGAATTGGAAGAACATCTCTTCAGCGATGATTTTGAAAATGTTTCATTAGCCCTATGATACTATGGTAGGAGAGATAATGTGAATACATTTTGAGAGATTACGTGAAGAACAGATAGATTTTAGATCTCATTTTTCTCACGAATGATAAGGGATCAGAATAATGTTGCCCAACCGCGCTAGGAGGGAAAGTCTGGTGTGTATGTAATCACCCTCTGCCACACACCTAGGGGTGGCTTGCAGGATACTATTTAAATAATAAAATAGAAGCTCTCAGCCAATACATGGCGCTGTTAGGGTTCAGCGATTCAAGGCGGCCTTTGATTTAAAACCTACCTGCCGAATAATTTCCGCAGACAAGGTAGAGAATGAAAGAAATGGAAGAATATTGTTTGAAAGTCGGATATGGTTTTGCACTCGGGATTGAAATATACAGTATTCAATTTGGAATTTCAAAATTGAAATTGGATTTTTATTTAATATTTAAGTAATGAAATTTTTTTCTTGACTTGGTTAAGGAAAATGCTAACTACGTTTGCAATGCATGTTTAATTCACAATATAACCAATCACCCTACGACAATTTATGAAAATATTGAGCCCTATAAAGCATTATTTTAAACGTACGAGACTTGTACTCTATACTTATTTATATGAAATGTTCCACTTTTTACTAATTATTTCGATTAAAATTTTTATAACTGTCAACATTGTAATTCGAATACTTTAAAGGTTTAACTGTTACGTACAAAATATTAATTACATTAAGAACAAGATGAGTTTACGTTCCAACATTCAATTTCCGTTCCCCTCGGTGACGTCTCGAAATACCCATGTACGAGCAGTTTACATAGTACCTGCCTCAATTGAAGCCCCAAACACTTTCAAGATTTTAAATATTCCAAGGCATATACAGAGGATCAAGTAGAATACACTACCTTCGGAAACGGTGAGACAAATATAATGACTAAATACACCTGGCAGGAAATTTGCACGAAGCAAAAAGACGCTCAAACGACAGGTAAAGAACGATGAAAATATATCTATTTGAGTACGAATTATAATTTTTCCCGATAGAGTCGTCACGCGATTAGATTTTTAAAAATGGTCAACCACTCTCCCGCAAACGATGCATGGCCCGCGGGGATTTATTTATTTATACCCAGAGCCTTGATCGTGCTCACTAGGGCGTCGTGGATACCGTTGGGGGTGATACAACGTGCTCGCGCGACATCTTCTGGTGAGACGTGACACTAAGTCGTGTGGAGATTGGCAATCTCAGAGGAATGGGAGAACATAGGCGAACCATCACACGAGACGGTAATATCGCCGAGTGCGTGTCACTTTGGTCCTCGCGCTGCAAACAACCGAGTCGCGGTGGAAAGAAACAACTTGATAATTTCGGGCGGAGGATAGCATGTGATGCGAGGAGGTGGACAGGGCGGCACGTGGGGCTGGGAGATGAGTTACGACGAGGAAATATTTGGCGCCTGCTTCGGAAGTGCCCTGCTGTTTGTTGGGGTAGGGGGCGTTCACCAGAGAGGAGCCTAAGGGAAAAGAACCACTCTTCCCTCCAATGGATGTCTTCCAAGTCTATCGTCTGGAAAAATGGGCCTCTTACCGATTGCCAATAATATGACCTTTAATTTTATCGTAATTCGTCCAAAGTTCTTTTTAAATTTTGGTTAATCAGTCAGTCATCCTTACATTTCCTTTTCAGTTTGAGAATTTTGGTTATAAAAGAAGAATGCGCTAGAAAAAGAAGCTATGAAAAAGAAACTTCGGAAAAGTAAAATATAATGGATTGCAAGAAGTACAACGGAGGAAGATTTTGAGAATTATGCATATGAGGAAGCGAAAACAAAGATGGAAATTCATCTAAGAAAAATAAATAAACATGTAAGAATAGGTAGCTTTGAAAGAATTGTAAGAATTAAGAATTTACATGAAAAATTGTCATTGAAATGAAATGGGAGGAATTAAGAGAGTCCTTAGTTACTGAATCCAAAACCTCGGTTAATGTGTATTTCTAATGAGAATGGAACGATGCTTTATGGTCCCTTATAAATATATTTTAGTGCTCCAAAAGGATGAGGGAATTTTGCATCAAAACCACCTGCGGGTAGAAAACGTCGCGTAAAATTCGATTTTAATTAGTGAATGGATTGAGAATCCTTCCTTAGATAGTTTTTTACAATATCAGATAATCCCGCGTCACCAAAATATATTACAACCATATATACCATACATATCATTAATAGTATTGACCTAAGACATGAAAAAATATCATAATTTTTAACCGAACTAATAATAACACATCTAAAATATCTATTGCAAATTCTTATTCAAATCTATTTCCCAATTCAAATTGCAGGCTTTAGCCTAGTTGAGAAAAGCCACCAGTTTAGACGTTTTCCAGGAGTTTGAAATGTACGCAATCCGCAGAGTAGGTCTTTTATTTATCCTTATGTTATGAACGTGGTAAAAAAAGCACCGCGCAATAGGTATATCCTCATCGCTACGGTGCACGGAATCAAAATTTATGAAATATTATTTTTTAGCTCCCCTTTCTCGGCTAAATTTTATTGGAAAATACTTGCTACTGCGAATAGTGGATATACTGGGGATACTGCGAATAGCAGATTCTTTCCTCATTATTCACTCCCATGGGAACGATATGAGTATTTATCTGAAACCTAAAGGAATTTTAATTAGGCGAAGAAAAGCAAGTAAATTTGATGAAAGTGTGTACATATCTACATTTCTATTCTACCTTTGCGTCCCTTTAAATTTATGAGGCATTGTTGACAACGACAACAATACGAAATCGGCCAAATATTTACCTCCTTTGGAAATCCACGCGGTCCGAAAATATTGTATGTATTCACGAGGCATTGGGAAAGGGGTTGAGCGATGCTTTTTGCATCCTGCCTCCTTGACCCCCCCGGCTGAATCCGATAATCCCTCCTCACGCACACCCCGGACCCCCCGAGGGAATACTACGGGACTCGGATAAGCGCGCCCGATCGAAAGCCGTTCCAGATTGGAATTCCCCGTGCCCTGAGAGGAGGATCCACCCCGTTCCTAATTTGCTTTTATGAGCGTTTGCGACGGGAATGTTTCTCCCCAGGGGGCAAGGCCGCGAATATAACCGGAGAGGGCGGTTGAGGAAATTCCGGCGGCAGATGCTAAGAGAAAACCATCCTCGTCCAATAGTCCCACTCCTCCTTCCGATCCTCTCCCGAAAATGAACGCATTCTTGGGAAGGGGCACTTCTCCCACTCGCGCGAGGACAGGGGACGGAGGATTTTAAGCTCCCATTTAATAACGAGGATGCTTATCTTCGATATCGGGTCAACTGTTCGAACAAAAAAAAAGGGAAATGACCAACGTTCGCAACAGAATAACAGAAGAGAAGCTAATGGTGAATTAGGATAGCAGGTGGCCGCGGAAGATTGCTCGGCGGGTGGATGGAGAGGTGGACACCTACCTCCAAGGGTGGGAATGCACTATTAAAAGATGTGTTTAGTATTTCGAAAAAAATCTTTCCGCCAGTCACTAATTAAAATTGAATTTGAAATGCAAAGCTTCACTTCCCTTTTTGCGTTGAATAACCTTCTATGTTCTGCTGCAGATGTAGGTATGACACAAAAGTCAAAGAGACTCTAGAATAGTAGCCATATTGGAATATAATTTGGTGATATTTTTAAGCTAAGATATTTTCGTGGGTGATCTGAGGGGTATTACGAATTACTGGCCAGGAATTGATTCTTTTAAAAGTTGATGGCTTCGCTTAGAAATCTAAACCAGAAAGGTTAGGACAATGATAATGGGAGAAAAAAAATATGAGATGTCATGGTTCGTTGAAGAATGCTTTTTATAGTTACCTCTGAATATGGATGTTGCTAAGAGGTGAAAGGTCAAAAAGTTACTTATTTTATGGGACCAATTAAATCTCTGGTGATTTATATATAGATGCAATACTCATTATTTTATCGTATTAAATTATCCCAGAAACGATCCTACTGTAAGAGGACCGCAGTGTTCATTCAACATCTATATAGTGTCACATTAATGATGGATATATGATGCGATTTATGAGTCTGCTATTTATCTTTCTGCCTTAGGCGAGGAAATACATTTTTGCTCAATTTGTTCATCACCATATTTCTGAAGTAACTTAAAGCTACAATTTGGTTAACAACTTCTTTTCATTTCAGATGAACTTAAGCTAGAAATAATGTTCACCCTTAGTGACCATGCGAAGACAATTTAAAATAAGTAGGGAGCATGATCATGCGGGAATGGTCTCGTGCTATCAAGCTCGGAGTTTCCAATGACTGATATTTTATAAAGGATCTGAAATACGGAACTCCACAGAGCAATTAGAAGTCTGTCCCTGACCATCGGTGCAAAAAAAAATGATAAGACTGAATCTGGGAACGAAATTGAAGAAAGAAGAAACCCTTAAATAAAGTAAGGAAATGCCTGGATTGGTTGCGGGTGGGAAACAAGAATCAAAGAAAAACGAAAGATGGAATGAGAAGAAAGAGTAAGGTTTTCCTATATCTACACATTTATAAATAATAGTCTTTGAGCCACCACCTGAATGCACGGTAGTATGTGTGAGGGCACAAGCTTTAATGAAATGCTAGCCTTAAATGAAAGAAGACAGAATACGTTGTATAAACGAGCAGACAGAATAGTCACTTATAATCCAGGGTTTCCCTCGATGCGAATTTTATTGTCGAATATGACAAAATATTCTATTAACTGGTTAATTACACAATCAAACCCAACTCAAATTAATGCTTATAAATGCAATAGTAGGGGTAAGATTTTTTCCATTTATGCCAGGATAGATCAACTTGCACTTTTTACGTTTTTTCGAAAGGTTCAGATATGCATGCAAAATTCGTGATTCCAATTGCTTCCATCCCAGACGTTCATTAAATCGCTTGAAACTATTCATTCATCAATTTTAATCAATTAATATCAATTTTTAAAGCTCCATTCGAAGTTAAAATCTTACTTTTCTTCCTTAGCAAATAAAATATTCTTCACCGTCGGTCCTAAATTACCTATTCGCTTCAATTCAGCCGATTGTTTCGTGAAGGCGAACGTTTTTCTACGAGTGTTTTTTTTAAACAGGACGTTTGTTGCTCGTGTGCGATGATGATGGAGTGAGTGAAGGATTGGGGGTGTGGTGGTGTGCATGGCGGCGGCACTTTCTCTCGACTCTTCTGGAGAGAATGAGCCGACGAGGATGCCATGGTCGGGCAGGAGGTGGCGTCGGGTAAATGCTCCGACGACGACTCTGGGACGAAACCAAGCGCCACCACGGTCGGCGAGGCACTCTGGGCGATGGGGAGTCCCACGCGATACGCACGCGGACAATCGATAAACGAGACCCCGCACGGCGGAGGAGGCGAGAGGATGCGTGCGCGCACCACGAATGCAAACGACGAGTGTGTCGCTTAGAGAACGAATAGTCTCCAACCAAAATGGAATGAAGAAATCTAAGTTTCTCCCTCGGAGACCCTTTTCAAACGTTTATCGCATGTAATTTATCAACTGGAGAAGTGGGTGGGATCACAGGGTGTGTGCGAAAATGTGGGTCCGCGAGATCGGATATGCTAAGTACGACGGAGGGAAATATTTTATTGCACATTTCTTGATTATCTCTCGTTGGTTGCGCTCATGGTTACGCGATGGCTCAGCATGGGCAATGAATCAAGTCTAATCTACTTTCTTCAGTGACCTACTCGGAAGAAAAATACACTGCGCTACATTCACTGAGATCAATTATTGTACTATAAGGATATAACAGTTCAATGATCGAGGTTAACATTCAACATATGTTGTAAGATAGAGAAATTTGTTCAAGTGAAATGTACAAACACAAAATAAAGTTGGATTTTAATCAAAATAATAACTATGTCCAAAACAATTGTTTCCACGGTCAACACAACCAAATTTGAACGCATGTTCACAGAAGTTCGTCAGGAAAGAGTACAATTCCAGGTATTTTATTATACTGAAGACACACTTTGCAGAAAATTATAGAAGAAAATAGCAGCCAGCAATTACTTGCATTTTAGCCACCACTCAGTTTCAAATCGGTCGAAGAAGAGTTTCTACACCAACATGCATTCCCCAGATTTTCTCACTACAAACAGATAACTTCGCCACTTTTTTTCCCATTTCTTGATTACACCTTTCAAAACAATGCCGGAGATACTAACTATAAAATATCACTGAAATAGTGTGAAGAGAGTGTATTCAAAATTTTTATAATCCCTATTTTGTAAGCTCCTGGCACACTGCATGCGCCTGACCACAAATGGCCGAGCCATAAAGTGCGGCAGATATGAGGGTGAAGCCCAACCGCTCCCTCTGGCGAACCATGCTAGACAAGCGATTAAAGACCCCAAGTACGTGCATGCGCACCTAAATCTATCGGCGTCGTAAGACGGTATTAGATTAAGCCTTTGAGTTTAGAGCGAGCGAGGGAATGAATAAGGGCGTGCGCACTCGGGCAGGAGGGTGCGAGGGTGTGTGTGCCTGCCTGTATGTGTGTGGGTGGGTGGACTGCCGACGAGGTGCACAATCTCCGAAAGATACTATATATATAAAAAAAGAAACAGGAGACGAGGCGTTCAGAGGGCTGGGCTCGACGGGAAAAGGAGCGAAGGAATGATAGAGGGAATAGAGTGGGGAGAACGGGAAAGAAAAGACGACGGTCCGAAAAAACTGCGAGGAAGACTGTGATAAAAGGAGAGAGGTTTTGCCGGCGAGCAGGAGATGATAAGGACGAGGAGATATCCACGTGGAATGGAGCCTTATACGCGTTTGAGCGGAGGCACAAGGGTGAGGGGAGGAGGGGGGGAGGAGAAGGTTAGGGAGGAAGAGGTTGGCATGGCGCCCCGACACCCCGTACCCGTCGCCGCGCCTTCCAAGCCCGAAGACCACTCTCCGCCACCGACCCCCTCCTCCCGTCAATCCTCCCTCCCAGCCTCTCACTCTACCCCTCACGCTCCGGTTACATCTGTGATCCTCCATCTCACGGAGCATGGCACGCGGGGACCAAAGGGAAACGCCCATACTGCTTTTCGCCCCTCCCTGCCGTCGATCCCCCTCCCGCTCCGTCGACACGAGCGTGGTGAAAGGAGAGAGGGCCAGAGAGAGAGAGAGGGGAAAGAGGAGGGAGGGGAGGTGGGGGGGGGGGGCTCCAGAGGCTTGGTACAAAAGTTGCCGTCATCTATCGTGCCGGTGCCTCCTATTGGCGAAGATACGAGGTCCTCGTGGCACTACTACTCTCGGTTCGGGTAGCCCGCGCACTTTCCTTTTTTTTTCCATCTCGATTCTTTTCTCCGACCGCTGCCTTCGAGGCTGTTGCTAACACGGATTCGTAGTTGGCGCCAACTAAGCCGTAGGAAAACGATGGACCTTAAATTGGTGATAAATGGTTTCCGCTTAGGCATTGTAACGAGAGAATAATAGCGAGACAAACCCCTATCCACCAGCATTAAACATTCGCGCGTAAAATAAGGAGTCGTTCCAAAGGAATCCCTTCCACGACAGTTGTGAGAGAGCTTTGACAGACATAGGTTTTTTCATTCGTCAAGGGAGACACTGAAGTTTTAAGGTGAATAGCGGAGAACTGTTGCAAGTGCTTTTTTTCAGTCAGTCTAATTTCAGATAACGTATGTGGCAATGACATGTTGTACGATATAAATGGTACTCCGCTAGAAGAGAAAAATCGTTTCAAAGAAACGCTGTGTTTTCAGATGAAAAACGGGCGATCGATAATGAACAAAGACACCGAAACAGTAACGCTATTTGCCGAGCCTCATTGGCATTCGTGCCGCGACAAGCTATTTTTTTTATTCTCACTAATTAGATTCACTAGCTGTGCGCGAGTTAACATGACGGCAGGAAATAGCGACACAGACAATGCCTCTTTTACCGAGTCTCTTCCTATACAGCTCACTTAGTTATCACTCAGGAGATAATAGCAGTGTTCCTTGTGTATAAGCGTTTCGCTTAAATAACAAATCCCTAAGAAAACAAAAGAAATGGTTTAATTGATCGTAATTGATTATTTTATGCTTCTTTGATAGCTTATAATGATAGTGATACTTTATTTTGGCAGTGATTCTGTACCTAGTGAATTTTTATGGCTGTGATTAGATATTATCGTGAAAACTCTTTCTTCTATTGGAGCATTAATTAGAAAAAGAGGGATGGACCACTCCGGCCTTGAACGATGATTTTACACAGATACATATGAAGCGCGTGAATTTTTTACGTTAAAAAAGAAGTCACTGCTGCCTATGACCTAGTGTTTTTAGATACTGAATTTTCGAATTTATATTACTTCTCAAGTGATTTTTTCTAACGTACTTCCTTTAATATAGATTGTAGTGAAGCGAGATTCTTCAACGCATGTTGAACTGGCCCCACTGGCATATACGTTCGTTGGTTTCGACTATTAAACTTTATTGTTGCTAATCGCGAGCTCTAATTTGGGGGCATTTTATTCTTTTATTTAATTGTATATAAATGTTAAGAACGCCATAATTAAGAAAAAGGCAGGTCAAGGAACAAGGGGTTAAAGGAAGGAGGAAAAGGAGACAGATAACCCAGTAGAAGTAATGGTTGCATTATCCCCTTCGTAGAAAATGTCACTTCTTGCCGGGAAAATCAATGCTTTACGCCACTATGAGATAGGCTGGTAGTGATTCAAAATTGAATTGTGAGACCCAGGACGAATTCGGAATCTCTCGTATTGTGGTGGAATTCTACGATCCGACAATCTACCACGAGTAGTGCGCCATTATCAAATCAGTTGGTCCGGATGAAAAGGCACCAGAGGACTCAAACCCAAGAGTTTTTAATCGCGAACGTTTCGCATACTATAGTTCCGAAGAGATGCAAACTGGAAAATTGAGATGTCACATTTGAGAAGGGAAAATGAGAAGGGTTTCTCTCTGTTCCTCCCCCTCGATTTCGATTCTCATGGGTCTTGAAATTGTGGGGGAGACATTCTGCACTACCCGAGTGTCCAAAATAATTTCTCGGGACCACAATTGCGACTTATTTCGTAATTTGACGTAGATGTTTCCTAATCTGGCTTTTCGTTCGGTACTCCTTTCCTAGCTTCATCACGTCGCGGAGCAAAAAAGGAAGAATATCAAGTTGTCCTGATGCATTTTTATAACCTGAAAACAGCAAGGATCTGTACCCCAGAATATAAAAGCAAGAATTTGTGATCACAGAAGTATTACGTTTAGAAAGACATGTCATTAAAAAAAGTTTTAATGGAAGACACAGTAAATGAAGTGACAGAAGGCCTCATTTCATTGAAAGTACGACTTTGACATCAGTTATGATTGTTCTCGGGGCTATGAAAAATAAAGTTACACAAACACCACCACGATATTCATGTTTCATTTTTTAAGGAGTCACTTGAATACCACGTTAGGGTAACTAGTCGTCGGCTTTATTCATATTAAAAATAGCACATCAAAGACAGCTTCCCAGCAGTAACTGCGACAAAGGTTTTACATAAATAACATATTTAATTTTTATGCACCATTTTCTGTACCAATCGATACTGATTGCTAATAAAGCAGAAAAACTTTCTTCCTGCTTGAAACAACGTTCATTTCTGCAAAGCTTACCATTTGTCTTTCGACCTTGGCTCGTTAAAATGAGAAAAATCTATTTTTAATGAAATACAGTTAAGAGATAAAAGTCCAATTCACGTGTTCCCACCACGTTAGCTCATCGTATTGGTGGGATCCTATTATGGAAGGATTTATATTTGCTCATAGTCGAATTATCCAACGTTCGAGTATTTCACCATAGGAATTTCGAAGAAAACCTACTAAATTTCATACTATGTAAATGAAAAAAATGGAATCACGTTTCCTTAGGGTAGTGGAGAGGGTATATATGGGCAAAATATCGCAGGAGGGATGAAAAGGGATGGGGGTGTATAAAAATAAGGACCCTCTGGAAAAAGGAGAGGAGTATCTCATTAAGGTTCGTCTTATGGCGAAAAGGAAACGGAACTTTTATGAGAGGGTTTATACGTTCTCCTTACGATCCAAAAATGGGATTGGTCGGCAGAGCATAAAGACAACCCTCATCTCACCATCACACGGTGCCTCCTCCGCTCAGCAAAGAAGGAAAAAAATGATATCGAGTTTGTTACGCACGCACAATCAAGCTATAACCCAGGATAAGTTACATTTTTTCATGCTGATATCGCAAAAGATATTAATCATTTTCAATTTGTGCGGTTAGGTGTTCGTTTTCGTGTGGTTTGTTTTTTCCTTGACCAAATATAGCTTATTTACCGGAATTGAGTTAGCTGTTCCCTACTTTTCGGCCTCGTTTGATTAAAATCTCCGGGTACGTACTTTTTTGAGACTGCAATAATGGTTAGCCTCTCCTGCAATCAATTACACCCCCATGCCGCCGCAATGGTTGCCATCCAGTTCGTCTTGATATACAAGCGTTGAGGAAATAAAATTCAGAATGAAAACTCATCAAATGACATGAAATATTAATATACAAACTTTAATTTGGTTCGTATGTAGGTCTAATTTCCCGATGGATCTGAATGAAAATCCGTTTCCAAGTTTCAATTTTTTAAAAACATTTTCTGGTAATAGACTGGGGAGTGAAGAGAGATCGGGTATATTAGCGCTTTCCTCAATCCCATGCTGGGAATCTCCCTGGTTAATCGTCTAAAAAAGGGTGAAGCTAACAGCCTTTCTACAGCAATGGAAAACTGGTCCTTTTTCTCTTGGAGGTATTTTGTGGGTGGAAAGTGATTGGACTTTTATTCGAATTAAAACGTCCATGCAGCAGTAGCAACGGAAGTGTGTGGAACGTGGATCTACATCCAACCATCATTTCACATAGTAATTGGGCAGTTATATCCGATGATTAATATTTATAAGGCATCATAATTGCTCTCAGGATGGACTACATTGATAAAAAGTTAACGAATAGGAAAGTAGTGCCTCTTTAATTGGTTATTTGGCAAGACACAGAGATCTAAAGCCATTTTCTGTCACTTTTCGTTACAAAGCACTGGTGTAATTCGACTTTCCAGTGTAAGCACTGGAAATGAAACGAGAGAAAAGTGAGCAATGCATTCGATATGCATTCCTTTTGATATTATGATGGGGGTTTATCTAATTAAGCACATAAAACTCAAGAACAACTCATTGCACGTAATACTGATGCTTCTGAAATAAAATTTCATTTATACAACATTTCTCTAAGATAAATTAAAAGTTACGGGTGTAAAATCTGGCATTATCTGTTAATGAGAGTCACATAAATATTTTTTTCAATTTTAGAATGAAAGCAGTGAAGTAGTCCACTCAACCGAAAATCTTTTGAGGTTAAATAAAATGAATTGTTTGAACGAGCCTTTCTACGCCATGTGTCGTCTCAGTCCCAGTTTTTTCTTCTTTGAATTCTAAAGTATCCTTCATATTCTGGATACAGTGTTGATAATCCTTATACTGTCATAATAGTTTTCTTTAAAGATCTGAATAGATGTTCTCTCCTAATTTCTTAGGTCAAAGTCTACATCAATCGTCTCTCATTTACTAGCTAAGTGAATTTCGTCATCCCCAGCAAACACCGTCGGGACTAATTGAAACTCACAAAAGGAGAAATTCCGCAAATAAGGCATTTTGTTCCCTTAATCATTTTCACTGCTAAAACGGCAAACTTCGGCTTTCGTGCCTATTATTTAAGGCGCGTTGTCTTTAATGAAGGAAAACAGACCGTTTGCTATCTCTAATAAAAAATACAAGGCGAAAAATACCTACTTGATAACTTGGGTCTACGCAAAAAATGTTTCACTAGATTAAAAAATACCCAGAAGCCTTGATAGACAGCAATCATAATTTCATATTATCGTCAAGCGTTTTCTTCCACAACTACACAGAGGAGGCCACGCTTCTTGAGAAACTACCTCGGAGGGTTTATATTCCACTCCTTCCGCCACACACACAAATTGCTTTGTTTTCACTTTAAGTTCACATTTTGTCAACGGTCTTCATTGTTTCACACTGTTTTAATTACTAATGATTATGATAAATACTTATAATTCAGTCCCTTTTTATTTGTCTCCATGTTTATGTGCACCAAAGTAGCATATTTTTCTGTAACTGTTTTATTTATGGGCTGTTTTTTTTATTCAATAATTAAAAGCTATACGCATCTTAGAACCACACTATTTAGCATGATATTATATAAATATATATTCGCCTGCTCGCAAGAAACGTTTCAAATTGCCATTCTCCGACGGAGTCGTATTTCATTGAGGGTAAAGCATTGCTACTGTATGCCAATAATGTTCAGGATCGTCCAATAGAGACGAACACTAAAAATCACTACTTATAATAATGGAAGCGGTAGAGGTTTATCCAGGTTTTGTATTCCAACTGTCGTAATTTTATCTTCTTGTTCGATAACTATATTTTACGGGCGCCAATTTTCAATCAACTGCATTATGAACTTTGGTGAGTGACTGATGAATACAATTGGGTTAGAGCGTCGTAACTTGCACTGGGAAATATGGAATACTCTGACGAAACGTGCATTAATATAATTCGATTCTGGTGAGAGTCTATGCGGGATGGCTGCCCTAAGTACCATGCCTGCTCTCCTTTTGTGAACAAAGTTGGCAAGCGCCTAACTTTAGTGACAATTGGCTAAAGACACGAAATAAGCATTGAGTAAAAAAATGAGCATGTACGACTGATCAAATAAAAACCCATATTTATCTCTCTATGGAGCGTTTCTCATAATTCACAATGGGATCATTCACTGAAGATTTATTTCCATAAATTATTCAACGACATACGAGAGTAGGCAGAAAAGTAATGCATGCATGCTGGTAGAGCGCGTACAAAATGATCTTTAGAAGCACGCCAGGTGGCAGGTGGAAGTAACATTCCCCCTTAATACTCATGCACTGGTTTGATGTCGTTGCATTCATCCAGTGTATTTCGAGAAGCCAAAGTTTGCAGCCTTGTTCTAGTTCTATGTCAACGCGAGTCAAACAGGATGGGGTTACCGAATTTTTAACTGTTAAAAAATTTACTCCAACTGAGATTCATCATTTTTTAAAGGCTGTTTGTGGTGACGATGGAGCCACGGTAAAATCTTCTCAGCATAAACATAGACTAAAACACCTCCGAAGTCGAGTTTGTTGTGCTAAAGGCAGCCAGGGGCCAATAATCTTGCAACATGTCAACGCTCGTCCACACACCTCGCGCGCAACTGGAGAGGCTCTGCGAAACTTGAAATTTAAACTGATTCCACACTCTTCTTATTCCCCGATCCCTAGCGATTTTTATTTTTTCCTCAGCTCAATACAGACCTCATGGATAATCATTACACCTCGGACGATGAGGTGAAAGCAGCTGTCAAGTCCTGGATTCGAGGAAAGTGGGAAGAGTTTTTCATTGACGGAATGAAAAACCTTGTTACATGCTGGGGAAAATGTGTTAACCGTAACGGTGACTATGTTGAAAAATAAATATATGATTTTGAAACTTAAGAATTGTACTTTAAGGTACTTTTTTCCCGATCTTACTATTTATTTTTGTTCGCGCTCTACTAGCATGTGTGCATTAGTTTTCAGCCTACCCTCGTATACAGGGTTGCACCCAAAAGTGGTAGGACTGATTTTCTCTGGCGCGAATGGAGCGGTGGATGGGGGGTCTGCCTGGCAGGATAAGGTGGAGGGGGCTCTTAGCAACAGACCGACACCAACCTCAGTCGCCTGCGGGCTGTCGTTGAGTGAGGACACCGTTTTTAGTGAAGCAAGTTTTTTGTCCGCGTCGAAAAACAAAATGAATCTGAATTTAGAGCAATATTATTCCGTGAAGTTTTGTGCGAAACTCGGGAAGACGGAAACTGAGACCCTCGATATGATCAAGGAGGCTTATGGGGACACTGCCTTAAGCCGTTCCACAGTATTTGAGTGGCACAAGTTGTTTAAAGAGGGTAGGGAGCTCGTTGAAGACGACCATCGCTCCGGACGGCCGTCGACGGCAAGAACCGACACGAATGTGGACAGAGTGAGGACACTGCTGAACACAGACCGACGCTTAACCAGTGAAGAAATTGCAGACCAGTTGGGTCTGTCTGCATCCAACGTCCTACGCATTATTTCACAGGATTTGGCCATGCGCAAGGTGTGCGCCAAGATAGTGCCGGAAATTCTGAGTGTCGACCAACAGCTCCTGGTCAAATACGGCGTTGCTACCTTGCCGCACCCGCCCTATTCTCCCGATCTGGCACCACCGGACTTCTTCTTCTTCCCCCTGATGAAAAGACAGCTCAAGGGACGACGTTTTGACTCGATTAAGGCCGTTCAAGAGGCTTCGACGAGGGTCATCAACGGCATCCCCAAAGAAAAGTTCCAGCGGGCGTACGGGGAATGGGAGCAACGTTATAGTAAGTGTGTAGCAGCTCAAGGAGCATACTTTGAAGATTAATAAGTCGATGTAAGTATATCGTCAATAAAATTCTTGTAAAAAAATCAGTCCTACCACTTTTGGGTGCAACCCTGTATGATCAAAAGTACGGGACGAAAGCGCCTGGTGCTCTCCAAAGTTCTACGGATTCGATTATGCTCAGGGTGAATTTACATAGAAAGAAGAAATCAATGAAATTTATTTTTGATTGACCGACTTACTAATGCATAAGAAGAAGTATTTTGGAAAATTTTTTCAGTCGACTTTCTACAAGTTGGCACAACTCAAGTGCTCAAGTGGGATTAGGTGAAGGAAACCATTTCAGTAATTATGTCGCTTAGTTTCGTCCATTCTTGTGTCAATACAGCCTCATTCTTTAATTTTGACAGATTGGCAGATTTTCTGCAGTACACCGTTATATTACGCCACCGAGTTCTAAGATTTCAGTAAAAATTCCCTGGGTATCCTAGAGTCACCTTCCTAGGGAACCCTTAATCCACGAAAGAGGAAGCGACCTCGATTTCGGAAGGCGGGGTAAAGGGAGAACAAAAATATCAGTCACCTTTGCCAAACGGATCCTTTTTCTCCCATCGTCTGCCACATGCATTATTAATTAGAGCCCAATTAAACAGGGCATTTTCCAATGAAGAGGGGTTCTTTCAATGGGGAGCCACGTACACGAACGATCGTACTGAGGAAAGAACGCTCTCTTTCCGAGTTCTTTGATAGCACTTCAGAAATGGAGTGGAAACCTTCGAGTGGGAGCGGGCAAATGATCGTGGAGGGCCATGGAGAAAAATCAAGAATCGGGGAGACGTACTCCATATACATATTCTCCGCCTTCCTTCAATTTCCGGGGACACGGGAGTTCCTAATGCCTTCTTATTTCCATCCGTCTCTCAAACAATCTCTTTCAAATCCCTACATTATGGATGCAACGCGCATATACGCGCATGCACACATGAGATAAACATGAGGATATACATATATACTAGATTACATTAAGATGGTCGTCGGGCTTTGCGAAGGACAATTTTAAAGTTCTCTCTCGGAGAGAGGAAGCAACGACTATTACAAAAGGGTGTATTGTCCTTCTCATCGCTGACCTTTGGGAATTCCGAATGGTCAGTTATTAGGCATCCGTGATGGTGGTTATGGAAATAAACGGGAGAGCCAAATTCGCCCACATCAGGTCCCGTATACCTCCGCGTATGACCGCGGAAATACTTGATTTCCATTTCCCGGAAACTGACCTCCACTAAACTAGCTCTTAGCGGCCGCAAGGAGATACACAAGAGCTATGACACCCATAAATCATTATAACGATGTCTTAGCTCGCTATTCCGAGACCTAAATTTCCATGGGCGTTGTTCGCACTAATATCCTATTCGAAGGGACTCAGAGTGAACATCGTTGAAGGTGTACGCTGCAATCAATGACCCAGTCATTTTTCCGTCTTATGGTAGTAAGTTTCCCTAAATGTAAAGGGTGATCAAAATCCAAAAAACCACTCGCATTATTCGGAAACGATGAGCTCTTAATAACTTCTCGTGGCTCCTTATGCCGTTCCAAACCATTAATTATTTCTTTTTTCTAGCTTGGCGCTCGTAGGAGACAGCGAATGAGGAAGTGGAAATACACATGCGTTTTTAAAAAACGAAGCGAAATTTTATGGAAATTTGGCGTATTTTTGGTTTCTGGTCATCTCCATTTCCAAAATTCTTTGTGATATTTCAGGTGTTATCTTGCCATGAAGTACGAAAGCATTAATTAAAGCATTTTTCATGAATACTTATTGCAGATAAGTCTACCAAATCTTGTAAGAAAGCATTAAAGATGGATAGAAATGTCCGAAACAGCCCAGTTCTTTTCTACCCATAATATATATGTACATATATATACATATAAAAAAAACCATAAACACAGTAATCAACCCGAAGGTCGGTTTGTTAGGTGATGGTAGAGTTCACCCAGTACTAAGCCCTATACGGCGTGTGAAATTCACACATCAGGGTAGGGGGGCCAGTTCCTTTCCCTGTGCCGGTTATGGTTTCCCAGGAAGACCTGGTACCCGAAAAATCACTTTAGCTTGGGTGGAGCTGCAGGTGCCCATAGTGGCTTTCCCGGGAATCGAACCCGGGCCCTGGTCCAGCGGGTAGTCCAACGCTCTACCCCCTGGACCACAGCGACCGATAACCGTTTATCAATAGATATAGCGAAGCGTTAATAACGTTGCATTAAAGACTGTCCATCTCCCTAGAGTCCAGAGTGGGAAAGTTGGACGGAGTTTTAATCGAACGCGTTTCAAGCGGCTGGAGTGACACATTCTTTTTTCTTTTCTTTGTTTTTATTTAGTATTTTATAATACATTACATAAATGTAATACCTGGCCCAATATTGGGTTCTGATGATAAAAGATTTGGTCCGGTGAAATATTCGTAGTGATTCTAGAATAATTCTCAAGTGTAACGGCCGAAGATGAAGCCTAACGGCTGAAACAAATAGTTCTAGAAAAACACTTGGTTTTTGATTCGAATGGAGAGGCATATATGTAAATAATAATTTACGGCATGGCTGTATTTTTGTAGGACACGAGTAGTTAGCCGAAGAGTTAAGGAAGGTACGTTTATGCCCCAGACTACAGGGGGTTTGCTTTAAAATGTCCATCAATAAATAATGATCGTGCTTTAAACATATCTAATTAATGTCTTCTCTCTTTTCAGGTGAGTGGAGGCTTGCTAACCCATTTCGAAACTGATCTCTTTGGCGATCTTTTTCGACGCATGAGTATCCTGTTTTCATGAGGTAAGTGACGAACCTTCAATCTCATGTTCATTTTATTTTCAAATTTGTGTAATATGCACAATGCAATGCACAGTTTAATAGATTGGAAACTGTGAAATATATATATATATATATATATTTACACATGTGTATATGTATATATATATATGTATAAATGTATATATATGTATATGTATGTGTATATATATATATATATATATATTTACACATGTGTATATGTATATATATATATGTATAAATGTATATATATGTATATGTATGTGTATATATATATATATATATATATATATATATATATATATATATATGTACACACACAGTATCTGTCCCAAAAATGAGTGCAATGATTTTTGCCACCAATGCTGATGGCTGATTTGTGATAGGAGATCTTGGAAAAGCAACGCGACCCACGTCAGTTGATTGTGGGCATTTAAAGTGTGCGGATCGCTGTTGTACTGGGCTCTTGTTCGACGGTCACGTTTCAAATTCACGATGCCACTTGCCATGGAGCATTGATCGCGATAAAATGTACATTAAGCTTGGAAAATTGAGTTCGCAGGCAATGGCCATGGTTAAGGATGCTTACGGAGATGGATATATGTCCAAAGTGATGGTTGTGTGCTTTCAGAGGATGCTCTGGGAGGGTAACAAGAAGGTTGGAGATTAGGAATGTGCTGGACACCCATCAACATTACAGTATGATGACAAAGTGCAAAAAGTGAGGCACGTCTTGCCTTAGACCTCTTGGACCAGGGTGGAAGTGACCCAAATTTTTCAGCATAGGTGGATACTTGTGACGAGACATCGATTTTTGAGTACGACCCAAGTATAACTTCTTTGAGTTCCACTTTGGAACACAAAAATATGTCACAGAGCCCATGACGAGGGGCCTAAACAAGGGTCCTGTTGATGCCTTACCGGAAGCGTACGACAAATGGCGTAAGCACTGGCATTGGAGTGTCGATTCATAACAGTACTCCTGTGAAGAATTTTAGTAATTTGTACTTTGTTCTGTAATAAATTCTCCTCTACCCAGATGCAATACTTTTTGGGACAAATCTTGTATCGTGGACGGCACAATAGACCTATATGCATAAAAAACACGCAAAAAGACTCCCTTCAGATAGTTTGAGCTTTCGGCCATCTCTTAGGCCTAAGAACTCAACCTCTCTGAAATTTTTGGGTTCTTTTTTGTATTTTATATGTATATTGTACTTTTCTATTGTGCCAGGCAAGTTTTATGCTGCTCGTGTGTGTTTCTACATCATCTAACAAACAAACACACACGTGTGTGGGCATATATATATATATATATATATATATATATATATATATATATATATATATATATATATATATATATATATATATATATATATATATATGTGTGTGTGTGTGTGTGTGTGTGTGTGTCGCGGTAGTCCAGGGGTAGAACGTTTGACTACTGACGAAGGGCCTGGGTTCTATTCCCGGGCAAGCCTCTCTGGGCACCTGCAGCTCCACCCAAGTTATGTGATTTTTTGATTTTCCTGGGCTACCATAACCGGCACATGGAAAGGAATGGCCCCCTGACCATGATGTGTGAATTCCACACGCCATCGGGCATAGTAGTAGGTGAACTCTACAATCACCTACCAACCCGGCAAATAACATTTGGACGGTACAATAGAACACAAAAATAAAACAGAGAGCACGTGAAAGGACACTCAAATTTTAGAAAGCTATAGCTTTCGGCCTTCTCCGAGGCCTTCTAATGTACAGGCATAAACATAAAAAAATCATATAGCGTTGTTTTATATAAAAATGCATTAAATCTTAATTTTTCCCGAAATTAAATGACTGAAGATAATTGTAAGGAAAGTCATAATAAAAAACAGCAATAATCTTATTAGAAATAACGCTCCATGTTCTTGTATGTGTGTGTTGCGTAGTCTCTGCTTGTAGGTATATTCCACTTGGCGTTATTTTTATGTATGTAATCGAGAACATGACCCTGGATTTTTTCACATTATTTTTAAATGAAATAACCGCTTTTCATGTTGTTACTTATGAGTAATTGCTTTCAAGAACCACTAGGCCAGGACTATGAGCATACTACCGATTTTAACCATCAACGACATCAAAGACCGTCTGAGGACTGAGGAAATTAAATCTCTTTGCTGACCTGCAAATGCACTGTTGCAGAAAAGGCCTGGGCAAAGGAAGCAATTTTAAAGGCGTAAACCTTCTGTTATACGGGTAACATACGTATGACTCCGTGCGCACTTGTCCAAACAAAGAGCCGCTGGTGTGACGGATGAAGCGAGGTCTAGAACTACTTTACCTATTTTCTCGTACGAAATGTGACTAATATCATAATTACATTTTAAAACATTTTTTCCGTAAAAACTTCGTATTTCAGCTATATATTTCATTCTATGCCTGGAAAAGATTAATCAATTTTCGGTTATCAAGCAGCTCAGTTATGTATAAAAGAGTACTCTAAATTATTGTATAGTTTCACTGCCTCTTATCTGTCTTTAAGTATTAATTATTTTAAAATTAGAATATATTATTTTAAATTTTCTATATTTCTATTAAATTAAAATAAATTTTAACTATATATATATATATATATATATATATATATATATATATATATATATATATATATATCTATATATATATACATATAATGTATAGCACTTAGCACTAGTGGGCTCAGACAAAAACACACCAAAAAACACAAAATAGACTCACTATTTTTCGAATTTTCGGTGGTCGTGACCACCTTTATCAAGGAAGAGAGGGACAGAACTCTGGGTCCACTAGTGCTAAGTGCTATACATTATTATTCACGTCCGTGAGACTTTCAAAAAGTGTAATATATATATACACACACACAAACACACACACACACACACACACACATATATATATATATATATATATATATATATATATATATATATATATATGTACATGTAACAAAATATCTAACTATAGGAGGTTAAAAGGCTTGATACGGTGCATGTGATGCATTAGCTCAAAATTTTACCTTCGCTCTTTCCGCTGGTTTTTTCGCGAGTCATCCCAACTTTCATGCATCTCTCCCTTCAACCTTCCCGCACAGGATTTTATAGGTCCATCGGGGGAGTATGGCGGCTAAAATATGAAATCGGCACCGTACATGAAATGCTAGTGATAGCAACCTCGCAATGGTAGTGATTACCAACTAACTATTAGACGCTGTTTATAATATTATAATCGTATTAGACTACTCATATCGTTTTGGCAATAATTATGATTACCTATTAAAAAACCTTAAAAATAAAATCAGTTTCATAAGCAAAAACTATTGGATAAAATTCTGTTCTCTCTCCAAAAAATATCGGGATATTCTTAGCATTAAACCTCCTCGCAAAAACCGTGAAAGTGCCGTGACTTAATAGGTAGAGCGTATAGCGGCTTATTGAAGTATACAGTCTTTTTGATACATTTCAGTGCGATGGAAAATCCCTAGTATGTTTATGTCCAGTGCATGTAAAATATCACGAAAAAATGGGACAAGGATAGAGGAGTTACTTTATACATGCATGTATCATTTTATGTACGGTAACGTATGGTCACTTTATTTAGAATTTTAACCATATACTTTTGACTGGAGTTTCCCGAATGTGGAGGCGACTTAACGAAGAATTTCCGTTGGGTTTGAACTGATGATACAATTCGGAGCATTAACGACTACTAATTTAGGGTTTCACATCGTTCAATCAAATTTTGATTTTGTTACAAGTGTAAGTCACTCGTGATCATCTTGTGGTGAGTAATCTCCGTGATAAATAGTTTACATTGATCATGTAACCAGTACACCATATATCAGTGCTTTCCAGTTTCCTTCTCTTCTTATAATTCATAACGAAGCACTTTTCACGAGAGGATCATTGTAATAACGAATTCTTTGCCATTATCTTTTAAATATATTTGAAAATAGAAAATTATGGCATTATGTTTTAAGGTGAAAGTATATGTATGAGAAATTCGAGTTCGTAGGGTATTTGTCACATGTCAAATGTACACTTTCTCTTCCCGCATGACTAGTAGTAATTTTTTAACAACTGATGCGCGAAATTATCACCACTTCATTCCATTTCCTCTATTGAAAATCTCCTCACATTATATTGATTGAATGAGAGGGATTGAAAGATTTAATGAAACCAGTTCGACGAACGTGAGTCAGTAATTTACCGGAAACAGAAATCAATTCCGAGTCATTTAACTAATATTAATGCATAACGCTATTCAGTTAACGCCAGCCATTTTATTTCTAAAGTTCATGGATCGAAGGGATGATATTTAAGACATCCTTTCGTCTTACATCTTCCACCCCGGAATACCCCATCGTTTCATCTATTGCTGCCACTCACTCGTTACCCTTTATATTTCTCGATCATCTCCGAAGTGCGATGATAGTTTTCATTTCTGGTCCCTCATTTGGAGCGAAAGCACTTTGAAGGTTTACTTTGTGTCCTATTTTCATTACAGCGTCTCTTATCCTTCTCTTTGATAACCTCTCGCTTGTGTGAGAGACAGTAAAAATGGCCATTAGCCCAGTTTATGTTCTACTTGGGTCAATTCACCATGAATCCCGCGTATCTAAATGTTCCAGAATTTTAGCCTGCCGCGATTATTCAAGCAATTTCTTGCTAGGCGTCGCTGATGTTCTCGTCTGCTAAGACATTTTTCAACTCCCAAACTATAAAGGATCCACTTACGATTAGATGAGAAATCAAGTGTAGACAAGATCTGCTAATAAAAAGCTAGAGAATCCATGTAGTGCATTATTATCAATTTATTTATAGTTTTTTCAAATCCACCAATGTGTATTTTAATACTTTACTAAATGTCATTGTATTTCTTTATTTTATTTTATGCCTGAAACGTAAATATTAGCATTGGCTCTTAATAATATAATTTACAAATTGGATTCACAATGGATTACTGCTACGGTGGATTTCTCCGCTAAGTTAGAAAATTATTACGATCGACAGCCAAGTGTGGCAGTCATTTTGAAAATCTGCATGTTTTCTCCGAATCGATAGATTTTACGATTAGAAATGTCTTAAATGAGACAATTTAATTGCACAATGGCGAGTTATTGTTACACTTTTTTTGTCTTCATTTATATGTTTCAGGTCAACTGTATTGTTTAATGTTAATATTTGGGCTATGACCGAAATATTTTGAAAATATAGCTTCGAATCTTACCTGCTGGCCAATTTTGTCTTGAAAGAAAGGAAGGTTCCTACATTCCCACATATAACTGGCATGACGTGGCCCTACTATAACAGATACAGGGAGAGGCAGCATAACTTGCTGATTTGAAGGGAATTCTAAATTCAAATCTCTTCCTCCTTCCTCTACAAACCTCCTTTCTTTCCCATGGCCACGACTTAATTGGACACGTGATTGATACCCTGAAGCCGCGTGTAATGCTCCCTGTATTGTGTTAATATCTTCATGATTTACTGCCCGGTTATCTCTAATGACCAAGTTTGTCTTCTTAGAATCGCAATCATCGCAAGATAAGTTATGAATTCTGTTCATATAGAAAGCGGAAAATTATGTTTTTCAGTCTATTCCTTCCGATGATGAATGTTCAAACAGTAATATTCTGGCTGATTGCTATTGTAGATGACCTGTTACATTCCAAGCATGTTCAACGAATATTTATCGTACTGTAGCGAATACGACACCTAATTGCAGAAATTATACAACCACATGGGATATCATAATAAAAGTTAACTATGATAATTCATAATGTGGAATTTGAAAAGTAAGGACATTTTGAATGTGCGCCTAAAACCTTCACTAAGTAAAAGACCGCTTGAACATAATTTGTGGCATTTTGCTGATTTCTGAGTCAGAATAGTATTATCAGCACTTATTAAATTATATATTATATAAGAGTATTGCCTGTGTCTAGATTTCCACAAAGGGATAAGTCGAATAAAGTATAATAAATGTTTCAAGCAATAGCAGTTGTTCCTTTTTATACTTCTTCGTTTGTGTTGAACTAGCTGTCTCTCCAGAAGGAAGATGGAATACAAAAACACTATATATAATATTTTTGCAGTGAACAGCTTCAAAAAAACATGAGAGAATCTCCAGGACAACCATGCTCTACAAAGTTAGGACGGTGCATCGAGTATTCAGAGAAATAGTACATATAATATCATTTTTCACGCTCATAAAGCGGTTTTGCTCGAATTAGTGGTATCGTTCGCATCAATATTTCCTCAAGCTTAAATACCAAGATAAGGGTGCGAGTGGCTTCAGCTGTTGAGAGTCTCCTAGAACAGCTGTTTCCACGCTGGTTCATTCGGTATGTGTGATGCATCGAAGCATTCCATATTCGAAGCTCGTGCAACATAAGAAAGTGTTGGTAGTCAACCAATGCGGGCTCCTTCCAGGAGCCGTTCACGTCGATTTTCCACTCATCGGACAAAAACAAGGATCGTTCAGAAGTATAAGCTATTTACCGATGAAACTAAAGAAGTGGTACACCTTCTGTAACATTTGATCATATTCATTTTGCAGGGAATGCCGAATTCGGCTTTAAATACATTATTGATAGTACAAAAACACTATGACTTGACACATTTAGCAGTTTACACTTATATTTAAATCTCAAATCGTGGTCTAGCTTATGTATACGCGATTGGCTTAAAGGATTCCATTTGATTTTATTGCGATTTTTATCATTATGTCCTTAATTCCTAGTCTACAGTGGTCGATTTGGGGGAAATCTGTGTAATGTGTGGGAATCACAAAAAGTAGTCATTTATATATCCCTAAATTCATAGATCAGGTACGATGGATTGGTTTAGTGAGTCATTTCCATCAATGGAAAGTATGTGATCCTTTAGAGTTAAAAAGCAGTTTGCTTTAGAGGAATAAAATAAATAAAACCTTTCTAATTCTAAAAATAGTTTTGGTTAAGCCCGGAATGACTCACCTCCGCGAAAAACCACCGAACACACAGTAAGTAAAATGATCGCGCATTCTAAATTTGTCGATGGGTATTAGTGTCTATGTACGGTGTCTATGTACTGGTAGCTTTAACTAATAAATAAAGCCCTGGAATGTTTAAATCCTACTGTTGGACTTATGTATATACTAACAAGTAGGTATAATCAGTTTTATAAATAAATAGAAACAAAATAGCGTGTAGTGCAACCAAATTATTTGTAATTAAATACGACTTACCTTACGCTCATCGCTTATCGTGCTTAGGCTAATGCCGAGATATTTATGCGATCCAGAATCAATTTCCCTATTCCAATTATTTAAAGCAACGTTGTCAAGTTGCTGAATATTGGCTCACTTATCGCGTTCTGCACGGTGAAAAATAGCCTTGTGATAATCACTCTGTGAATTAACATAATGCTTCCACTCATCGCTCTTCCTTAACGAACACCCCTTGCCTCAGATAGCTTCATCCTCTACTGCTCATTAAATATACCTTTGACACTCTCATTACCCTTTCCTACTACTCCCTCCAAGCTTAATATGCTTCCTTTTCTTTACCAATAACAAACCAAAAAATTTCCCACTTCCACCTATCATGAAGCAACATATTGGCAAATATTCAAGTGTTTTGTTGGCAAAAAAGGATCATTATCTCTCTCCTCTTTTTCCTATCTTTGTAAACCAGAAGAGTCCCTGCGAGTTTGAATTTTTGTCCATCGTTTCAACTTCTATAATACTCCAACTCTCCTTATCTCCAGTATTAACATAAAATCATCATCTTCTCGAAGAAATATCTTCTTTTTCCTCTCCCTCTTTCATTTCCCGCCGTCTTTGCGCTCCACTTCCCACCCCCATTTCCGCTGTTCCCCGAATACTTCTCATCTCCGGGGTCCCTTTCTCAGCCGTTACCGTCCCTACTCTTTTCCTTCTCGCAAATACCTAATTTATTTTTTAATTACCCACGCATTCGGATGAAAAACGAAAGAGAGTTAGCACAGGAGAATTTGAGAAAATTGTTTGCTTCATCAGCAAAAAAAACTGAAGGGAGACTCGACTAATTATACGAATATACTTGATACACCCATCTTCTTCCTCTCTTGTCCTTCCAGCCGTGTTCCATGATATTTATAGCTCTTTCTCGGTTCCATTTCCTTGCAATATTAAACGTGGCATCAAGATCAATAATTTCATACCAATTAAAGCCAGTTGAGATGTAACGCATTTGAGTATCACTCCGTATCTCAAACATCTACCCTTCAATTAGATATCATGGACGCTACGCTAAACTTGATACAAAGTTGATGGAGAGGGCGAATTCACCCTGTATGCCGTTTAATGAGTTCGGTTAATCCAACGGTCACAGTATCTAGTTATTCGATGTATATCATTACCCTATCACTACATATTTTGTAAAGTATGTTCAACAAATAAATCTGATGCAAAATTCGCCACAAACAGAATCTATTGAAATATGAACAATTCAACTCAACTACAGAAAGTTGGCAGCGTATATATTTTAGAATACATTTAGCTCCACAGGTCCAAAAGACTGACCAAAATATAGTTACTGGTACTACTGAAATAATTACTGGTAAATTCTTGAAATTTCATTAGAATGAATAATGGTAAATAGAATAATACTAATTCACATTTATACTATAATAATCACATGTATGACACCAGTGAATGCGAACTTTCCTGCTAATTAATCTTTTGTAATAAAGATGTTCTGGATATTGGGCTAAGATTTCATCCAGAGAACATCATAGTTTATATCATAAATATTATTTGATTCAGGGGTAATTATTTTTAAACGTGTTGCTAATTATGATCTTCATATTCATTCAAAACACCAGTAAGAATTTAATTTGATGATACAGACATTGGAGGAGAGTAATGACACTGACGGGATGAGCATCTTACCCTAATCATTGAGGAAGAGTTCCTCGATTATACGAGGGACGATACCTGTATTTAGTTGTCCAATGTAAATCAAGAAAACTTCTTTGTTTATAAATAGGGGCAGATATTAAAAATGTTGGATAAAATAGGATAATCTCCTTTTTAAAATTACACCACCACAGTAATCAACCCAAAGGTTGGTGTTAGAGGCGAGGGTAGAGTTCACCCTCTAGTGCAACGCTGTGTGAAATTCACATAGCACACAGGGTAGGAGGGGTGCCTTTTCCTGATACCGCCTGTGGGTTCCAAGGTAGATCTGACTCCCAAAAAATTACACAACCTGGGATAGTTAATTAAGCTGGGATAAGTAATTACGCAATCTGGTCAGTAGCAGATTACTCTACCCACTATACTACCACGCTCCTCTATAAAGCATAATTCCTGTGAAAATAGCCAGTTACTTATTTATTTTAGTGGTAGCACAATATTACTGTTCTAAATAACTTTTCTTCACATAGTATTGTTTCACCTCCTTCATTATTTCAGAATATTTACGAACAATATTCCCGATAGTTCCTTTTATATCTGAGAAATAAGTATTCTTCAAAATATTCGCAATGTTGATACATTAGAGGAATAATGAAACACGAAAAATCCGTGTTAACATGGAGGCATGGTAATTTCCCAAAGCTCTTCTGGCTCCCCTGAATGAGACATTTCATAGAAAGCGGATTAAGCGCCAGGATTATACGAGAGGAAATTAAAAGAGGATGAACGCATATTTCAAATTATAAAATGGTTTAAGTTCGCTCACAAATTTATTTTCACGTTCCGCTGCTATATTTCACTACAACACCGTGATAATCGAGAGCCGTACAAAATTGAAACAAGCCTTACAAAATATTTAGTGAAATTCCTAATGCCTCGTGTTTCATAAATGTGGTGAGATTTGTTCTACGAGTTTTGGAATGTAGATTGAGAAGCCACTCAGTGTTTAGAAAAAATCACGTTACTGAAAATGCTTACGTTCATGCATATGATCATATCTGCGTAATGTCCAACGAGTCGTAGCAAGAGGAAGCTTACGTGGGTCAAATGAGACCTCTGCCCAAATAAGGAACCCTAGCCATACAAATGATTAAAAAAAGATAGGGGTAGTTGGCACATATTAATTTATGTAAAACCTGCAATCTTACTTGCAATCATTTTAATACATTTCTAAGCGACGATTTAATTGCCTATTTTCTCTTAAAAAATGTAGATGATTTTCATTATCGTATTACTCTACTCTCTGAACTACTCCGATGAAGTACGCCTCTCGCAGAATTTTTCTCCATAACTTTTTCACTTTATTAGAGTTGGAAAAAAGGCACATTTATTTAATGCAAAACTCACGTTGATGAGACTGACTACGTAACTAATTTTCCGTGCACTGGTGCCATATAATACTGAATAGCCTTCCATTTAATATTGACAACATTAGCGAAGCAATTGTGGAACACAGCATAAATTCGCTATCCGTACTTGATATACGATTCAAATTTTCTCCTCTTCACTCAAAGACGAGGTGTAAATAAATGTATACCTTTGTTATAGAAAGGAAAATTGAAAAATACGCTTCTAAATAAAATGTCTCGGGTCCGATTTTTAGTAGTCTTATATTAATCGACAGATTTAGATTTAAACTCTTTCAAAATCTCATGACACAATGGTGATGAAAAATCCATTTCTGAATTTTTACCTATAAACTGCTTACAATTCAAGAATTTAGGAACGGATTTCCACCATTATTTTTCTTATTAATTCAACTTTACACTAGTAAGGATATCAAACCTATATGATATACATGCCCTGAATTTTATTGTGTTTTCAACTGCAGTTTGAATGAGTTGTCATCACATGTGAAAATCGTGCGTATTAATAATCTGGGTGTAGACAGTTAATTTTATAGGATTAATGAAACAGTTGCACTCAAAGGATCCTCAACGAAACTCACTGCATCCCATGCAAGGCAGTGCTATACCAACGTGCACTCTTCCATCTACTAATGCTCGAAAAACTCTCAGAAAACTTCCAACTAGTAATAATCCTATAAAAATTACAGTATGATAGCTGCGGCATTATGATTCTGGTCTTGCAACACGCTTTTGTATTTTGTCAGTAATCCTCTATTGATAAATCCTATTTCTTTTTATTTTCCTCTTTCCCCTATTCATTGTATTCCACGTTATAGAGGCACTGAGCCTTTGTGCACTGTTTTCTACCGCAGAGAAGCATAAGGGCGTTTATTCCAAGTTCATGTTCCAGGAATAAAAAGAAATAATACCTCAAGTTGATCCAGATATCTCAAGAGCGCAGATCCCTCGTTTATTTCCTGTTCCGTCTCCTAATCGTCACTACTCTCCTTCCTTTGATATCCCTCCCTTTTTCCTCCACAATTCATCTTTCATTCGCTTCTCCAGCTTTCCTTCCACTGTCTCCGTGAGAGAGGATCTTTTGGAAGAAAAAGCCCTTTTTTTATTTTCCTTTCTCACTCGCATCACCCAACGGGTAAGCTTCTTTCGTAAACATGTCCGTCTCCCTTTACTCCTTCTTTCTTTCGATGTCTTTTTGGAGGGAGAAAAAGAGGGAAGTTCCCCCCTGACTTCAGGAAACCATGGCTTAAAACTCCCAATGACGCACTTCGTTATTTGTGAAAATTAAAAGAATGAAGGGCATGGAAAATTTAGAAAAAAATCGTAATTAATCTGGAAGCGAGTGGGCTCGTTTCATAATTCTAGTATCTTCTTTAATTAAGTCTGTTAAAGCATTGTGTTTGCGAAACGGCGGATTTGATTAAAACGTGACGGTATCTTCCAAAAGAACAACCCCATTACATTTCAAAAGAAGCGGGTTTACTTGAGTATAAACTATCTTGAATTATACATAAAAAAGAAGCTGATCATTAAATACAAGAATAACAGTAAAAAAAATGATCTCAGAAGGTTTACCTTACAAAAGAACGCATTTACAAGGCTGGAGAAAATGTCTTTAAAAGATACACCAAAAAAGTTACGAATGAATCAAGTCGGAGAGATTTTCAAAACAAGGAACATTAGCGGTCTTTGGGGTAGAAGAAAGTTCGTGAAATAGTGTATGAACCTGGCAGACATGACAGAGATTCACAAATATAGGGTATTACAGAGGAAAAGTGTCATATGACAAAAAATAAACTTTTTTATGGTAATTATACCGAAAGGGAATGTTACTAATGTCTTTATGTCTACAAAAGGGGACCACTAGTTATTATCAGCAGGGGAAATTTAAAATCGCAGATAATGCAAATGATTGTGTCATTTTTACCAATATAAGCCAAAAATGAATGGAAAAAATATTAATATTTTCACCTGAGTAAGCATACTACCTTGATCAAAAAGTTCCCGGAATAACCACCGTGTGGCGCTCCCATCGTTCCGATTTGAGTTCTGTTTTTTTTTGTTAAATTGGTACATCTGTTGTTGATATTCCCTTTAAATCTTAGTGTCATAACTTGACATTTGCAAAAGTTACGGTCGGTTTTCGGTATGTCCATCAGTGCTTCCTGCGATTTTTCCATTACTTCCTCTCGGCTGCTAAAACGCGTTCCCCGTAATGGTTTTTTAACTCGATTGAACAGAAAGAAGTCACAGGGAGCCAAATCAGGTGAATTCGGTGGCTGTTGGATGGTATTTGTTGCATTTTTCGTCAAAAAATTACGAATAATGATAGCACTGTGCGACGGTGCGTTATCATGGTGCAAAATCCACGAGTTTTCTGCCCACATTTCTGGTCTCTTTCGGCGAATTGCTTCACGCAAACGTCTCATAACGCCCAAATAATACTCTTTGTTTACTGTCTGGCCTTCTGGCAAAAATTCATGATGCACTACACCGTTGTAATCCATGAAAACCGTCAGCATTGCCTTCTTTTTTGACTGAAAACGACGTGGTTTTTTTGTTCTCGGCTCATTTGGTGAACGCCATTCACTTGCCTGATGTCTGGATTGCGTGTCGTACTCATAAACCCACGTCTCGTCTCCAGTAATGATCCTTTTGATGAATGTGGGATCGGATTCAGCCTCGCAAATCATGTCTTTTGCGACGTCAACACGGTCTCTTTTTTGCATGAAATTGAGGTCTTTTGGCACCAACTTTGCTGCTACACGACGGAAACCCAAATCATTAACCACAATGTCTTGGGCGGATCCATAGGCAATGTTCAAGTCCTCCGCTATTTCTCTGATGGTTAATTTGCGGTTATTGACCAACATTTCTTTTACTTTATCAATTTTTTCACCGACTTTCGATGTCGATGGTCTGCCACTGCGTTCATCATCTTCGATTGACTCACGACCACTTCTGAACCGCTCGTGCCACTGGTAAACGACCGTTTTTTTTTTAGAGAATCGTTGCCGAAACACTTTTCCAAAATTTCCAACGTCCGTGCGCCACTAAATCCGTTTTTTACGCAAAATTTAATACAAGTTCGTTGTTGCAAATTTAAATCCATTTCTGAAATTGTAAAAAATCGCCAACACACACAGAGATAGATGTACTCTTGGCTACGTAACTTTTGCAAATGTCAAGTTATGACACTAAGATTTAAAGGGAATATCAACAACAGATGTACCAATTTAACAAAAAAAACAGAACTCAAATCGGAACGATGGGAGCGCCACACGGTGGTTATTCCGGGAACTTTTTGATCAAGGTAGTATTTATATAACTGTGAAACATAAAAAACCATCGAGTATCTTTTATAGTTATGTCATATATTAATTAGCCGATGAATTAGACGAGCGAATAATTTCTGCTTCGGGAATATTATGAAGACAAGGGCGATGACATCACGGACAGTGAAATCCCTACTGTCATAATATTTTTAGTGTTCCCTATGATTTAACATGAGAAGTAATATACTCAAATGTAAGCCACCGATTAACTTACCGATTCGTTCTAATCAGAGGCATTTTTACTGAAATTATATCTGATGGAAAAAATATAATAATGGCATGAATGAAGAATATCGAAATGGTAATTTCATTTTCAATGAAAACTTCCCCATTCGCACCAAACTTCATTCGTCATCCTCTGAATCCTTATGTGACGAAAGCCTCCTGTCATTTATCTTTTTGCTTGATTGTTTCTAAAATATTTCCTCATGGAATCTTATTTGCCATTTTCCTCCCTTTCATTTATCTCCTATCTCTTCCATCCCTGCCTCACGGACGCCACGAATCCTTTCACCACCCAACATCGCACGCGTAATTGGCTTATAATCTTCGCTGTCATCGTCAATTCGCGAAACAAAAACACATTGAAAGTAAATATTTGCATAAATATAGTCCAATAATAATGATGCCTCTGCTTCCTCAAAAATATTAATTTTTTGAAAGTCAGTACTCAGTGTGTGCTCGTTGTTCCCTTGACGATTTATAGCTTTGTTTTTTGATTCTTGAATTATCCATCAATATACATCGTATGAATGGGGAATTTTCGATGACGAAATTAATTCGGTAGACTGGTGAATTATGTGGCAATAAGTCATCTCTTTTCAAACAAAAAACCTCCTCTCCAAAATGACGCGTAATTAAAAACTCAATTATATACCCTTCTCGTTTTTTTTAAATCACCTTCAATTTGATTTCTCCCAACCAATTTCTACATTTTAATTCCAAATTCAATTCCTCACCCTCCTCCCGTCCTCATCCCCTACCCTACCGCATAGAATCAAATTTTATTATTATTCTCTACTGAACTCCATTTATCTTTTCGGTACATTTCGTATATTTTTTACGTTCCCTTCAATTTGCTACCTTACCAAATTCGCAGAAGGCTCTTGTCCACGTCAGAATTCACCCTCTTGAGCCCCTAATTGCCATTCCCTTCATCCCAGGCTGGCTATTCATGGATTACCTGTTTATATTCAGTACGAGCTGGAATGCAAGGTTGCTGAGGACCCATGACCCATGAGAATTAAGGTTTCAGCCCATAATTACCAATGAACACTGAAAAATTGAAGGGATAATCCATGGTCAAAATACAAAAAAGTATTGTTTTTTAATCATGATTCTGCTGAATGATAAATTCCTCATGAAAAACAAGAAATAAACTGAGTTTTCGTTTGTTTTACTCTGAAGATATTACTCCCAACTTCATTTATTCCAATAAAACTGTTTGGAACTTTATATTCTCGAAAAAAATGTAGTCACTTCTCCAAATGCTCAA
This sequence comes from Hetaerina americana, assembly GCF_022747635.1. Taxonomy (NCBI): domain Eukaryota; kingdom Metazoa; phylum Arthropoda; class Insecta; order Odonata; family Calopterygidae; genus Hetaerina; species Hetaerina americana. The sequence goes on along the minus strand of NW_027286069.1, from coordinate 71,127,474 downwards.
TATTTATTTGATCTACATTGGTAAATTGACGACGGGAAAACTGTATCCACCTGGTGATTCAAACCTTATGGGTCTTATGGATGAACCTTGTGTACATGTACAAAACGTACAAATTCATTCTTGTTAACATTTCCTAAATATTAGGTTCTGCTATTGAATTTATTTTTCCGAATACATTTACTGATATGCTGTAATTTTATTCAAAAATCTGTTGTTATCCTTCTTTCTGCTCCATTTTTTCCCCTCTTTTTAGAGCAGACCCATGGATTTCATTTCCTTTTCCTAGGCACACAACGTCCACTCCGTGGGGGAGCTTCCGTTGTATCCTGATCGATAACGCTCGAGTTTTTTCGAAAAACCTTTTTGGGCCACACTTTCCTTCCAACAATCATCCGCTGTATTCTTCCGCGACATCCCGCGTGAGAGAGATGAATCCTCTCAGTGCGGCCTTCTGCCTTGTTTTCCTTTCCCGTCAGCTCCAATGTCAACGCCTCAACAGCCCCTGCTATCTCATGCGCTTGAAAGTGTGAAAGAGAAAACGTCGCCATGCCAGAACTGTTTTGAACTGAGCCGTCATCCCTATCTGGGCTCTCTAGGGCCTTTTCTTGACTTCCCTCTTTACAGGCCTCCGTCAGAACGTCAGTAGTAAAAGAATAAACGAACTGAAAACATTTACACACGTTCGAGAAATGTTTTTCTTAGAATTTGGACTCGGGGAGTATCAGATAGAACGTCCGATGTTCTAGCAGAGGGACACTGCTCAGAACTCGGGGCAAAATTCACATGACAATGTAGATGCGCAAGCACTTTTAGTCATGTTAAATGGACGTAGCAAAACTCGAAAATTATTCAGAGTGAGCAAAGTGCATCGCAGATAGTTCTGTAGACACATAATTGTTGCTACACATGTTCAAAACTGCTTACTCTCTTTCATAGACTCGGTAGTACGTGTTCATTTTTATCGTGAGATATATGTTTCTTCTAATTGTAATAAAAAATGCAGTTGAGATGATTAGAAATCAATTATGGGCTGATGAAGCAGGGGACTTAGTCCATTATTTAATCAACATAGGTTATTGCTAATATAGAATGGATTTGATGAAATTACGTTCTTGTTTCAACTGAAAATATTTTTCCTTTTTGCGAATCTTCGTAAATTTCGAAAACTTGGCAAATTTACTAATTTGGAAACATCGGGAAAAGTATGAGAACTAATTATATACTCTTTAATAATGTTTTATGAAAAATTATTTATCAATATCGAGAATATGGCTGGGTTTTACCATGATCTTCTATACACCTACCATTCAAGTCTGCAAAGTAAAATTTGCAGACTCACCTTCAAGGTAGCACTTCAAGGTGACTCTCACTCTGCTTTTCCTAATAACCATGTGATCTGTTCGTTCAAGTGACTTTCATCGCAGCTTCTCTTCGTATTTTTCATGCTAAAAAAATTCAAACATAATTGGTTTCCGCTCTAAATACTCGAGGCGTATCCAAGGTGATCTTGAATAATGCGATATTACATCAATCGTTCACTTTTTTGGACGTATATTTCCCCATTAAAAACGTTTATTTAATTGAGATACGCCAAAACTGGTCATTGGGTTATAAATTGAGTGCAACAATAAACTCAGATCATTCAAGTACTGGTAATTAACTAATTGACCATAAGGGATTGTATGTCATCAAAATAATGAAAAACAATTAACGTCTAGTGCGAAACAGTCCAGCGGTCAGCGCATTTACCCGTTAAATAAAAGGCTTGTGGTCCAATTCTCGTTGGTAGTAAAGTCTTTCCATTTGCGATTAAATATGCATTTATTAGTGGTCGTTCAGCTTCATTGACAGGCCGCAGAAGCGCACGTGATGTCCTGTACATAGGCGTAGTCCACCACAAATGGAAACTATAATTTAAAGTAGCGTTTAGTGACATGGAATCGCGTTGTTGTTTTGTAAGTCTCTGCGTAAAATAGAAACAAATACATGGTGCATTGGTCTAGGTCTAAAGCTAAAAATAAATTTTTAATGCATTTTTAAACTTTCCGTTTTACTTAAAATTGCAAATATGTATCGCTGCACTTGTAAACATTAATTGTATTGTTATTTCACCTGAGAGTATTATATTCCCATCATAAATATTGTCAATCAGCGAAAACATTTCCTGCAATGTTGTGCAAAGCGGCAGCACAACTTTATCAATACGGATGGGTGCGGCCGTACTGCCAAAAATTATTATTTATTTCCCGGACCACTTTGCCTATCCTTTTATCGCATTCTCCTCCCAGTTACCCTCTTAAGATCGATTCCTATGTGCCTTCATCTTTTTAAGCAGCCAACCCTCTCGGTATTTAAATCTTTCCCCTTAAATCTTCTCCCTTTTCAAATTATTTGTCAGTCCCGTGCACTTCCACGCTGAAGCCTTCCGATTATATTACACACCATAGTGCATTTGGTCCAAAGTAATGTTTTTTCCTTCAGTGAAATTTCGATACAGCAGTATCATTCGTAGTTAGAGGAGTTCATATATTGTTGCGCGGGTCCGAAAGGAATTATTAATTAGAAAACGGATTACCGTTAATTCGAGAGGGAAGTAATGAGGCCTTCTGTCCTTCCTTACGCAGACATTATCATACCCACACATCAGGAGATGGGGCGACGACTGAGAACTAGTTGATAAACCTGACAATGTAATATTCTCTCCAACGGTTTATCTCGCTCCTCACACTCGCATCCTCTCCAATCAGGATGGAAGTTTGTGAGAGTAGACAGCGCTTTCGCATAGCTCCAGAGAGTTTCGGTACGGATGTGTAGATGCCCAAAACACACACACCCATGTGCGCATAAGGATGAGTCATGGGAGTCGGCATGAAGTCACTCAGCGCGTGAAATCCAGGACAATCAACGTGCTTGCTGCCGCATGTGTTTAGAACAACAAGACGTGGACGGAGGAATCGTCAAGTCTATGTTAGCACCTCGACTCGGGTTTTTTCAACTGTCGGACGTAAAGTGGCCACTTTTGTTCCGAACCTGAAACACTCGTCAGTCTTAACAAAGTCCTCCTCATGAAATGTGATTGGATTAAGTATAGAAATTAAGTCCTTGCTGTGAAGTAAAGGAGTTTCTCAAACCTCTTGATTCTCCAAACTTCAAATTTCTCTAATTATCGTATGCATTGGTAGCCCGAACTACACTTATTATTTGCGATATAATTACAGTTTATATATAAACCCTGCTGCTCAAGAAGTAATATTAGTCCCGTATTCTACGTGTTACTTCTTTCCAGTTAGATTTAAAATATTTCAAATTAACTCGTGAAGTAATCGTCGCTGCACTTGCTGAAATTGTAGCGACTTTTGGTCTTTTTGTTCGTTAATTAAGAGATAACAACAAAGTTAAAAGATACATGATGTGCTTCCTAATAATGGAAGCAAGTATATTAAATATGAAAAATCAAACCACCATCAACGAGTTTCACATTTTCTTGGAACCAAACAGTCTATTTTGAATATTTCTGTTGCAATATAGTTTCCACGGGGCCAAATCAACACAAATCGGTGAATGTCTTTCTGGGGTTAGCAATCGCGCCCAATTGGAAAATTAGCCATGATTTCTAGCCTCGGATATACGAGCTATGTTAAGAAGGGATGGTAAGGCTATTACCCTATCATGGCTACTGTCGTGCGTAAGACATTGAATTTTCCAAAATAAATGGTGTTGTGATACTTAAAAACCAAAGTTTCTCTGTTTTCACTTTCAGATTACTCGTATAGCTTTGAGGTAAACCACTCGGAATGTATCCACTCGACGTGGAATGAATCGCTGCGGGACAGAACAAATTTAGCGTAGAACCTTTTATAACAGTTCTGTTACATGTATCATTTGAACGTTTTATGTTAGTAGCTAGTTTTGGGGATTTCTTCCAATAAAAATGAAACAAATATTTTTTTAATAGTAGTAATATGCATAAAAATTAGAATGCTAAAAGTACCGCAGAAAACAGTACTAACAATTAAATTACGCATACAGTATCAGATGCTCTTTTCTGAATTTTTCCAAGGGGGTTTTCTCGTGAGATTATTTATTAGTAGTAATTATTAATTCGAATTTATTTTTATTATTTTAGGAGTTCCAGAAAATTGGGAACATTAGAAGCATGGTTATCTCGCGTCTGTAAACATTTAAGCACAGGTGAACTCTTATATGAGTGAACGCTCGTAATTAGCGATTGGGGCTTAAAATAAGTTATTGGGGCGTTTGAAGGTGGAAGCAACTAGAGGATTTGTTAGTTAAGGTCAATTTGCTTAACTTTCTGATTAGTGCGGTGTGAAGCTAATAAAATGACAACGAAACTTAAAGATTGTACAATGCGTGATTACATAGCTATATTTCCATAGAAAAATAACACTAGGCATAAGTTTTTAAAGGTGAGGTATAATGTATGATACACAAAACGACGCTTAGACATCTGGAACTCTTTAGGACTAAAGTTTGTTTCTCTCCGATAGGAAATGGGAGAAACGGAAAAGTAAAACTATATTTTGTACATTTTGGAATAGGTTGTGGACGTGCTGGCAGAAAATACAGATTAAAATAGAAAGACATGGATAAAGAGGTACATATTGATTGATGGCGTATTGAAAAGGATTTTTATACTAGAGAAAAGTAGAAAGAGGAGGGGTTGTTACCAAAGTAAGTAATACACTAAGTTAAGGGATATTTTCAGGTAAAAAATGAAAAATCTAGTTCCGCAATACGTAAATAATGTTTTCCGAGAGTGAATTTCAGGTTTTAAGCTTTAATAATACCTATTATCGACATAAACTCTTTTGATTAAATTAAATTACTTGAAATTCCCCGGAAATTGAGATAGTTATCAACATTTAAGAGAATGATATCCTCAAGAAATTAGATCTATCACTCTACATTTTTCATTAATTCAATTTCTTTAATTTACAACTTTTCAAAAGTAAATATGTTAATTTTACAATTAAAGGCTTTGATTAAAGAAAGACTAGCAAAAAGGACTATTTTACAATTATTTGGAATTTTATTTAACCCCTTTCTTCCGTTGCAACAAATTAGATCTCATTTTCTGTAAAAGTTTACACTTCTTAGTCTATTCATATTGCCTCAACGAAATTGATTCGCAACTAAGTTAAGGATTTTACTAACTCGTCAACATGTATAGATGTGGAATAGAAAAAATGGTTATGTTCTTGAAATGTTTTCACACATGGAATCACTGTCACTGCATTAATGGTGGAAGTTTCTGCGTCAAACTGGACTTGGGACTTCAGGATGGAAATTTCTTCAATTATTTATGCATGAGTGCCAAATGAAGTTTAATAATTTATAAGCGGACGTTTTGAGAGCCTGAGTGCTTTCCACGCACGACTTAAAACGGACATTAGACGCATGACCACGATCACCCTTTACCGTTCTGTCCCTGGACAAGGACGCCTGAAACAAAAAAAAATATTCTCACGCGCTTCCCGATAAAAGCCCTTTTATGTATATACACTCACATGCGTCGTCTATTGGATCCTCTCCACCACCCCCACCTTTTATCCTCTCGTTCTCCCGCCTTTCCTCACAACCTCCGCACACCTTTTGCTTACCCCTCTTCCCTCTCGCCAACCCCATCTCTCTGGCTCCCTTGAAAAATATTAAAATAAAGAATCAAAAACAAAAAAAAGAGCACACCACCACCCCCCATTCCCATCGCTCTCCACCCTTCAGGAATGATCGATACTGCCCCGTTTTTCGGCTCTAATGCATCCTTGAATGGTCGTTGTCCCCTCGTCCTCATTCACCCTCTCTCTCTAACCTCCATCCTCTTCCCTACCCCCGTAACCACGTTCTCCACTTCGACGCCCAAACCGTCTCAACTTTCCCCGCACCGCCGCCAACTTGCCCCCACTCCCCCTTTGGGGGAGTGGGGGTCGGCGGCGGGAGTTAAACCGGAGTGGAAGGGAGGGACATCGTGACAAGGAGCAGTATCCACTGCTGCCACCAATCACACTGCCCCATCCTGCATGCAGCGTCCTTTTCCTCGAGAAGGTTTTTCACAACCAATGCTCGAGGAGCTTAGGAATTCTCCGAACCCCATTTCGTCCTCACGGTCTCTCTCTCTCTTTCTATCCCATTCCCACTCTCCAGTTAAACTCTCAATCCATTATATCAAAACGTATATTTTGGATAGAAGGACTCCTAAGTTCACAAAACATTTCCGCTGTCTTTCCAGACTACATTGTGAGTGGTTAAAATCATATCTAATTTTGTGGAGAAATAAAATTTAAGTATAGTCCAAAACATTTAATAGGTGGTGGGTGAGTAGGGTGGGAATCAGAAAATCAATGAGTAAGGGTAGAGGGTAGAAGGGAAAGTAAATAGGTCAGATGGAAAAAAATGATATCCCGTTTCAGTAATTCTAAAATCCTTACGATGGGAAAGGTATAAAGAGTTCAGTGGCTAACAGCTGATAAAATTACTATTTGACACAAAGTAAATATTGTAAATATTAAGGTGGTCGTGTCGTTCACTCATTTCCTAAATTACAACTCCCGACTTATTCCAGATTTTCTCGACTGGCACACCATCGTCTCTATTCCAATTTTTTGGAAGTTTTTATAATGTAATTTTGTTCTTTTTCTGAATGAGATGTCGTCGCTTTGCTTGCCGCTGGTTGGCGCGCTGTCCCTGTCGGTCCTTGACCAGTTTCTTTTTTTCCAGGGCCTTCACGCGCGATGGTCTACGTCAAACGAGAAATAGCTCTCGCAGGGAAAGTAACGCCCCTCCCAACGGGTATTCCCAGTGTTTGTTCGTGCGTGTGCTCTGTGTGTATTTGTGTGCATACAAAAATGAAAAGGACCGCTCACAGAGATATTTTACGTTTCGGAGTTCAGGTCGCCATCGTCGGACGCTGAAAAATAACGTGATTCTTGCATGTCCGAGGTTGAATACTTGACCTGTCATATTTATCTTTCTGAGAACGAAAGCTGTCCATCATCCCCCGAAAATTTAAGGTACTGTGAGCCTGACGTTATTTTGTGTATCTAAATTTAAAATGAGTGTTTATTAGTTATGTACATAAGTATATATTACAGTGCATTATATTATCTATATTTTCAGGAAATTAGGTCCTCTTTCAGATTTTTTACTTTCGAATTAATTTGAATAATTTTCAAATTTCCCGACGGAGAGACTACCTTAAAAGCCCTCTAAAATCTAACTAACTCATGCATAAATAACGTAAAAAATAAATGGCTGATGTTCCAATAGACTGATATCCATGCTTATTAGTATGGTTTTTCTTTCAGTTATTGAATAAGATGACATTTACCCTTAATTATCAACACGGTTTTAGTTTCTGCTAATACCTTACTTTCCTGATTTTATTAGATATGAAAGCCATTATAGAATGAATTAGAAACAAATGGACAACATATTTCGCAGCCTACATTTTTCCGCCAGCGATGCAAAGGAAGTAATTGATTCAATCCCCAGAAATACCGTTATTACTCGGCCAAGTCATGAGTAAATTGGAGAATCTATTAACCAAGATAATAATATCTTTAAAAATATATATATTTAGTTGTATGAACTTTGACTGCCATTTATTCATCTGCTAATATGTTTTGACGACTTAACCTTGTAGTTTGTAGAAATATCTGTAAGAATACTCGGAGACTTTTAGATATTTTAAAGAAACGTTTTGAATGGGTATCCTTATTGTGAGCGGTGAAGTTACAATGGCGGTAAATTCTGTGCAATATCTAAAATCGTTTTATCCATAGTAATAGTACCCAAAACCCAGCTAGAATTGAGACTCGATCAAATCCTATTATCATAATTTCTCCACAATTATGATTCTTCCCTAGATGCTGCTCCTCCATCCCTGCATAATCTATTACTTCTTCCGGTTCTTCAAGCACTTAAATTCTTGACTACCTTATTCAATAGATCCATTTAAAATAAAACCGCGGCTCGCCCTCAGTGGCCCGAATTGCCAATTTTTAATGTAATAGGCGTATTTTATGACAAACCAAGGATAATAAGAACAATTACTTAGGTAGAACCTTAATAATCCATTAATAATATCACTCAATTAATTTCACAAAAGTCTTTCTCTCTTTGCGCAGGAGACTAGTATATTTGGCGAATCAATTCCTCCTTTGTTTGTCTATGCTCCCATACAGCTGTCGCGTCTCCTCCTCTCGACCCAATCCCTAAGCATTGCGTCCTTCCTCGGTCACCGGCGTTGCTCCACTTCATTCACCCGTAACTTTAACATTCATTGTCCGAAGAAAACCATTCGACTGGTTTTGAATTCTACCACATCCCACCATTTGACCAATCCTCCTGAGTGCCCTCAGATCAGCTGGTCCTTCCCAGACATTTTCACGCGAACACACCTTACTGACCGGTTGGAAGAATGTGCATATTTCTCATGTATAAGCCCGTGTACTAGTCAAATCAGCGTATAATTACGAGAGAAAAACGCGTGCTCAGAACATAGAATGAAAGAGGTAAGAATTGATAAAAAGTACCCTTTAAACGGGGTATGTGACCACATTCGTATTTTCCACCAAAGTTTCTTTAGGATAAGCGTTACGCTCATAGACCATGCCATATTCTTGCGCGGTATTTTTATCCCCGACTGGCCTACCACAGAATATATGTAGCGGCTCCCAAGAAAAAAACCATTGTTTGTGTAGTATAGGCAATTAATTTCTCCATAGTTTTCCACTATTGTTATGATTCATCAGAGCTTATACTGCACATGTCCTTACTCTGGACAAAAAATGCCAGTGTGTAAAAGGAAATTTCCGAAGTGAAGAACATAGACAGTGCAGACTGAATAGGTTAGTAGTGAATGTAGAACTGAAATAAAATCAAGTAATTCCCCAAACTCTGAGAAACTTGCGCCAATTGCAGGCCACAAATTATTAACTCCCATACGTCTTCCGAGAGTTTTCCAGAAATCATTTTTTAGAAATTCTTATTCAAAAAAACCTCTTAATCTACGTATTTTTTAATAAAACATTTGATTGTAAGGTTATTAGGGCGACGAGCACACCTACAATATTGCCGGACTATTTGTTAAAACATTAAATAATAGTTAGCATCTCTTAGAAATGTTTAACTTCTATGTTACATTCCCAAATTCGAAAATAGTTGTCATTGAAATATGAAATGCGAAATTCTCATGAAAACAGAATTTCTGCTTTCATTAATAATAATACATGTAAATTTTGGTTGTGAGTTACGAGTGAAGTACTCGAAGCTCACGGATTAACCTTAGTGATAAATATGTTTTCTGTATTTCAGTATCTACTCAATTTAAAATCAATTTTGGTTCCTTTTATTACTGTTTCGTCCTCATGCATGCCTGCAGTCAATCCCGCCAATCGGAGTACACAATAGAGGCGAAATAAAACCTAGTCTCTTTCTTTGCCGCTTCCAGTTAATTTTCAAAACTTGTTACAAACGTTTCAATTTCGGACGTTCTGGAATTTCAAGTTAGTCACTAAGAATTGACGACGATCAGAAAATATCGATACATCGAGGTGGCGTCGCCGATTGAAAACTGTATTACAGCTGTTAGCCCCACAGCCATTCTATGAGATTCAAGTTCTCGAAACAACAGCTACCCCGAATGGTCCCAAATAATTCGCGATATGCCATTTCATTTGGAATATGCTGATAAACCTTTGAATTGTGGAAGATAGCTTGATGGACGTATTTAGCGGAGTGCGCCGATGGCATTCATATCTGTACGAGAAAGGGAACGAGAAGATCGATTTAGAACAACTTCGTCCTCCGCGGAACCTTTCATATACGTCAGGAATGCGGGAGGCGTAATAAAGGGAACTCTTGTCGTTGCATGGGAATAAGCGTTCTTGCATTGAGGCATGGTTACTCTTTATTTCTATGAACTAACATAGAATGACCGAAGTCTTCAGATCAAAATATCACACATACCCAAGTATAATTTATTTATAGACTATTTATAAGTATTATTATAATATTATTTTTCCGAATTTTTAAACCTGAATCGAAACCTGAGTCACTTTTTAAAGTAAGATCAGCTCTAGAATAAATGCACCCCAAATTGTTTTAACTAAATCTTTTCTTGTTTTCACCAATGCGTCACGTTTATAAACAAAAATTTATTGAAGTTTAAACGATCGTACGCCTTTGCTCGTACGAGACCTAATGCTTAAGCTCCAAATAACATGGTTTCGACAATTAAATAGGATAAAAAGCAATGAAATAGATAAGTTGACCCTTTCAGTTTTAACTTAAGATTTTAAATGCTATAAATTGATAAGCTTTCCATAAAAATTCAATTGTTTCCGGCTCAACTTGTTATGCTTTCCATATGTCAAAGAAGTAATGGCCTAATGACATCTAGTAATATATTTTGAGTTTGCTGTTTTTACGATAGTTGGTTTTAACCCGAGGTATTTACGAGAGCATTAAGTACATAAAATATTTTGAAGAATGACCGGCGAAATATCGTAGTCTACTGTATCTTAAGAACGTGAATTAGGAGTCCATTCTACCACAACGCAAATGACAGATTTCAGAACGAACGGCGGTAAAAAGATGGGTAGATTCCTTTTGTCTCCATTCCTAAGTCTGAACCATGATTTTCAAAGCTGGGAGCAAATGGGGAAAGGCCTTGAAAAATGCATGAGGGAGTCGGATGCATAAATGACCCTAGGAGAGAGTTGATGACTTTTCAATTTCTTCTTCCATCTTTCATCCTCACCCGCACCCGTCGAATTTCCGCTTGCCTTTCCCAGCAGACAACGGTGATGGGAGTACGTGCGGCAGGGAGGAGAGAGAGAAATGCGGGAAATGGGGAGGGGATCCACTTTGAGGGAAGAACAGATAAGATAAGGGGTCTCGAGGAGAAGAGGCAGTCCGACCTCCCTCCTCTCAACTCCCAACCTTTCCGCGGGAGGCTACGATGGACCACACCCTGATCCTCCTCCGTCCTTCCCTCGTTCCGCACCCACCCACCGACTCACTCACTACTCACCCCTCCCGTCCCAAGGAGGCCAGCATCTCCCCGCTCACCACACGGGCACGTCCCACATCACAACCTCCACCCCCCCACTTCCTTCCTTGCTCCTCACGTGCCCATCGACCACCCTCCACTCCAACCACTACAGAATTCAAGTTCCCCGACTTTTCTTCACGCGTCCTGAGCCGAGGACACTCGAGGGAAGAAGAAGACAAAAAAAACACTAGCACAGGGACGGAGAGAGAGAAAAAGGTAGACAAAGAGCGGTAAACCTCTTCACCGTGGCCATTAAATCACTCTTTTTCGCCTATTTTTTTTCTTGCACCGGCGTTCTAGGTTTTCCCATTGCTAGGTTCCCGGCTACTGTCTGAGAGCGCCTCCGAAAATTGGGACGACGCCAAGAATATTTCGGTTCCTTTCCGAATCGAATGGTCCAGTTCGTATCGAACTCCGTGAATTACCATTTAAATCCGAGAATAGAAGGTAATCACCCTGACCTCCCACCGGCAAAATTTCCATAACACTTTAACTCCCTAAAAAAGCGCTGATATAATGCTAACTTTAGCCCTTAAGGAAGCGTAGAGCTAGCTGAGGCAACGTTTTTTCACATTAGGGAGACTGAATCATCATCTCTCATCACCGATGAAATCATTGAAATACTATATGTAGCTGGGAGAATTGAAATTGACGCGAGACGTTAAAGTACTTACAACCAATGCTATTGTGCATAAAGTAATTTTATCATCAGCTATCATTACCGAGAAGTCTATTGATGGGGACGAGACAGTTCTAATGTTCCTCAAAACAATAGAATTGTTTAAAGAAAGTTGATGCCTTTAGAACAGGATGTTACCAAAGTTCATGGAAAAAATGTGATGCTACCAGGTTTCTCTCAGCGTTAAAAACTCTTAATTTGGCTTGGAAAATCATCTTTAATAAACTAATTGCCTATCGAAACGGATCTCAAATACTTTACTAATTGCAACTACCTGACGGATGCTCTAAAATCTGTGAAATTGCGGTCTTATGCAACGTAATTTTGGTAATAAGTGCAATGCATGGAAATAGTAGTACATAGATACCGTATTTAGTCGGAAATTCCATTTGGACCTGTACATGCTGCCAGTTCTCTTGAGCATTAGTTGATATTGGAGTATATACTGGAGAAAGTATTTTTTTCCTTCTAACGTGGCGTTTATGTAATATGATTGAGAAATTGAGATTATATATTTGAATTTAGGCGCCAGTTTAGACAAGTTTTTTTGCAATCCTTTTATTACTTGAGAGGTCCTGAAATACGTTTCCAGTAGAAAGGTATCCCAAGGAACACGAAGCTGCATTAGTTACCTAGGACGAAAAGCAATCTCTCATAGCAATTTCTTGTTTCTTAATGGAAGGATTGATGTGCGTCAGAAGTTTTTCCAGAACTTCTTGCATATGCTGATGTAGTCCTAGGGAACTTTGAATCATCAGTGCTGTAAGTCACGACAAATTAATGAGAATAATCGAAGCATTTTCAGGTAAACACGCCTAAAGATTTCCATTGTGCATATCTGAAGTACCTGCGTGGCTCGTTTCTTCGTGGAACATTCTTAGGACGTCACTTACTGATGAATTCCTAATATGTACCCACTCCATATAAATCTTTTTTCGTTCTTTGTTCCTTTGCTTCCGGAACAATAACGAACAAAGTGACTGCTAACCCCTTCTTTAAATACCTGGAACACAGCTTCTGAACCTTCTCTTCCGTTCTATTTAGTAATCTGTTTCTAATCTTTACAAACAGTCCACCGCTAGGTCTTACAACTCGCGTATTTCCCGACTGGCGCGCAAATCAGTTGACTCAGCTGACTGATATGGGAGGCTGAGTCAGCCTCCCATGTAGAGGACCAAATAGGCATGGTAGAATATTTAACTGTTGCTAATGATAAGTTTTCTATCATATCTAACTTCGTTAGAACCAACAGCCATCGGCGCAACATGCACAGCAGCCAGTAGCGAGCAAGAGACCTCATTAGTTAGCCATCCGCGGAAAAAGAGCAGTATGAATCGGACTTAGCAGTTGGCATAATATTAGTATTCCGTCATGACACTTTGTAAATATTCTTCATAAACATCTCGATAAGGCCTGAAACAGTGTTGGAAGTCATGCCTGACTTTAACTGAGAGGAGAAAAATCATTCACCATTGTTATCTCAGCATAACACCCATTAAGGCAGGGAAATGTTTAGGGAGGGTGGGTTTATGGAGGAAGGGTGTTTGAATTCAGTGTTAGCAGTTTAGCAGAAAAGAGATCTGGTAAAAATGATCATTAATATGAAAGAGAAACTCATGAGTTTTTGAAATTTGAATGAGAATATAAATGTGAAATAGGTGTTCATGACACTTCTGTTGGAGAAAAAACCAAGGGCATTTTAATTTTAAAATATGAGTGAGAACTAGCGAGTATTTTTAATTCATTAATGAGAATGTGATCATTCTTTTGGATGAAATGCAATGTCTCGAAAACTTCTCATACGCCAGCGCGCACTCGCTAAATGAACAAACATTTGGCTCTCGATAATTGTCAACGGTTTTCTTTACATTAAAAAGAGAAAAAAGGAACGGGCGGCCAGTTGGAGTGCTGAACCCAAGCGCCGTCCTGCGGGGTCACTCGGACGGAAAGAGAGCTCTTATCCATACATTCCGCGAATCAAGTTTAAGGCCGGCTGCACGAAGAACGCGGTGCATGGACAACAGAAGAAAGAACCACCTTAACAGAGGTAGAGTTTCAGCTGGTTGAATAAGTGAGTATGTTGAACGCAGCCTTCCGAGGGAATAGGTTTGCTGTGATATTTTGTCGCAGAGCATAATCTGTGAAAGTTCATTTCAACTCAGGAAATTCGACTATTCATGACAGAAAAAACTTATGTATAATATAAAAGTTGCCGTAAATATACGTTTATTACAATTGGCGCATGGTTTAAATAGCAGAGAAGACATAAGTACACATGGAAAATGTTAGAAGATAAAGAAGGATATCAAATTATTACCATGTTACGCATAGATATAGAAAGAAGGTCATCAAATCAAGTGATTTCCCGAGATTCGGATAAAAATTTAGTGTTCATTAAGTGTCATTTTATATTTAATAGAATAACAAAGGGAAGGAGCAGAATGAAATGAAATGTACGGGAAGCTTTAACTCGGATAAAAAGGAAGTAGAATAAGGATGAAGTTGATAAACTACTCGGTATTAGAGGTCAGAAACATAAGAAGAAAGATAATAATATCTTAAATAAGGCATAAAGAAATCAACTTACCAGAAAATAGGAAATGTTCATGGAAAGAGGGTTAGAAAGCCATGGATTACGGAAAAATGATTTGGAAGAGGATGAAATTGGGAAATAGAATAAATTGAAATCAGAATTGAGGAGAAGAGAGTACAAAGAGCTTATCAACAAACTAAGGCCAGAAACTAATAATGCAGAGGAAACATGATGGAAAAAGCAATACGAGGATACGGTGAGTACACAGAGACATGGCGAAATGGCCGCTTTACTCAGAGAGGTTAAGAAATTTACAAGTTGTAAGAAAGGAAATTCCTGTTACACTATTAGAGATGTAACGGGTAAAATATTAACCGAAGAAGAAGTTCCGGCAAAGTGGCAAAAATATATGGAGGGACTATATATGGTAACAAAAAGTGGCCAGGGAATTCGGATACACAGGATGTAGAAACGGAATATGACATGGATGAAGGGATCTTAGAGACAGGAATACAAGATGGAAAATCACTCAAGGAAATGAAATCGAAGAAGGTTGTGGAATAGATAACATAACTGCAGAAATACGAATTTGCAAAAATGTGGAAGGAGAAGCCATTATGGGCTTATTCGGAATAAATTACGTCGGTAGACTGTTTTGTCAATACCGATACGACTTCAAAAAAAAGGCGGGAATGCATTTCAATGCAACAGTTTTAGAGTGTAATAATCATTCGCCTTGACAAGGATTCGAACACGGATCCATCGATACCATTGATTTAGCCAGTTAAGCTATCGAGGCTTGAAATTGTTGCTTTGACATGCATATTAGCGGATAATTCCGTTAAAAGTTACTGTTGCGGCATCTCCCGCAGTTTCTTGGAATTCGTGGGAAAGTATATTCCATTAGCCTCCAGACAGTACAAGTTTGATTTCACATGTGACAAAAGTATTACTTAGGAGTAGATAAATTTAGATTTATCAAGGGGATGGGTGCATGTGATATCTAGCAATAATGATACCACTAGTAGAAAGGAACAGCCAGCATGTAATTGAACGCGCCGGGGATTTAAGTAGTAAACTGGGTAATATTAATGAAAAATTTGAGGAAAATATCAGTGCACTGAAGTGATAGAAAAATTATTCACATTCTGCACACACCACAGACTGCTCAGGTGCTTGCGGATCCATCAAAAATCTACCTTAGGCCGGTACATCAAATCCAGGAATCTATAACAAGCGAACGGAAATAATTATTTACACGTAGTTTTTAGGAATCAACGGACTTTCTCAATAAAGGGTTATCAAAGGATGTTCTATAAATGCTCAACCGAATGAAACGATTCCCATTCTAAATGCATTTTGACATTCGAGTAAATTCGCCTTTGTACGAGGGTAATATGCCTTGCAATTAAAAAAATCGAATATTTTCAAATACGTTGGAATTTGGAGGAAAACACGGAATAAAGGACTGTGCCACAGAGACCATAGCGAAGAGGAAAGAGGGCACGAGGTATCTTGCAATTCGCTTGGTTAAACTCTTGGCACTACGTTTCGCCTCATTCAAATTTATCGCCGAGCTTCCGCGTTTGTTGGGTTGATTTCGCCCGCTTTCACAAAATCAAAGTGGCGGTCTTGGGATTAATAGAGGGACTTGGCTATGTAGGTGAACCGTGGTACTCTTATAATGACTTTGCTGGATGGTGGAAAGTTTCTTGTGTGGCGCGGAATGTACGTTTCAGCTACTTCATTCAAGTGTCCTGCCCTGGAAGTAGGATAAAGGAACGGGTTAATCAAAGCGAGGCTGGAACCATCGTACCTAATAATTGTGTGCTAAGGCGCGCACCGGGAGCAGCTTCACCGTTCACAATAAACTGACTACTCACTAAAGATGTGACTTGATATTTGTTGAATTAGAATTAAGAATAATTGAATACTGCTCCAAATACTTCTGGAGAAAGGCTCGAGTACTTTCTGTTAATTTAAACACGAAATATGAATACAGACTTAGCCATCATTTCAAACTATTGAGCTATCAACTCTCTCATGATTAGTAACATTTTTTCGAGGTCATAGTTTGAAAAATTTTCAATTTTTCAAGCGTTGCTCAAAATTTCTATCTATTTAAATCATAATTTTATTACGTGACATTTGGTTCCCTAAGCGAAACCATGCGCCCAAAACAAAGTATAAGACTTATTGTCACAGTAAAAAGTTTTTATCTTAGTTGAGTATATCGATCAGGTTTTAGCAACAATCTGCTCGCATTAATTTCTGCACTATTTATGAATACTGGTACGCGGAAAAATCGAAAGAAAAGGAAATAATAAGCTTAGCAGCATTATTTGCAAGCATTGAATCCCCTTTATTAATGGAAACTGCCTTTTCGCAAGTATAGTGCTGTAAAGAATCGTAAATATGACTAATGCTTTACTGAGAATCACAACCAGAGACTTTCCAGGCGCAGACATTTTTCACTTTGCCAACTTGCCGCAGAAATATGATATCAATGTGAACAAAAAATTGAAATAGTCAAATATAAATCTCGGCCTAGCATATTCAATGCCACCTCCCCTGATTCACATTTTAATGAGTACCGATAAAAATAATTAAAAGAGGAGGCTGGGGGAGGTCCACTGCTTGTGGTTGTAGAAGCAGCGGACTAATCCCTTGTGATTACTTCGTTGTGTGGTCTGTGTGCAGATTAGCGTTGAATGGCCTCAACGAAGGTAGGGGATGCATAATGCTCATTCGAATTTGCTTTGAATGCTGACCGTGGATGGTTTGCGGTATTTTCGAGCCAACACTGTCGCTGTAATCAAGATAATGCGTCAATGGATTACGGACCTCGAATTTTCGTCGTGGATTGCCTGCCACTCATTCGCCCATCGTTCGATCCCCTACCACTATTCCATCGTCACTTGCAGCTCATCTAATCTGCCCACGAGCGGCCTCGCACGTAATCCCAACACTGTCCTCTTAACTCCCTTTACTCTCTCTTATTGCCACAGTATTTCAACCCCTCCTACTGCGGCTCCTCTCAACCAAACGTCCATTTTCCCGGCAGCACAGTCAAAATTTCCCCCATTTCTGAAAATTGTGGGCCCTTGGGAGCCATAGATACAAGATGTACCGGGAAATTTTCAAGTCCACCAGGACCCTTCCTCTTTCTCCCAAATCCTTCCACCCTGTCTCTAATCTGCTCACTCACCATAACGCCAAATAGCGTTAGCAATGCTCTTTCGCGCAGGATTGACAAAAGACATATTAAAATGAAAACCGGATTTCGGATGTACTAAGCCTCAGGGACACACCTTGTTTATCTAATATCAAAAATCAATGTCTCATCATTGCTAAATTCTACTCTGGGAAGTATTAATTTTTTCAATAGTCAATATGAGGCAATGATTCGTCGTAACGGAACTGAATCCCACGATCGAGCTCATCATCAATGATCTAAAATCCCTGGATCGGTTAGCATTTTATTCTCAATTTTCCAATCGGCTGATCACTAAACGTAATTTTCTTCTGTTTCGCGTATGCCAGCATGTATTCCATGAGTCTCTTCTGCCCATGGACTTCCTTCTTCCCCTTCCTTTCGAAGAAATTATCTGCAAGGTAATCGATTGAGTCAAAATCAACTATATTAAAATTCCAAAGATGAAATTTACTAATGTGATAAAGACGTATAGTATTTTGTGCTTTTACATTAGTTAAAAGAAGATAATCTATACGGCCATGAAAGAATTTCGACTACAACGTTATAAAATGAAAGGTTTTGTTTAATGTCTCTAATGTTTGATGGAAAACAGCAAAGGAAAATTAGACGTTTTACGTGTGGATTGTACTGAAGGCTCACGAAAGGCAAAGAACTTTCCAAACTCGGATGTATATACCCTGCCACATTCAAAAAAGTTCTTTCATGATTCATTGCTTAGAGCACGGATGAAAGTCCATGCTCACGCTGGGTAAATATCGTACGCAAATTGAAACGATTCTCCGCTGAGGGGGTACACATCATCATCCTCGGAGAATTTCACGAAAACTTATTCTGGGAAAACGGCAAAAAAAAGGCGGAAAAAAATGGAATTTATAAGACTGCCATTGGAGTTTCCGGAAGTTTTCCCAAGACATCATAAAAAAGTAAAGAATTGTGCATGTGGTTTCAACACTTATTATCTCCATTTTTGACCCGCCACTTGAATCTGCGGCAAATGAGCCTGGGAGAGAAGTTTGACAATGAATGTGTTCAGAGATCAGCCTTTCACCGAGTAAGTATTCATGCATGTTAATGTATTGCTCATGAAAAAGGCACATGACTGTGGAATCTGTGCATGAAAATGATGATGATGTCTTTATACTCAGTTTTATTATTCAATCGATTGCAATCAAGGATTGTGCGACGGATAAACTATTAATTCTGAATTTGGAAATCTGTTTCCCTCTATTTGAGGTGTGTAGTTTGGTTGCGTGGTGTAGTGTGAAGACTTAGTAAATATCCCCATCGCTGCCAGAAATACGAGTAAACTCGAGCTCCGTAGATATTTCCAAGAGTTAATGTCGGTAGCAATTTGCATTAATGCATGGGGTTTCGCATTGAAATTGTTCAAACAGCCATAAGACATTCCCGGTTCTCTGTGGACCCGTCCCTAAATAGACACACATAGCATTGCATTTTTACAATAGGTATGCTGCTTCCACTATAGCGCTTTAAGTAAATAACGCTCCTATCAACTCGTGCTCAGTATTTGGGTGTTAACAAATTCATCTCACGATGCCCTAACTTTATTCAATTAGGCACTGAGAATTTACTAAGGGAACATTCCTCACACAACTATTTCTCTTTATTTACATTGTCGTACTAAATAGGGGCATGATATATCGATACAAAATGGTGATGATAGCGCACGGTGCATTTCCTGAATTTGTTTGCATCTATCCTTGATAGTAACATGACGACTATTGGAAACAGAGTCTTTACGGCCCTGTAATTAATAATTTTTCCGTGTGTACAAATTTCTTAGGACTACTATTCCACAGCAATGATCATTACACGTCTTTCATCTTTACAGAGATTTGCCAAACTTGTTAAAGTATATAACTGAACAAACGATGACGGAAAACAAACTGTAGCTTATAACCGTAAACCCTTGGAATATTAATTTCGAATTTCCTCCTTTTTTGTATATTTTTTCAGCCTAATTTTATTTTATATTTCCTTCCATTTTTCACTTGGATTTTTTTAAATCTCAGCTCTGTCATACTCGTAGCATACGAAGTGTGCCCTGGGAAGAGGATATTTCAGAGGCTTAAGACGAAGGAGATAAGTCACGAGTCTGGGAAGGACTCTTTTTTTACGGTCATCTAAAAAAGGATGAAGAACGAACAAAAGAAATGTAACTGACACCTAAAGAAATGAAGTCATCGTCCCCTCGAATTTAAAGCTAGGACTGTTTGATGCGTATCCCACCCGCGGATATTAATGGAAGGTACTTAGATATTTCCCGAGTATATATAACGATAGCATACAGAGGTAATTAATCTAAATTGTATAAAATGCCATTGAACATTATGACAACAAACAAGGATGGATTGTTTACATTCAACTATTTCGTGGAATGACCCGTTTGTACGCGTTCGTAGAAATATTTGTGTCATATCCTTCATGCGTTCCTTTTCGGTTACCACAAGTAATATTTTAAGTAATGGCATATGTTTAGAAATTTTTATTTCTTTTATTAATTATTTACACAATTCCCAATCTTTTTATACTTCAATTTTCTATGTCACGTCCATCAGGGTCTGGGAAAAACTGTTCAGACAATCGAAGTTTATCTATTTATTTTTTTAATTCATCGAATCAGCGAATCAAATAAACTAAACTTTGTTTGCCTGCGTGATGAGTAAGTATCGAAATATTCCAAGTTAGAGCGGTAAAAGAACTATAAAAATTTATATAATAGATTCGTTCATTATTTCGACCATTGGGAGGAGAGCACGTATTACTTCTTCATTTCACATGCAATAAATAAATATAATAGACATTTCTGCTTATTTACGAGCGAATTATGGATATGGGTAGAGTTTTGGTAAAGAAACACAGTTTATGAAACGATTTTTTTATCAGAGATGAATATATTTATGAATTTACTGTGATCGTATTATACTCAGACAATGTATAGGATACAGGAATTAGGTCTCTCTGAAAAGAATATTTTCGGCCATCGGCATTTAGGAATAATTCAGAAAGAGGAGCCATTTCATTTTCAGTTTGCAAGTATTCCGTGCATTTCTTTACGTAGAATTTCCGTTTGAAAATAATCGGAGGAAGAAATTAAGTTATTTTGAAACGCAAGTTCCTAATGAAGTCGGTGTTTAGTGGTTAATATTAGCTCTTGAAGTAGGAAGACGCAAGATTAATTTCAATATCTACTATTTATGTTTCAGTATCTCCTTCTTCCCTATATCCATATGTTTCATGCTCATACCTTTCCCGTAAAGCCGCCTAGTTCTTTACTAGAGATTCCTTACCTTCTGCGCAACTGCCTTCAAAAATCGATGAAGACCTTATTGAAACCCATGCTTAAACTCTCGCGGGTAAAAGGCTTATAACGTTATTGGTTGAAAACAGCAACTACCAATTTTGGCATTTAGGGTACTTCCGGAAAAGTTCACGAGTTGTCAATTTCTTTATATGTTATACTAATGTTTTATTTCTGATGCATAGGAAGAGTATAATGTTCTCCTTTTATTTGGCCCTATGCCAGTGAAGCACGTACAATTGTTACACCAAGTTACAAGTGTTACAGGCACAAGTGTTAACACCAGGTTAAACTCATATATTCCGATAATGGAATGACCTTTTAACAACAAAAATGTTATTCATTACGACATAAGATAATTATTTCCTTGCTATCGTAATAAGTAAAAAATACGGGTAATTCAAGTAACTGTGAAGCTGTTATAACAAAAGTTATGGCCCGATGATGATTCTTTTTAATCTTCGGTTGGACTGAAACCAAATAATAGTGTAAGGTAGTCATTTTAGTAGTAATTGTGTCAACAAAACCTGGCGAAATATTGCTTTGCTTTCTCTTCAATGCAATCAACTAGCACTCATCATAACATTTGACTAAAATTGATTAAATGTAACTGAAATACCATAGGTCTCTCTGTACGAGCGGTTTTAAGCAAAAATTCGTATTATTAATGTTAGTAGAGAGTTTAAAGAGGAAGTGAGGATAGGCAGATAAATGTGATAGGGTAATAATAAAATGGTTCTATCAAATATGTTTTCTCGACATGATAGAATACGTAATCGATCTATATCACTCCAACCAATCCCTTATTTCCTCTTTTCATGTTCATTCAATGGGCAAAGACTTTCCCATCCTGTCCTAATCCTGTTTTTATTTTCTCTTTCCATCTCCGCCAATCGCATTCAAAACAATGAGGTGGGATGTGCACTTCGTTTCAGATCTCGGAGGAAGTTTGTAACTATGAATTATATGAAGTGTTGAAAAATGGCCATTTTAATTTTATGGAGCTGGTTATGTCGCTCCATGCAAAAGTCATAGAATGTGTAAATATTTCTGTTCAACTCATTTTATTTCTTCACTTGAGTTTTGATTTTAATCTGAACTACCATTGAGAACATACTCCAAGGTAGGTAAGAGCGGACTGGATAAGATTTACTTTGTCAAATAAATACAGAGAATGCGAAATATTTAATCCCAAGTGTGGCGGAGTAGACATGAATGGATGATCGTTACTGTGTGACCAAGACAGCTGTTTAGGAACGCTAAATACAATTGCAGAAGGCTATATTTGGTAAAATTACTCCATATTGCGAACAACGAATTTCTCTTGAATTTCCAAATGCACCTGTATTTGTGCAATGGCGGTGTCAAAGAGACTTCATATCCAAGAGTGAAATGGCGTGTTGATCGTAATTAGACCATTTCTAGAGCAAAAAGAGAGGGAGACTAAGAGGTAAATGACCGAGAAGTGAGAATGGATGAAAGGAGCGTGAGATTGCTGCTATAGTAAGTTTCAGAGGGAAGTTTTCACGAGAAAAGAAAAAAAGGATGAAAAGAAATTGTGTAACGATCAAGAAAAAGGCTGTGAAAGGAGGAGACGCTTTCGTGCGCGAGAGAAGGTAGCATCATCCTTCTCCAAGATATATCATTCCCATTTAGTCCATTACGCAGTGATTATTGAGAGGCGAAAAGACAAAAGAATTTTTCAATTGATTTATGCGGACTTTTTCTGATTTTTTAGTGCCGTGTTGCAATTTTAGAGTCTCTTACGTTTAAATAAACGCATGAAAAATATCTTGACTATGATTCTGACTTAGTTCACTAGGAGCTTTACGCAAAGTAGCCCAACCGTAGCCTCCTCGCTAAAAAGATCGATTTTGAAAGAAATAGGTGATTTCCTGTGTCAAATCGTATTGCAGCGTTAGTTAAACAAAATGATCTACTCTTTAAATGCAACTTGTGCCCATTCATCCCGTAACTCTATACTTCCCAACTCACGCCTTTTTCGGAGTTCCTCACGCTCTCCAGCGGCCAGCAGTAGTGAGTGTTCTCGCCACGTGGAGGTGACTAGGTGGATGGGGATGGAGAAGCGGTGGAGATAACCGTTTCTTTGGCCCTCCTCTCCTAGAAATCGCTCCCACTGAGTTTAGAAACGCCAACCAGCAGTTCTCTACTTCGACACGGAATCCCAATCAAAATGGCAGATGAAAGGGCACTGAGGGAGACACATTGCTATATTACCGTTCAGGAGAAAGTTATATTCTGCTTACTGGTCGTTCGGGATCCTTTCGATTTCCTCTTCACGAGACCCAATGTTTCCGACCCTACTCAAAAGTGCCCTGAAGATATCGAGGTAGGCGTCAAATTTTCCGAGAACACTGTTAGGATAGTGGTACACTGAGGAAATTTACTGTGGATAATTCATACACTGCTGTCATTTTCATGAATCCTCTCCATTCCCGGGCCATCCAAACGAGTTTAATGGCGGATTCCCATGCTTCGACGTGTTGTTATATGAAGCTCTCTTGCTCAATAGAGGTTTTCATCCCTGTTTCATTGCCAATGAACTAGTTTGATAAAATAATAAAGTCGATCCGATTTGTTTTACTTGGATATTATTATTGTCAATGGTTACTTAGGCCGCGGCGCCAACGAAAAAAGTAATTACACGTCACTGTTAGTTAATATTTTTTTATTTATCTTTATTTATTCTCTCTTCTTGGAAACAACTGGAAAGAAGCACTGTAATAAATTTCCAAGGTAGGTATTTCCCTCCTCTGGAAACAAAACCCTCTGGCGTGACAAGGGAATTTTTCATTGGAGCTTGTGCTTCGGAGAACATATGTATATTTACGCATTCAAACTGTGGGTAATCCGGGATCATTTGACTTCGTGTCGCTTGCGCTTCCCGTTATTTAGTTTTCAATACCTTCGAAACAGCCAGTCGATCCGAATGAAAGGGGTGGGTTGTAGAAAAAGGGCGCGTCCCTTGTTCTGCTCGAATGAAATCCTTTCCTCGAGAGTCCCCTCCCCTTCCCAATAACTTTCATATAAACCAAGACCCTGACGCGTCTCCCCCTTCTCCCGAACATCCCTATCTTCCTTTTCTCCTTCACTCCCTCTCTTTCTCCGGACCGTAATTCCCAATAGGAGCTTCCTCTCTGTCTCCCATTCTTCCACCTCCCTTCCTCGCTTTTTCCATTCGCTGACCTATCCGCATGGGAGATTCCGGGAATTCTTTTGTGAAGCTCGCGCACTCCACTTTAATGATCTGAGTTTGAGAGGAGTCTGGGTGGAGGAGGTGCTGAGAAGAATGAGAGGAGGTGCGAGGTGAGATTCCATCCTTCTCCACTCTCCTTTTGTGGGATATATTGATATATTCGATATATTGCGATGCATAGACTGCAACGCAAGACGTTCGCCTGATATCGAGTTGGGATCCGATGATCAAGGGAAACAACATCTTGATGCAAGAGATACGGAGGTGGTGAGGACGAGCGAAAATTTTGAGTTCGCGGACCTGGCATAAAATCTTTTCATATCGATATTGTTTCAAAATATATTATCAGCTTAGGAGAAATCGGAATTACGAGACTCGGCTTGTCTTAATTGAATGAGATAATCGATCGTAACTTCAGTCATATCATTAGTATGCAAGCACGTGTATGTGAGTGTGTTCGTATGTATATATGATTCAACCTGATATTGATGTTTCGATGCGCTTTATAATTGGTGAATCCGTCCTTGTGTATCGAAAATTCAGGGCAACGAAACTTGATCTAAATTAAATATCGTTTTCTTACGAATAAAACAATCAGAGTTACTTCCGGCGTTTGTGGTACATGATCTTATGTTAGGGTGACTAGGGAAGAAGAAGATAGGAATTATTTTACAAAGTGAATAGAGACTTCAATTTTACGGCATCCGCATTATAGAGTTGTATTATCTTGGGAAAATGGAATTATTTTTCACAACATAGACAGTGATTTGATACTGTTGCCAGCCTGACTCGGTGGAATCCCATTATGGACGAGAAAGGAATGGAAGGACTGCGGTTTCACTTTTTTTCTTTCTCAAATATCCTTCGTAATTTTACGTATTGGTGGTTCCTACATGGAATTATGAAAGCATGGGAAGTGGCACCTGATGACAAAAAGTTTTGGGAAATCGTGATCTAAATTCAATTTTCACAGCGCCCGTGAAGTTCAAATTCGAAAATCCAACAGCCCTGAGATTTCGACCTCCTCGAGTTCCCACTCAAGCTCAAGTTCTTATTTCACTTCCTTCTCCTTCCCGGGATGGAAAGTCGGTCGACATAAAGCAAATGTGAAAAAACGGAAAGGGCTCTGCGTGCGGAATGGGAAGACGATTGGTGGCGTCGGTCGCCTCAATGATTGATTCCCATATTGGGTGCGAGGAAAAGAAAGACGTCTTCACTCCCTACTATCTCTCTCTCTCTCAAACGTCTGTTGGGATTACTTAGAATTCGTCGTCTCTGACAAATGCAAAAAGAGGATTGCTTGCGGAGAAAGTGAGAAGGGGAGGAGGATAGAAAAGGACGCTGGCGGTTGAGTTTCGGACGGGAGTGGAAAACTGGAGATCTCCCACTCGGAAGACGGCGACGAAAACGGAAAATTTAATAGTGTCCCCATTGTTTGTAAGAGAGAATTCCGAATAAATTGTTCACCGAAGCGATTTTGAAAAAAATAATATAAGCCGATATTCCAGTTGAGGTGACCGATATAAATCACTTTTTTCCGCTGGAAAAATTCACTCGGTCGTTGGTACGGTACTGATCATAAATAACAAAAAAATTGTGTCCGAAAACACCATCTCGCGGAAGAAAATTTTCCAATATGAGGATCTGGAGCACAAGGAGCAGATTCCAAGCTGGTGCTCTCTTGAGCGAGCGGCGGACCTGTTCCGAAGACGGTGGAGGGCTGAATATGACACTGGAAGATGAACGTTCAGAATCTAACGACTTTTACATTACTAGCAAATAATTTTAACTTCGTGCCTACTGAAGACAAAATGAAAATTGTTTTTCGATTTAAGGAGTAATATATGTTGGAAATTGATGTATTTGAGTATTTGAAACTGAATGGTTAAAGGTGAAATATTTTGCATCGATTGAAGCTGGCGTGTATGTTGGCAAACGCCAATTTTAGCAGGAATTTAGATCTTAACACGTAAGAGCAGAGCATAGAGACTAACATACGAATATACATATCATTACGCTTAGAACTTATCTTGAAAATTAAAAAAATAATTAATTTTTGGAAATTCCTTCTTTCTTTCCAAATTAAAAACACTACGCATTTATTATTTCTAATTTCTAAAAGATTCCATGTTTTCAATTAAAAAATATTTCTATGAACCTTTCTCTAAATTTAGCGTGTCCACATCATTCTGAATGAAAGATACATTTAACGACACATGTATCACACTTTGACATTAAGGGATGTCGAGTTTAAAACTAGCATGAAACGTTTATTTTTGTTAAACTTTTAAATTTCACGCAGATAAAATGTTCTTAAAACCTTTTAATTCCGCATTAGAAAAATAATGCGACTTGTAGCCTTGGATTAATGAGAACTTTTGAAGCCTCGACACTAATTTCTTCCTAACTGAAACGGTTAATCAAGAGTGTGTGTAAATAGTAATACTACTAATACTTCGTCCATAACTTTTGCAGAAAATGACGTTAGCTCCTTAAATTATGAATCGTAATGCCTGATAATGAAGGCGATGCATCCTTCTACAATACCTTTAACCTGCTCTAACTATATATGTCAATAAGGTATTGCTGTAGTGTAGTCAATTATTCCAGTCTTATTACATCAATTCCATCAGGCTTGGTCGAATAGAATTGGTAACTTTGATGAAAGCTAAAGATAAAAACTATGAAAAATTATAGTGACCGGATAAAATGCATCTACTAAAAATATGTTGGTCTTCTTATGACTTCTACGGACGTTTCCTTGGAATTGAATATGCTCCAACTTGAATCAGATTAAACTAGATTGTCCACATTTTCAATGCGAGAAATCGTTGAAATTTCAGTTTTCCGTTCTGAGGGTAGTTAGCATACCTGTTGTGTTTCCATTAAATTAGCAGTTTTACGCATTAAAAAAACTATACTTATATTAAGGTACTCGATTTAACGACCTTACTCCATCAAATAATTTATCGAAAAAACTACCAAATTTCAAAATCGAACCTTTGGCCAATTGCAAAAATTGCTACCGGTATTTGCTCCATGCTTCCTGCATTGTTGGCAACTACCTATGGGACAAATAATTAGCAGTTAAGTAAAATAATAATAAAATAAAGGAGAGAATTGAAAACCAATCTTATGTAGCGATTGATCAATTTTCTTTTCCGTTGATACTGTGAACAGATGTGAGCCTCGGGAGGTTTTCCAGGGCAATCCGTCACGCCAACGCCCTAAGACAATGATCTTTTCGTGACTTCGAGTCACCTTTTTCCTTCTCGGAGTTTAAGGAAAAAATGGAGGAATGGGCAAAAAGGGGTAAGCCTTCGCCCGTGGCTTCCTATATTGACCCAAAGGGGTTTTTATCTCGAAGCCGGAATATTGCCTCGCATATCTTTATGAATTTCACACGGGGAGGGAGGATGAAAGCAATGGGGAGAGAACGCGAGAAAGTTCGCGAACAGGGAAAACATGCCAATCCGGAATCGCCGTTTCCACGGTCACCGCTGGAAAGGGTTTGAAAAGATTAGAGGAGGGGATGGAGAGCTTAGGACAGAAACGGTAACGCCAGAAGTGAATGCCGGGGGCGAGAGAATTGATGCGGTGAAAAACAAAGGTGGATGGGAAGAGAGAAACCCATTCTTCCCCCGCGATGCCCTTTCCAGTAGACACCTATTGTAGCTAATGCTTCCGTTATGCTCGAGAGTTGGGAGCGGTAGGCATCCGATTAGTGGGGTAAAAACCGGAGCGGCATCTCTCTGAAATATGGGTAATTACAACTTCTTACCCACGCACATCAGTTGTAAACGTGACGGCTGTGCACTGTGCTACTTGAAAAACATTACTTATCGTACACCGCTCCCTCGAGATCCTCGACCCGACTACGGGAATTCCCCGGGGCGATGCGGTGCCTCGTGCACTCATCTCCGCTGCAAACAAAGAGGACTTGTTTGCCCCCGGCTCGAATTTCAGCGGTCGGTGCGCGGTGTTTTTCATTGCTTCAATTTAAGGTGTTGTCTGTATTCTAGTTGTTGCAATTCAAGGTGTTTTCGTCGTATGTTGAAAATAATGAGCCTCCCAAGAAACTGACGAGTCGAAGGCATGGTAAATAATTTATTTTAAGGGCGGGTACCATGAGAGAAAACTGATATGTTTGAGTTATCCGACAAATTCATAAAGATTGATAAATTAAAGATATGCTTAAGGTGGAATTCTTTATACTGCCATTTGACGTGATCATGCGTGGGTATTTCGATATGTGCATACAAAAAGGCGCGGCTGAGCATTTGGAAACAAGTTTTTGACGCAAAAAAAAGTAGATATTATGATGGGGTAGTGTTTTGAAAAGCTTGTTAACTACGAAAAGGCATTTTCACATGTTTTCATATAAACAGAGTATTTAAGAAAGAACCGTTGGGCCTACAGGGTCTGTCCTAAAATTAAGTTGAACGACTTTTTTCCCGCCATAAATCGCCCAGTTGTAGCAGGGTGGGAGTCTTGGGAAAGTCAGTTTGCTGCTAGCGGATTTCTGCTAGACTGGACCCCTGCTCGAGGGTCGCGTCACGAATTCACGATGCCTTGTTCCAAGGAGTAATGTTACACGATACAATTTTGTGTTAAGCTCGGGAAATTAGGTCCGGAAACAGTGACCGTGGTCAAAGATGCTTTCGCAGATGAAGCAATAACCAGTAAGGAAGTTTCCCGCTGGCGCAAGATGTTTTGGGAAGGTTGGCGGCGAGGAACGCCCGGGACGTCCGTCAACCTAACCTGTACGTTAGCGGATGAGTGCAATATTACGAAAACCACAGTGTATCGGATTATGCCTTAAAATTTAGCCATGAATAAGGTGTGTGTCAAGATGATCCACAAGATGGTGTCAGAAGATCAGAATGCTGCTCGTGTTACGATCTCATGTGATCCCAAGAATAAAAAGGAGCTTGAAAGGCAACCATTATGGAAGGCTAGATTACGTCAAATAAGCTTTGGACGAGGTGCATGAGCGAAGTTCCCGTCGACAACTTTTCCAGGAAGGTTACCGCGACTGGCAGAGGAGCTGGCATTGGCGCATGGAGGGTGCTATTTTGAAGAATTTTAGTAATTTTTACTTCATCTGCAGTAAACGTTTTCCGAATTTATTCAACTAAATTTTGTAACAGACCCTTTATGCTCCTGAACAAGCGTTTTCTGTCGTCAGATTTGTTACTATTGCCTTTATTCGCTCTTTAAATAACAAACCGCGTAATATTCGAAATGTCATAATGACAAAATTACTGACATTACGTCATGGCGTTGAGAAGATTGCAGGAATATGTCTGATAAGGTCATCACCAACGGTACTATTCTCTCTCATCTCTCCCTTATGTACAGGGTCTCCCTCAAATTATGGACAATATTTTGGGATCAAGATGGACTTCCCTGAAATATGAAAACAACGCAACAATACCAAACGTAAAAATCATTCGCTTTTAGATTTTACGTGAACATGGGTGCGGAAGCATTTCCCAAATCTATATTCCCGATTTTCATTCTCAATTCTCAATTTTGCTCGTGACTTAAATCAAAATTTCTCGAATAAAAAAGATATCGTCGTATATCTATTTTGCTTACGTACTTTAGTTTTGAGATATGTTCCGCGAAGTTTTGTGATGATTCACTCAACACTTTGGGCAAGTGTCCTTGACCCAATTGCGCAGCCTCCGTGTTACACGACTTTTGGCAAAAGATATTAATAATAATCCACTACACCTTCAACCATGAAGTGATCAATATGGTACCTGAACCTTTTGAAAGCTATTCTTCACACGCCTTCTCAATTTTCTATCTCATTTAGATCTTTCATTCCGGCAGTGGGATCAAGGTACTCAATTCTTTTGCAAACCAGTAACAGAAAATCCTTGGGGAAAAATGAACACGGGAGAAAATAATTAGATTAATTCCAAGATAAGTAAATGAGAAGAATTATTTTATTCCTTCCGTAGACCGCTGAATTCATTATGGCCTTGTTTCAATCTAACCGCATAGCCCAGTACGAAAAAAATATGAAACAATCCTTCCTCCCGGAAGTTTAATTAGTGGAACCTAATAAGGGTAACGTGGCAGCGGGAGGCCTAAATCATTCTCATGTTACACGATAACGGAAACATTATGACGGGACTAATTAAATTCATATTCCCCAGACTAGCAGATACGGATGTAACTTCTTTTCGCATTTCCGCCGCCAAATACCATTCTTGGTCCCCAGACTTCGATGACACCACGAATAAAATAACTAAGGTTCGTCGGGGAGGAAATGTAAGCTTGCCTTTTCTCTTTCTCCATTCATATTGCATACGAATGCAGTGGGGATAAGAAAAAAATTCCGTTTCCTGAGGATTCTTATCCCTTGATGACTTAAATCAAAAATGCAGTTGGATAAATGCCACCATATAAGCAAGTTATGCAACCACAAACTCATGGGAAATACCTCGTTGAAAAGAGAGCTATATCTTGACCGCAAATTTCAACTTTTCAGTAAGAAATTTGCATTCGCCCTAACAAGGCTATCCATATTTTGGCAATAAAAGGGTTTCAGGCAGTTAGAGGTTCACCCTCCCAGAAAAAAGTGCACATCCGTTTGGTAGCATTCAGACTTTAATGTCTGAATCTCTCTTTCCTCGTGTCCTTCCTTCCACATGTCACACTTCCCACTCCCGTCTCTCTTCTCGCTCCCGCATTCACCTAATGGGCCTAATGGCCGTTGAAAGTTAAAAAATACGAACCGCCGTAAAACTGCAACATATGCGACCTCAAAGTTGCTCTAATCTGCAACGCCATTTGCTTCATTGCCTTATATGCATGAAAGGTAAAAAAAAGGTCGTTGAGAGAATAGTACGTAACCTAAGTACCAATAGATCACGAGGAATAACTTCAAGTTGGGTATATATAAGTGACGCCCTTCTCTGCTATTTGTGTTAATATTTATCTTCACTACATGGGTAATTTAAATGTTATGCCTACTATTAAATGTCTCGTACTGCATGAATTAAAAAAATGCATGTTACTTTACATAATTCAATAAATTATGATATATCAACTATGGAGTAACGGAGTTTTTACTGTTTTGAGCGAAGTAAACAATATTTTTTTTCAAAATGAAAGACCTGCGTAGTTTTGTTCATTTTGTTTTGGAGCTGTTCAAGTGTATTACCCAAAGCCCACCGGGTCCAGACCCTAATTCTAAAAATTAGGCGACCACGCTGCCTCCTAATTAAAATAGAATATATACAAATAACGTAAAATTTGAATGAATGAAAAGCGGCTCTGATGTCGGATGAGGATTACCGCGAAAAGTATCACTACCTCTAGAGTCTCGTTCGTTCGTATCGGAAGCTTTTGTAACATGACATGGTGGTTAATGCCGATGCATACGATATCTCGTACAATCTGCCTCCAATATGCGTTTTCTTATACGTGGGGCCGTTTTAATGCTAGAATTTTTTATTACAATTATAAACTGAAATTTAGGAGTAACCTTGGACGGGAACGTGAAATGAATAGTCAGGCTCAATAGGCATTTAGAATTTCATCTCTCTCTGGTGAGTGTCATTCAGTGGGAGTCGAGCAATCAAAACGCTGAGACAGTCCCGACTATCACGTGGCCCTAAATCCTGTCACGCTCATTGCGAGGGAATTATTCAAGCGCGAACCGACAGCTACACGCTGTACGGCCGACATGTTATCAATTCTCTGGCGGTTCTGACTGATGGGAACTTAAGTACAGGCATTTCATATGTTAGACCGAAGGAATAAATTAATTGCATTCATTATCTGGGCACAAATTTTGTTCAGGAATGCCTCTTACATTAAATTAAATCGGAACACAATTTTGGCGTAAAATGATGACTCTAAGTCGGCTAACAAAATACCTCAAATGAAACTTTTGAGTACAAACATTATAAGATGTTTCGCGAGGAATAATAGATAGTGAAATCACCCTCTGTAAATAAAGCGACTTCCTTACTTAATTTTAGAGCGCATGCAATATCTCCTTATTGCAATACCATGTCCTCTCCCATTTCCTTGAGTCTTTGAGTTACACAACATCCTCATTATATATCATAAGAGCATGCGGAAAAATTGAAATGCGAGGAAAAATGAATATTAAATGCTTAATTAAAAATCTGAGCTTCCACGACATCAAATCTCGGCATTATAAAACCCAAAAGAATTTTCGCTGAAAGGGAAGCTGTCGACAGGCTCTAATTCGATTCTTCCCAGTTATTTAATCAAATAGAAAAAAGAATTAATAAATAAAGGGGCCGGTAGCTCCAAGTACCTTTTCCTTCTAATCATGGTTTCACAGTTAGGCAAAACTTTTAATATATGGTTTATTTAATTATAGGTATATTTTTCAATCATAAATATATGCATTAAATAATGTCACTGGTTCTATGGTGAAGTAGTGATTATCGTATTTTTAATATCATGCTTATTTATACCTAACCCATGAATGAATTTTGATTTTATAATTAACGCGAAACAATTCGTGGTAGCATGGTGGTTAGACGCCAGCCTGTTTGAAAAAATGCATTGGATTTGAATAATGCCCAGGGCACGGCAATCTTTTTCACCCTGATGTTCCACCGAGAAAATTGAAAAACAGATAAGGCGTGCGTGTTTTCCCGAAGCTCACGGCTATCTCAGTAGCAGCAGTACAAGTAGAAATTTGTTTTAAAAAAGAAATAAATGCTCATTCGCTGCAAATCCGAATTAATTTGGAAGGCGTGTAAAAAATCACAAAGAAAAAGGTGTGTAAACCAAAACAAAGTAAAAAATGTATTATAAATATGTCCCAAATACATGTCATGCACTCCAAAAAACTTTATCCGTGGATATTTCTCACACTGAAATTTAATGATTTATATTTGAGTTGATAAAAAATTAAATTCAGTCGACAATATTATATTAATTATCCCGCGATGAATTCTAAAAATTGAAGGCCATTTATCATCTCTGCCATTGGATTCTTGCGCCTTACTATGCAATTTCTGCAGATCATGGAATTCATTAGGCGGAGGTGCGTTATCTTAATCCTAAAGACTCTAGAAACGAGTTCCCGGACGGAATTCGTGCGTGAACAAACTGCTGAATTCTTGGATTCCAAGGAGTCCATTTGCATGAAAACACATCATTAAGTTTGCATACCAGTTAAAAGAGGATTTAATCTCTTTCTCCTATATTAACCCGGGATTAATTCAGAGGGAAACAAACCACCATATATCGAATTTTTCCCTCTCCCATGTTGTTTGCAATAGGCCTCCTCCCTAATTCCAACGCTTACACCGCATTACGTGGCTGTGAGAACACTGCTTATCCATGCCCTCGGTGAACTACGATTTTTACATTGCCTTAAACGCGTAATGATGCGTATGCAATGTGAGTTTATTATTACCATTTTTTTCACCGAGGGTTTTATTAAAACCTTCAATTTCGATGGCGAAGTCTGCGTGAGATACGTGCAATACTTATGGCTCGTGGGCGTGATCCGTTTGCATTCTAGGTTATTCCCGATCAGTGCACGGGACTTTCACTAATCCAGCAAATTATATTGGATATAGTTTCAGGCCGTTAAGAAAGGATAAACTTTTACAAACCTGATCATCCATTTAACTGTCGTGAAATAACTAAGGTATTACCAAGAAGCCGTCTCCGAATAATTCGTCTTATATTTTCTAATTATGGCTACAAAATTTCGTAAATGCATGTTAGAAGCTCCTTGCCATCTTGAAAATAGCTAAATCGTGCATGATAACACCTTTGGGTTAATTGCCAGAAGGTCATCACCCGCTTAGTCTGAGCTTGCTATTTCTTATAATTATTACAATATTTACACTTCCAGTATACCTAAGATGAGATAATACATGTGTATATTATTAATATTATTAAAAATACACATGTGCTGATAGACATTGTCAGGTGGCACACAAGTCCCAAATAATTAAGAAATGTAAAACAATTAGCATACAATGTCGATAGGCTTATGCTCATTTAATTTATTTCGAAATCATATATTACCTGAGATTTGGTCCCGAATGATTAACCCTCGAAAAATCTGCAATAATGCCCGGATACACAGATACCCTGCCGTTGCTCTAGTGTACTCTTGTATTCTAAGATGTAGGGATGGAATGGATAGCTGAAATATCATTTTTTATTATTATCTATTTTTCTCCGTTTAAGGATGAATGAAGGTTCTCTTAACTTGGATTTTATCTAAAATGACAGCAAAACAATTTATACACGACCTTCACCATTTATTAAGATTTAAGTTGTCGAGAAAGTGCATACTTGTGTGGAATTTCAAATCACATGAATAAAAAAAATATTTTAGAGGCCTAAACTCCGATAGATGTAAAATAAATTAATTAAATCATTTTTTATGATGCGTCATCCATTAAGAACTCAGTTTTGAAAGGCTGCATTTTATGCCGTGATTTTTAATTTTCACGGAATAATAAGGTCTTATACAATTACTGAAATGTAATGTATATGGTAATAAAAATTTTTTGAGTTTTCACCTCATTATACATAAATCGAATAAATTACTACAAGTCAACAGTCGTTAAATTAACTGACACCAGATAATTAATTAGAACAGATAAGTCGGATTTTTGTTGAATCCGTTTACACGGCAAAAGGTTAAACCGTTTTAAGGTACTGTTCTCGACAAAACCAAACACTTTCATCTCTTAAGTAATCGCCTATAAAATAATGTAACTCGCAAAATATTAATGTGAAGGGATCTAAGCGAAACTAGAATGCAAAAAATTTCTCTGCAACAGTTTTAATATTCATTAATAATTTATTTGCAAAATATATTTTTGGAGGAAAGAATTTTGTCTCAAATGGATATACATCGTTTGCTGATTTATCACCAAAACGTATTTTATAATTATATTTTGATACAGTTTGAAATGGCAAACCTCAAATTTTGTTTCAAATGGATATACATCGTTTGCTGATTTATCACCAAAACGTATTTTATAATTATATTTTGATACAGTTTGAAATGGCAAACCTCAAATCGCTATTAATAGGTATTTTAGAGATACCAATACTTCCGGAGAAATCTGCGTACATCAGCCGGACAATGAGCGATCACGTGTAATCTGATATATTTGCAGTCATTATAGTCCTAAACGAATCTAAGCTACATTCGATTTCCTTTCATTGTCATGTTCGGCCTATCTTATGGTACGAAGGAATGGTCGTAGAACTCGACTATCTAATTTGTTTTAGTAGAGATTATTTGGAGTCTAAGTGCGTCACAAGAAAAAGACCAGGAGTCAAAGCTGTAACATAAATGGTGGGTGATCCTCAATTAATATATTGAGAGTAAAAGCGTTTCTGATTCCGTAATATGGACATGGAATAGAAAACTTGACTTTTTTACGAATAAAAGTTGTCTTTGTATTTTATTCAGGACATCCAATATACATGAATGTATAACCCTCTCTGAATAAGATAAATGTACCACATCTCTTCTTAAATCAGAAAAGGAAAATGTGATAGCAGACATTAATATGGAGCTAATATATTTTAAAGAATAATTACTTTTCATACGCGTTATCAACGAGTATTTCTTTAATTCAATTTTCTATTGAATTTGTGGATAAAATTTAACGTCTATGCGAGTAAAAACAAAGGGAGAAGATGAAGAAACAAAAATACGTGTGAATTTGGATGTCCTACAGCGCTCTTGAATAGCTATTTGCATTTCTGCCAACACAGTTATCGATTTCAACCGCCTCGGTATTGAAATTTGGTTAACAAAAGATTATTAATGGGGTTAGTTGTCCCTCTCAGTTAAGTAGGAATAAAACCAAGACGCATGCTTCTCTGTTTCCATCAATGATCGAACCCTGCTCGTAAACAAGTTTATCTCAGCGTTTATCTCCGACTAAATCCCCATTTTTAAGGGATACAGGTGATGGAAGGGCACTTTAGGTTGGGATCAGAAAGGGGAAAATATAAAAAAAGGAAAACTAGCAACGAGAAACTTTAATAAGACCCGCGGAAGAAGAACGAGACGGCAAGAAGGAATTGTAAATGCGACAGTTTCCGCAGAGGGATCTTATGAGAAAGGCTTAACCCACTCCGCCTGAAAGAGCTTGAACGAGAACACAGCCGCCGGCACAAAAGCACACGGACCCACATTGGAGACTGGTCCTCGAAGTAAACGGATGAGTTTGATCCGAACGGGTCTTGCCTTGAGGAACAAAAACAGCGGGAGATAAACGAGGAATCGGGCCGGAAAGAGAGGGCGACGGAGGGAAAGCGACCAAGGGGTGAGGATTCATGATGAGAAGCAACTCACGGTGGTGAGATGCACGAAGAGCACTGAGGCGTGTGGATTTGGGATCTGGGCGGAGGATCCATTAATGAGGAAGCATGAGAGGGGACGAGGATATGGCCAGGGTCCTTGAAAAGAATTTCTTTTGCAGGATTTCGATAAGGGGGGCGTGGGTGGGCGATGAAGTGCAATCCAGAAAACCCCTTCTTCTTTCCTCGATAACACCAGCACTAATGGTCATGAAAGACCGGGGGTTTGCCCTTGTGTTTAATTAATCCCACTCCTTGACGAACAAAGTACCCGAGGAGTCCATTCGTACCTGGCTGAATCAGTCGTTGGTGTTATTTGCTACTACGAAGGACGATTCCCCAGGTTAAGTCTGGCGGTGGCGGCATCTGATGTGGTTGCAAAAAAAGAAAGACGAAGACAGCGGTTGTACATACAAGAGGGCAAACAGAGGGCTGGCCGAATGGAGTGCGCGGACGCTTGAGTCAAGTGATGCACGAATTGGCGGCGGCGTACCTAGGAGGGCGATGAGTGGCGGGAAGCGTAGTGGTCAGTGGTGATGTTGCACACCCCCCCCCCTTCCCACTTCCCGGCAC
Source organism: Hetaerina americana (assembly GCF_022747635.1). Classification (NCBI taxonomy): domain Eukaryota; kingdom Metazoa; phylum Arthropoda; class Insecta; order Odonata; family Calopterygidae; genus Hetaerina; species Hetaerina americana. Next base: position 71,090,505 of record NW_027286069.1, on the reverse strand, counting down.
ATGCAACCACGCGGCATGTAATAGCAATCCGCTTTATCCCCACGTGGTGATTCCTCGGCACCAAGTCGCACTTGAATGCATCAGCAGGCCCCCGGCCGGTCGAAGGAGAAAAGGCAATCCTAGATTCACTCTCCTGTTTAGCATCTCAGCAAATCCTGCTCCCCCAGCCTCACTTCTATGTCGACCATTGACATTTCAGTCCGGGAAATCAGATGAATTTCAGGGAGAATTATATAATATCGCGTTTTCGTGCATCTTCGAATGAGACCACAGAATTCCAAAACACGTGTTTGCTGGAGTTCATTAAACGTACCACGCGAGCAATATGCACGTTTAAATTGCAAATTCGTTATTCGAAGATAGTTTTAAGGAATAATAAGGAGAGTCGAATTTTGCGGAAGCTGAAGGTCTCACCGGTGGTAAAGCAGATCTAATTTTTTAAAGTCATTCCTATTTTATCGGTGCTCTGGCTCAAAAATTATCTCTTTTTAAAAGGCAGGCATGAGTTTTGGGAAAAGATGAGAAACATGGAGAAGCGCTTACTCATTACGCATTGGAAAACCTTTATATCCGCAAAATTATAATATTAAACTAAGACGTTTATCAAGCCTCAGAAGCGTGTTTTATTGCGTAGTGCCAAACTTTCTAATTTGTATTCCGATTTCCCAACGTTCTCGTAACTTTGATAATATTTCTTGAATTATCATCATAACCTCACCTTAGATATTAAAAAAGATTATTTTGAATTTTCTACGCTAAATAATGTCTCTGCCATGTCCTAAGTCAAAGAAAGATACAAGTTATACTTACGGTTATTCTAATTCGCTGCATGTCTGCGAGCAGTTAACTGATATGATTATTTACTGCTGGGAGTCAACTGGTTCTTTTAGGATCGAGAAAGAAAGACCGCGAGATAGCAGATAAGGGAGAAAAGAATGTGTAGAGGGGAAATGCAAAAGAAGGAAAGAGCAGAGAGGACGAACGTGAAATTCATGAACCCAACTTTTGCCTACTTCGGAAGTGGAGTGCCAAAACTTTTAGTCGTTCGAGAAAGATACCCTCTTTAATTCCTTTACTGTATCTTTCTGAATAAAAAATCCTTAGAGGGGTAGGTTAGGTGACGTAATGAAATCTGCCAAGACGAGATATTGAACATTAGGTCGTGTGGTCCATGACCTCTTGTAATAAACTTCCGGAGCTTTTTCAAACAAACTGAACGAGAAGGAAGGGAAAAATTTATCGAATCTTGGCACATGAAGAAGACGTTAAAGTGAAAATATGGCCATTTCTAAAATCGATTCCCTAGCTATTCTCAAAGGAATTTATACGAGAATGAGGTCCGGGTTTTTGTTGAAGAAAATGTTTTGAAGGGTATACCTTTTAAGGAAGGACTCAACTTTACTGAGAAGACCATTAATTTTTGTTGATATGTGACCTTGTTTAATGTGATTATTTGCACTTTCTCATCATTCAATATTTTGCGACCTATAAGTAAATATATATATGTATATATATGAATATACTATATATATATATATATATATATATATATATATATATATATATATATATATATATATATATATATATATATATATATTTACATGTATATTATATATATATATAGTATATGTGTGTGTGTGTGTGGGTCGCGGTAGCCCAGGGGGTAGAGCGTTGGACTGCTGACCGAAGTGGCCCGGATTCGATTCCCAGGCAAGGCACTCTTTCGGGTACCAGGTCTTCCTGAGAAACCATAAGCGGCACAGGGAAAGGAACTGGCCCCCCTACCCTGATGTGTGAATTTCACACGCCGCATCGGGCTTAGTACTGGGTGAACTCTACCATCACCTACCAAACCCGACCTTCGGGTTGCTTACTGTGTTTATGGTTTTCTGTGTATGTGTGTATGCATACGTATATTAAGTTACATGGCTACATGTCTCGAATAGGAAGTTTTTATCTCTAAAGCAGGCAAATAATTTAGGCGGTGGCAAAAAATGTTCCCAGAGGAAGGATATAATATAAATGAAAGGGAATAATAACATCAATAAAACTGTTAAAGCAATTCCCACAGACTGCGTCTAGTGGCTATAAATTTTTACAGCAGCTCAAAGCTATTCCCTGGCATACAAAATCTTGGTTCTTTTGTCATAAACTTGTTATTTAAGGAAGTTAATTCAAATATAAATGTGCGGCAAGGAGGAAAAACAGTTTGGCTCTAGGGGATAACCAAACAATAAGGAGCATAAACTTGAATCAAAGCCATAATTTAAAAACCTTGAGACATAAATATTTTGACTGGACTTGCCCAAAGGATATTGGGGGAGTGGATATTGGAGCATTTTTGAGGGATGAATCTCCGGGCGGGATGAAATGGAATACAAACACTCAAAATTGAAACTGAGGCATGTTATTTCCAAAAATAATCCACTCTCAAAGACGGAATGGCTTGGGCCGGCGTTAAAAATATAAACAAGAGTCTGAACATCGCCTGGAATTTGAGAGCGAAAATACGTACCATTTGATATATAGGATTAACATATTTCAATTGGAATAGTTCATCACCATAACGCAAAGGTACGAAGGAGATATAGTTAAGAAAACATTAATATAAACCAAACCATACTATTGAAAAACTATATCATTCGATAAAATGTTGGCCCACTAAGATTATCAATTTGGCTGGAACACAATTTATAGTTCTCATCCAGTAAAACGGTGGTCTCACTCAGTTTTATTTAAAATTATCCCGTCTCATTTAAAATTTCGACAGAATTACCACAAATTTCATTGAGTTGTGATGGTAAAAAATTAGTAATTCTCGTTGATATTATACATCATGGTACATTTGACCTCAATCGATTCCAAGAAGTATTTTTAGCCGAAGATAACTCCTTTAATAATCGTATCGTCCTATTTCAAAGCTTATTTATTAAAAAAATCATTTTACTTAAAGAGCCATCAAATATTTAAGTCAAGTCTGTGAGCATTCACATAGAAAGTAATTTTTGAAATTTCAGTAAGAGTTATATTTGCCCTTTTTAGCCAGCTAGGTTTTTTGAAGAATACGTAGAAGACCGAAGATAGGTATTTTGAAGATGACGTAGTTGATGAAAACTGAAATCTCCAGCTAAAACTTGAGTAAGTCCTTTTACTGAGTCCTTATAAAATGAATCCGTTAAAGATACAAAAATTAGAAGAAATCATGTAGAAAGTATTTCTTCTGGAGGCACCAGGACACAACATCTGGTGTTTATGAAATGAAACTGAAGGTGAGTATCTATTTCCACGTTCAAAAGAAAATCTTTTCCAGCACATACTATTATCGTTAAATCTAGCTAAATAAATATATATAGTTAAATCAGCTAAATAAATCTCTGTAACATTTTACGGCGTTTCTGTAAACTGGGGCTGGGAACCTCTAGAATCTAGAAGAAAAGTAAGCAGACTTTGTGGAATGTTCCGAATTTTGAAGGGGGAGAAAGCTTGGGCAGATCTTAGGAAAGAGGCGGGGAACCCAAATTTTATAGGCAGAAATGATCACAAATTTAAGATAAAATGCCGGGCACAGAGGACAAATAAAAAAAAATTTTCATTTCTAAATAGAACAATTGTTGAGTGGAACACCTTACCTGCAAAAATATTCGAGCCCTTTCCTAACAGAGTGTATACTTTTAAGAATAGATGTAAGGTATATATGTAAAAATTTGATTTATGTGTGGTGTATGGTATTATATGTTATAGCTTAATTTTTTTTTATGTATCTTTTTTTTCTTGCTGGTTAATGGTTGTAAATGGGATGGGGATTCACTTGTTTTGTTAAAGAGATCTGTGTTTGTCTGGTTTTATGTATTATATTTTGCAATTGTTTGGGACTTGTGTGCCACCTGACAGTGTCTATTAGCACATGTGTATTTATAATAATAATATATAAACCCCCTGAAAACTCAGAGATCCGACACTTCGGGGATTCCCTGTGCACTTCGCCTTGCAGCTCTTTCCTGGGTGCGGTACTCAATTCCCTAAAGAGCCAGAATAATTTAATGGGGTAGCGCGACACTTTTGCTCCTTCCCTGAAATAGTAAGGGACTTCTTGCCTCCTCCCCGATGCGAAGGATCTAATTATACCTGGGTATAAAAAGGTAAATAACGCAAAATGGACTTAAAGCCGTGACTCATACATATTTAATTGACGACTCTCCTCTAGAATTTATTGCATTTGGTTGGCAGGAATAAAAAAATAGTATAATTTAAATCCTTTTCGGTGGATACGAGTGTAAATCTTTTTCGAGTATTGTAACTTACTAAGTAATTAAACATTTACGATTTAAAAAACATTACATTGAGAGCATATTTATTCTTTAAATGCCACATTAGAAATTTAACTCAAAATAACTATTTTTTTACAAGAAGAATCTGGTCGGATAGCCTCTTTATTGGGCGAGTCTGGCTGGAAACTTACCTATAACGTATTCATTTAAGAGTCATTGATGCCCGGATTAGAAGTTGCAACCGTAAAACACTCTTTTCTACTCCATAGATGAGTTCTTGTGCAGCCAGCTGAGTTTTTAAAAATACTTAACTTTATACACAAGTGTGACCCACTTAATTCCTTACTGTGACATTAATGCGATACAGTTGCACCTTGCTATTTGGGATTGGCCCATGTATTGATAGCCTGTAGAAACTTCCGTTTGCATTGAAGTTTGCAGGAGTTTGGGACGCGCTAGCAGCACACGCAGGTTAATGCGCAGACTGATCCGCAAACAAGATGAGGGTGCAAAAAGGAGTAAGCGGCGCTTGGGCAAGATCTCGTCTCGTAACTCAATTCAAACAGTTGTATCAACACGTTGCCCCACCGCCACGACTGCCAGGCGAAATCACCCCGTTAACAAAACGCAGACTTCCAATTTAGCACGGGCTTTGAGCGGGATGCTATGTGGGGCGGGAAAGTGCGAGCACGTATCCATCGCTCACTACACAGCATGCTGCTGCCGAACCCCTCGAGCACATTTTAGTTCGCGGTACTTAAACGAAAAAGACGTGAATTATATTGCGTGGATAAAATCGTGAGCGTATGTATTTTTTCCATGAAAAAATAATAGAAACTAAGCAATCTTTTTTTCAATAAACAATTGGGCTTGATTCTTGATCAATATTTTATTCTTCAAGATGTCATTTATAACTTTCATGAAAACTGGACTAATGGAAATAAACTTGGCTGCTGGAGAGATTGATATGCGTCAGTGACTTACAAGCCGCCTATTAAAATGTAAAGATTTCCGTAAAGTAGATTCGATTAAACTTCCAAGATAGTTGAAATCGCGTACGGAGATGTCTTAAAAGTTTTGCCGCACCCCAAGGAAACTTTAATTTTCTTCTTGCGGGTCCCCCTTGATCAAAAGAGCTTCAAAGGACTTTATATTTTACACGAAGCGTAACTAACATAAAGAAGTTTTAATTTTCAATAGTTTGGACACGACCGAAGATTAGGCACTTGTTCTTATATTTGCTTTTAGTCGACCATTTTATGTTACTGATTTCTGCCGGCCCCGGCGGCAACGGGTTAACGTCCTCCTCTGCCAACGCAGAGGTCGTGAGCTCGGTTAAACCCGACCAGGTCGGTTTTCTCCTCCACCTAGGGCTTGAGTGTTTGTAATTGTCCAAATAGGGTTCGGTGGAAAAAGGGTCTAAGTTTCACCCTCGCACCAATGAAGTCGTTCAATACATAAAAAATAAATAAATGATGTTTCTTACTTTACGTGCTACTTCTTCATTGATCATGTACTACCAAAAGCTTCGGATTCCTGAGATATTTTTTAGCCACGTAGGCCTGCCTGCCTTATTCCTCTTCTTTATAATTTTTAAGTCTTCGGAGAGCATTTTATGTAATATTTCTAAGCACACTTGAAAAAGAGTTTTTGAATCAACAGTAATCTAACCTAAATATTAGCTTAAAATTTTATAAATATACCTAATTTGGACAGAATAAATTAGGTTTAAACAGGGACCTAATCGTCTTTTTAGAATATTATCAACTGCTTACTAAGAAAATTAGTTGGTAGTGAAGTAGTTGCCTTTTCTTTAGATTGGACTGCGGGGGTTATGTCAAGTCGGATAACATTTCTTTTACTCGTAGCGTATTCCAGAGAACTAGCCGCTGGTGGAAGCCACGGAATTTTTTCAACCGACAGGTTCGACAATCCTTAGGTCCAATTTGCTGGATCAAAGAACCTTTTTGATAAGGAGTGATTACTGATGCTGCAGAATTGTTACGAATGTGACGAAAAATTAGAAAAGTTTGATGAGGTTCAACTCCGTAAAGGGGAAGTTAAGAGTTAAAGTTATGTTTTTCGCCACCTGATTGAATACCGCAAAAAAAAGAAGAGTACTGAAATCCAAATTCAAATCGAAGGATAAAAAATGAGCAAAAAAACATGGGAACATTAGTTAATAATTATCGGTAGGTATTGTATTTATATGGATCATTCTAAAAACAAAAAGAAATGTAAATATAAATGAAACATTAATGCTAGCCTTCAAAATATTAGTGCGTATATCATCACAAGTTCTGTCTTCAATTTCTGGAGGGTAAAATGAAAGGGAAATTAAATGCGGAATAAAAATACAAAGTGAGATTTTCTTCGAATAACGATGAGGGAATTAAACTCAATGGAATTAAACATAATGAGAACCATTCAATCAATTTCTGAGTCTCTCAATGGCTTATAGGTTAAATTCATGAAATACTAACTTATTTTAAATCCGAATTATTTTAGTTTTACGTACCGCCCCCGAAGAAGCAGCAATTTTTTTTAATACAAACAGCATATTGGGTGAAAAAAGAATTTTTAATCAAAGGGAGATGAATTACGGATTTTTTGCGAATGTTAAATTAAAGCATCGCAGGATTTGTTTTCAAGCTTCTCCTTCCTCGTCTCTCTCTCTGTGGGGGGACGCCTCACGCCGCGCCGTCTGCTGCCTACAACAGTGTGTTACATTCCCTACCTGTGACTTTAGGGGTGGAGACTATGCGTTAGTTGCATGTCCATATGACTGTAGAATTTCTCCTTCTTACTTTTCAATTCTGTATGACCTGTCTTGTTATGATGGAGGCATGTCGCGTAAATTAGCGTCGGTTGTGGTTCATTTTTATTCACTTTTTTCGTACAGCATAATTTTCGCATAGTTTTTTGTGTGAATTAACCTTTTTTTGAATTGGGCCTTCCTCCAGGATGTAAGCGAGTTTCCTCATTAATTGAAATATTTTTCCCTTTTCCCTTCCTTTGCGTATATGTAGGTGTATTCTTAATTTATATATGTATATGTATGTATGTATGTATGGGTGTATATGTGCGTAATTATGTATGTATTTATGTATGTGTATGCATGCATGTATGTATGTTTATGTGTGTATGTGTATATGTATGTGTGTGTGGATATGTATGTATATGTGTAGGTATGTGTATACATATAGGTATGTATGTGCGTGTATGTGTATGTATGTGTATGTGTGTATATATATATATATATATATATATATATATATATATATATATACTTTTTTCTTTTCGATGTGCAAATCTGTGCTAAATGAATTGATGTCTGTCTATATGTATTTATGTGTACATATGAATGTAACTATAAGTTTAATGCCTAATATAATATGTATACGACGATGGGTTAAATGGAAGAAGGGACCATTTGGTCTCAATTTCGCCCAAATAAAGACCTCTATCTATCTATCCTTTCTCATGTCCTCCCTTACCCATCTGGTGCTTGCACCCCGTGCCATACACCTATTTGGTGAATCACGGTGTAATTTATGTTGATGTTAATCATAGCGATGGCAGAAATGAGTACGAGAGAAATATCATAATTAACAAATTGGTCTTATTTCTAGCAAAAGCAACGAATTCGTAAACACTATATGGGCTACACGAATCAGGTAAAATCAAGATTTGGGGTTTACAAAATGTCAGTAGCAAAAACAGAGAAAATTAGAGAAACAATTTGATTGTGATGCTGCAAACCATAACATATTATCAAAGAGATCCCTTGAGATGTCGGTGAAGAGAAAATCCAATGAATTAAAGTGCCAGCAAGAATAGGAAAATTGATTATATTGATCTACACAAATTATCAGGCAATCCACCACACAGGCATCTACTGAATAGAGTAAACTTCGAATAAAGAATTTGACGGAATCATAGAAGGGAAGAACCACAGAGCGTGCCTTCTCATAAAATGTGAAGTTCACACCATTGAAGGAATCAATATAATAAGCTACGGGTATAAGGAGTGGTATTTTCTGAGGACAGACTCGGCTGAGGAGGGACGGGGAGGAACACCGGAGATATGATTTTAATTAGATATTTTAGATGTTAGCTCGAAGAAAATACCCAGAGTTTATATTGCTGACATTCACATTACTTTTGCCTTTACAGCAGCAATCGATGTAAAAGAGTGTATACATTTTCTCGCGCTCATAAAAACTTAAATACCCTCAGGCGAGCAATTTACTTAAGAAACCGACATTTAAAAAAATACAGTCAGAATTCCTTTTGTGTTCATTACCCATTGTGAGACAAACTGCGGCAAGTACGGCTATATGGAGTAAAGAGTGAAACAAGTAGTAGTTTTAGGGGAGGCGACCGACAGCCGAGGTCATTTGTACCGTTAGGGATGGACAGGAAAGGTGGAGAGAAACCCGGCGTCGGCATTGGCCTACCCTTAACGAAAGGCGCCAAAGGGTCCGCAGCTTATGCTCCCATCCGACGGACGGCGTACTCACACAAAGCGCTCTCCACAAAGCACCTCAGGTAGGGATCGGGATACAACTGAAAATTATCTGCCGCCGCCAGGATTTAGACCCGGGTCCTCTTGGTGGGAAGCCAGCGCCTTAGCCACCGCAGCATACCGATCATCAAGAGGAGGAGTTTGAAAATGTACAAGAATAAAATATAACGACCTTATTTTATCTGTAGGGGCTTTGGGGAGTTGATGGCAGCGAACGAGATTTTAGGTGCGAGATTAATCTAAAGGAAGATGATAAGTGTGAGGGTTAAAGAGAGAATTAGTACAGGGATCCGAGTCTTCATTACGAGAGAAATGGTTCCAATAATTACATCGCATTCTATCCGTTTCCATAGGGAAGAGTCTCAATTAGCGGCGGGTGTCATGGCGGGTTGTTTCTTGGAAGACTCTAATGTGGGTGGGAGGGAAGGAAATGGGAGATCAGAGGTTCGCAGAAACGATAGTGTTGGGATGGGATCTTTAATTGGAGAGGATGATGTAAGGGAGGAGGATGGTGGGGGAATGGTAGGGAGGAAGACGGCTAATTGAAAAATAAAGGAGCTCAAATGCATGGTTTAAGAGTAATTGAGTTCATTACGTATAATTTTTTAAATAACGAGGACGACGAAGGTCTTTCGTTCCGAGATATCATGATATTTCCTGCTGATTGGCACCTTTGCCATTCATTTCATTTCATAATGGCAAGTGAACGTGGGGGATCTTCTTTCGTTCAGTACCCAAGTTTCATTTATGGCAGTATTATCACAGCGGGAATTGAGAATTTCCTTTCGTTCCAAATGGAAGCATGCGTTCATGTGTCGATTCAGGGATAAAAAATTATTTAAAAAAATTTGTTTCGCTATAAAAGCATGAGGATGCAAATTTGAGAGAGATGATTTACTTGCGGATATAAATAAATGTTTTGATTGGGGACAAGACAGTGGGTCTTAAATTCATCCTTTTCAGTGAAATATACTTGAAAACTGGTTGATCAGCATCTTAATTGAACAGGGCTCGTCTTACTACGGAAATCGTCTCCAATTGGACATCGCCATCATCCACCAGTAATTATTTTCCTGCGAGACCATTACCTTCCTTCCCTTACCTACCATACCTTTACTTTCTGCCGACCGAAAATTCATTCAAGGGAGAAAAATTGATTTTAAGATTCAATAGTAAAGTATTTGGCAGGCTGTTTAATTGAGATATGAGTCAGAAAAAGTAAAGGCAGAACGCAAAAAAAAGCGAGAAAAGGTTATTTTAGAGTGAATGAATGTCTATAAAGAGCACTCGTTTTCAAAAAGGTAGGATGCGGAGGCCTAGCCAGCGGGATCACTACCTCTTTGCCCTCTTTATCCCTAAATAAATCGCATATTTATGTTAGAAGGGACGATGGCAATAATTTTAATTAAATTAAAATAGTATAAATTGAAAAAGCATTACCAATTCAAAACCATAAAAAGTATGAGATTTGATTGGTGATTAAGATCCCGAGTTAAACTCTAGGATAATTAAAATTTCAGTAATTTTATGTGGGCTTTTGATTGTCCCTTCTCATGTTATTAAAATCTATTCATAGTCTTTAGCCGCAAAGGTTCTGGATTAAAGAAACGCAGTACGCTAAGCCCTAAAGCACACTCTCCTTTTCTCTACATACCATTTACTATGCCAACAATGCTCATCCTCCAATTTTATAGTGAGACAGCCCACTCCTTATACTTTTCAATTGGTATAACTCTTGCATCATTCGATATGAAAGCAATATTCCCGCATTCCCAAATAAAACGAATGCCGTATAATCGTTTCGATTCGCCAGATTCACTCTTCGTGTTTTTGGATTTTGTTTCGATTCTGGACATACACAGTTTATCATATCACGCCATGAAGGCAACTTTGTGGAATGAGATGACGACGGGTCGCTTTAAGTGAGAATTCTGAGCATGAGTAAGACTATTTGACAAGTATCATTATTGGACACAAAGTTGACGATGGTCAATCATTCATATAGATCATAAACGATAAAAGAGAAGCATGATATGTATAATCCGGCATAATATGTCAAAACAGTGTTCGTTCTATATTAATTTCTTCGGAAATTTATTGTTACACATTAGGTACGTACATATTGATTCATTGAATAAAATTCATTGCCATTGTTTTGTTTATTATTTTTTGCCACTGTGCGAAATTATGTCATTCACACATTGCTAATACTAGTATTTCATAGTGTATGCTCACTCTTATAAAGGCAAGAGGAAGGACCCAGCATGTGGAAGTACGAGTACGTATCTTAAAAGTTGAGAGTTACTTTTATCGAGATCTGGATAGGGCAGTGAGATCCATTTTGAATTCTATGGCACCTCGATTGTCTTTCGCATATTGCTCTTGGGTTTTCTCATTAATATATGGCCGCGTTAACGACTTAAAGGCTGTATTCATGGGTGCGGGCATTAATCTCCTGTCGAATCCAACCGTGCGTATTATCACGCATTCAGGTTTAATTACCTTCCGGTAGGATCTCATCTCTTCCCAGATACATGCATAAAATTGAGAAAAGAAGACATCATATCTACTGGGATTGTTTGCGGAGTTACTAACAGAATTTGAACTCAGATTCGCTTTAATCAGGCGAGCTCTTTTCGACAGGCTACTAATGCATCTTCAAGGAAAGAAATAATTATAGAAAGGGCAAAAACATTAACTAGTTGAAAATTACTTACCGACAGAACTTGCAGACTATCTATCTTACACGCCAACAGTGATGCAATGCAGCGTACGGATTATCGCAGCCCCTTGCGATTCCTCTCGGTGTCCATGTTGCCGCCGGTATAAAATTAATCCTCTTTTTCCTGTGGAATAATAAAATTACTGGTAAGATAGCCGAAAGAAAAGTTCAGCTTTCTTGGGGACATAATACGTCTTAGATATCTGTCATAGGGGTAGTTTTCCGAATCAGATTCGACTAAACGATTCTCATCAACTCCATCAATTATGGAAATTCGTCAATAAGTACAACATAGACGTACGACCCTTAAATTGAATCCTGGGCCAATTGAATTAAAAATAACAAGATCCGAGCATTTAAAAAGAATTACTCCCATTTTGAATAAAGAAATGAAATTTTAAGTCGACAGATTGGCCATTTATTAAGGATCAAATTTTAAAAGGAAGGTAAGATGCTTGGAGTATCAGGTTATAGACTAATTTGCTCAATCCCATGAGTGAGTATTTTTATTTTCCACTCTTACTCTTCTTCACATACCGGAGGAGCCTGAAAAAATCCTTGCGGCAAAAATGTGTCGCAATTAACGTCCTAATGGGCGTTATGAAAAAAGTATTCATGTTAACTTTTCCCACGAGGAAAATTTAATCTAAAGCATTAGGAATACTATCCATTATTCACTATAGTGCTTTAGTTAACTTTTTAAGATTATTTGAAATAGTTAAAGAATCTCACAGCACGTTTATGCATGCAATATCAAAACACATCATATTGTGCAAATACATATTGTACTTGAAGACATCTTTCAAAAATAAAATTTCGGATTATTTTCTGCATGCATGCGCATCATCTGACATTGGATTGACAAACGACATGAAATACCACAAATTTAAGCAGTATGCATTTAGTTTCCTTTTACTGCAATCAATCTAATCATGAGTTTAATAAAATGTATGAAGTGTTACGAGTGAAAAAACACATTATAGAGTGGGTGAAGAGAAAAATATGCAAGAAGGGAGAACTACTTGCCTGAAGTCTTGAGGTCTGAGGATCGACACAGAAGAACGCCATGGAAAGAAACCTAGAGGGAAGACAGGTAATCATTTTTAATCGAGGGTCAATTATAAAAGGATGTGATGGAAAACGTGAGCGCAATCAAATGTGAAGGAATAATTAGTTTGGCAGGAAACAGGTTAACTTGAAGAGTTACTTCAAACCACTCCTCGAGTTGATAACCGGTGATGATGACACGGAACCATATATTTTGCTATGTAAAGAAAATATGTCCGTGAAAATTTGGTTCAAAAAGAAAATTAAAGAAAATAGTTCTGTCATTTGTTTCTCTCACTGTCTTCTTCAGCGTAGTATAGCCATGCTTATTTTAGCAATAACCAGCATCTACACAAAGTGATAAATTAACCGGTTGGGGACCACTGGGCTAACCATTCAACTGACAAGCATTAAAAGAATGTTCCCCTATTGTCCTATGTAGATAGTTTAATGATATTCAACGTTCAACCAAAATATTAATCTCTTAAGCATTAAGAGCATTAAAATAACTCGCAATGAAGTAATTTAATTAATAAGGATCATAAAGCATTAAATGGACTCGGAGACCGTCCAACTAGCCTGCGTGCAAAGATAATGTCCTATGATGTTTATTTTGAAATGGACGGGCACAAAAAAGTTACATTTACAAGCTCAGCGAAAAGTAAAAAAGTACTTCGGCTTCATTTATCGATTGACCAAACTCGAGGTTGTTTGAATTCAACGCTTCGGAATTTAAGCACCTGGTAGATCAAAACTGGAAAGGAAATCCATGACCATGGTAATGGCGTTCTAGCACGATTTGAGGAAGCATTCCGGTCCAATCTACTTAAGCAGTTTTTTTTTTAAATTTTTGTGTAATTATTGAGTAAAAAGATGACCAATGTCAAGCGTGTCGCCTGATTGTGGCAGATATGTTTTGACATTTCAATTACTTTGAATTCCTCGCAAAATTATTGTATTTAAAATATAGGTCACTCTTTTAAATCTGGTGAGATATTTCCAATAGACTCCAATTCCATAAATTTCACTGACCAATTAGATGGTCATCAACTGAAGTCGCAAAAATTTAATCTCTCATTATCCTTCCGTTCAAATCGAAATTAAGTCTAAAACCATTGCTCATTCCAATCCCAACGTATGAAAAGTAAAATATTAGAATGTTAGTAATAGAAAACATATGTCGCGAGGATAATTACTTCCTAAATTTTATTTCACGAACCCGTAAGAGAATTTACGCGATCAAATAAGGTAAAATTAAATTTGGAAATTATTTTATTATAATTTTCCTGGGTCAAATAATCCCTATTTTTTTCGTTCTTCAAAATTATAATTTACAGTATTTCCAGATTTTTTTATTATTAGCGTCGAAATAGCACAAAAGAGCGATTCTTTAATAATGTTAATTGGAGATTGTTTTGGCGTAAAGAAATTTTAAAGATGATACTCAAATATAAAGTGCAAAAAATCGTTCGGTAACTTCTTAGAGCCATAACTTGCTTGGGTTAATTTCACACATGCAAGTTATGAAATTTAATATAGCAATTTAACTCAGAGGAGGATCGAGCCAAAGGAAGAGTATATCCTCACCGACAAAATATTACCTAGTTCTATTGGTTTTCCCGTTACCATTACATTTTTAATGAAAAATATCAATAATTACAATGAAATATGTAAATTTCGTATTTACACTGAAACAAAAAATTTACATTAAATCGTCTTATATACTTACCTATGAGATAATATTTAAGCATGTTATACCAAAATCAATGTATTGAAAGACCATGCTATCCTTTTTAGTACCTGCTCGTTGGACTTCCGCAAAACTTATCAACGAGCGCAAAGAAATTTAATATATGATATAAAAATACAGTAGAAGTTCCATATTGAAATAACACCAGTATTTATACAAGAAAACTGTTTCCTTTCGATTCTATCTTTTGTTTTATGGCACGGATTTGACTTAGAGTGGGGAAGAAACACCGAAGAAGACATTCTTTCCCTCCCCTCCCCCCGACCGCCTGACTGTTGTTGAGTAAACACTCATCCCATTCCGATGAAAAAGATGCATGTTTAGAAATAAATCGGGAAAAGGAAGCCTTTTAAGTGTGAAAATGCAACAATTACATAGGAAAACGAAGAAATTCTCTGAGAATTCTGTGGGAACGCACACATACCTCAAACCCATAGGAAAAAAGTGGGTGATACAATTAAACGATTAATAGCGTTTCCTTCGTGATCACAATTTAGGAGAGCAGCCAGCAATAATGTAACCCCATGCTATGGATTAATGAAGGGGCCGCTAAAAGCCTAGATGCGAATTGTGATTATGTGACTGCATGACAATCGAATTAATGATATCAAACATTGACCCTGTACCCTAAGCCAACGCATCCCAATACGATTAACGGTGATTATACAGTATGCCTAATTATATAAATTTAGCCATAGTTAAAAAGGGTAATAAACATTATCAAGGCTCTGCGTCATTTGATTTACATAAACGATTAAAACATGTTTAGCGGCGATTAATACCTTTTATGTGGTTTGGATAATATTTCTCAAAAAATATTTTCAAATCGCAGGTGAAAAGAGATTATAATGTGTACAAAGGATTGTTTTATTAGCCAGCGGCATTTAGAAACTGAATATTCTGTTGATGAAACTGTGCTGGGAATTCAAATCATTTGATGACTCCCTAATTTAAAGAGAATTGAGGGAGGCACCAAGAAAAACTCACAAACGCTAGCCTCAAAGCTTCCATTAAACGCTTCAAATTAATTTTGTCAGGCCTTGAATAACTTCAAACGCGCTGAGTTAATCTGTTAATTTATTTTTTTTTAAGGTAATCTACCGGTTAAGGTAGGTTTTTCGATGGACACAACTACCAAATAAATATTTTATTACTCCTAACAAAACACAAAATCCATCATCCTACTCTATATCAGGTCCCTCTTCATCTCTGAGTACTTTCTTCCTCCCTTCATCCCGTCCAACATCCCTATCCTGTTCCTTCCCTTTCCTCTTTTGCCCAACATTCTACCCTCTATCACAGTTTCAACATCCCACTGCCGGTCAACACCCCCTTCATCCACTTTTCCTGCCTCCATAGGATTGCACCCAACAAACCTCTCTCTTCGCCCACCATACCAAGTACTTCCTCATTTGTTTTCTTCTCTGTCCATTTCACCTTCTCCATTCTTCTCCACACCCACATTTCAAAAGCCTCCAGTCTACGTCTATCCTCCTGCTTCAATGACCACGTTTCCGCGCCGTACATAGCTACGCTCCATATCAAAGTTTTTACGAGTCTTTTCTTAACATCCTTACTCAAAGTCCCTGTCATCAACTCCCTCCTCCTTGTGAAAGCCTCTTTGCCTAGCGCAATTCTTCTCCTTACGTCCCTACTACTTTGACCGTGTTGGTCCAAAACACTACCGAGATACGTAAATTGTTCTACCTGCTCTAGTTTTTGCCCTCCTATTTTAATGTTAAGCTTGGCCTTTTTCTTTCTAGAGAATCGCATAACCTTTGTTTTATTAATATTGATTCTCATCCCATACCTGTCGCACTGAATTTCCAATTCACTCAGCAATGCTTGCAGCCCCTTGGCTGACTAACAAACTAAAGCTTGGTCATCAGCAAACCTAACTGATTTTACGAATCCCCCGCCCACTTTTATTCCTACCTCGAGTTCTTCCCATGCCTCTTTGATCATTTCCTCTGCATACAGGTTGAACAGCAACGGTGATAATGGGCAACCCTGCCTTACACCCCTTCCTAACACTGCCCATC
This sequence comes from Hetaerina americana, assembly GCF_022747635.1. Classification (NCBI taxonomy): domain Eukaryota; kingdom Metazoa; phylum Arthropoda; class Insecta; order Odonata; family Calopterygidae; genus Hetaerina; species Hetaerina americana. The sequence continues at coordinate 71,074,145 of NW_027286069.1, read as the reverse complement.
CTGACTCCCCGTTTCCCACCCGTACCTGAGCAGTCTGAGACATGTACAGGTTGCGGATTAGCCTCCTTTCCCTCCAATCTATTCCTATTTTCTGCAATATACTCATAAGTTTTTCCCAATTCACTCTATCAAACGCTTTTTCGAAATCTACGAAACAGGCAAATACCTCCTGGTTGTGTTCTATATTCCTCTCGATTAATAATCTCATTACTGCAATGGCATCACGCGTACCTCTCCCCTTCCTAAACCCAAACTGATCATCCCCTAAGTAATCATTTGCCCTACTCTCTATCCTTTTGTTTATGATCCTGAGAACAACTTTAGCTGCGTGGGATATCAAACTAATTGTCCTATAGTCCTCACATGACGTGGCCTTTACGTTTTTCGGAATCGGAACTAAAACTGCTCTCACAAAGTCTTCCGGCCAGATTCCCTCCTCATATATGCTACGGATCAGCCCATATAGCCTCTTCCTCCCACATTTTCCTAAGCATTTTAAAAGTTCCACGGGAATGTTATCTACCCCCACGGCCTTATTTAGTTTCATCTCCCTTAATGCCCTTTCTATCTCATTGTCTAGTATGCCTGGACCTAAGCTGTCTTCCTCTTCGTCATTTTCTTTTTCAATGTCTAACTTTGTTGGTCTGAGTTCTTTACTATACAGTTCTTCTATATACTCCTTCCATATCTCTTGGATCTTTCCTGCGTCAACTATTACCTTACCCGCCTTATCTTTAACTGTTAGCATAGCTCTTCCTTTCTTACTTCCCGATAACGATTTAACTTTGCTGTACAGCGCACCGATTTCACCCTTCCTCTGCAGACTTTCCATATCCTCGCACTGCGTCTTCCACCATGCGTCTTTTGCCTTATTTGTTGCCCGCCTCAATTTATTATTCAATTCTTTGTACTTCATTTTGCCTAATTCTGTATTTATATTCTTCCATTTTCGCCGCTCATCCATCTTTGTAATCATCTCATCCGTGATCCATGGTTTCCTAGTCCTTTTAGCGTTAACGGTTCCAATAGTGTCTTTTGCGGCTTTAGACAACCCTTTCTTGATCATTTCCCATTTTTCTTCGATAGTACTAAGCCCTTTGCCATCCTCCATGATTTTCTCTACCGCCTGTTTGTATTCCTTCCTTTTCAACCCATTTAATGCTCCTACATTCCATTTTCTAACTCGCCGCCCCTGCCTTATCTTTTTGAAACGTACGCTACATTTCATAACAACTAAATTGTGGTCTGAGTCCGCATCCGCTCCCGGGAAGCTGTGCGAATTTATCACACTGTTCCTAAACCTGTGTCTAACCAGGATATAATCTAGCTGATATCTTCCTGAGTCACCTGGCATTTTCCATGTATACCTGCGTCTTTTGTGGTGTCTAAACCAAGTGTTGGTGATGACTAACCCCTGTCTCCTGCAGAACTCAACTGCTTTCTCCCCGCGGTCATTCCTCGTGCCTAAACCGTAGTCGCCCACCTCATCACCATCTCTTCCTTCGCCTACCGTCGCATTCCAATCCCCCATCACTATCAAATGTTTCCCTGCAGGAACACACGCGATCATGTCCTCTAACTGATCGTATATCCTATCGACCTCTTCTTCCTTATGGTTGCTCGGTGGCATGTATACCTGAATAATAACTAAGTTCGTCGGTTCTGCTTTTATTTCCACTAATAGTATTCTATCCGTTACCTGCTCTATGTTGACTACGCTTCTTCCTACCTCTTCATTTAATACTATGGCAACCCCTCGTTGGCTCTCGTCCCCGCCGCTGTATATTATTCTATACTTATCACTCCAGTAATCCCCGCTATCTTTCCATCTCACCTCGCATAGACCTAAAATATCTATATTTCCCCTTTCCATCTCTCGCTTAACATTCTCCAATTTCCCTGTCCTCATCATTGTCCTAACATTCCACGTTCCTATTCTAACTAATTTGGTTTTCTTCTCCTGCGTCTTCTGTCCTGCTGCTGCTGGTTTTCCCTTGCAAGGGTTTCGTGGGATGACGACCGCGGAAGCCTTGCCTCCCCCGCTGCCGGGCACGACACACGGCCGATTGGGCCGAGCCCCGTGGTTGCCAGGACTCAAAATATCTCTATTGTCCATCATATTTTTCTAGGGAATGATAATTGAGGTGGTTTCCCGTTGCCTTCCTCAATAGTGTTTTTAACGTGACACCATCACTTACTGGCCGCCCCACTGGGGTCAGACGCCATTGCAGCCGCCTCACTGAGGAACAGACGCTGCGTGGACTACCTTTCGTCTGGCTCCTAACCTTCGACCTATCTGGCATGGGTGACCCTACCAGGAGCAATTTTTATTACTCCCGCCAGCACAGCTCTAGGGGTCATCGGAACGCACAAGCCCTTCCACCACGTCAAGGTTGTAGTCCGGGGAGGGGGTTAATTTATTATTATTATTCAACTAACCGTATATAAAATTCAGCACATAATGATAAAATTTTAGGCTCTAAAATAATCCGATTCAATCTCGCTTGACAAGAAGTCGTTACGTTTTCCAATTTACAGCGTAGTAATTGGTGAACTCAGCCGCTATATTTAATTATGAATCGGCCGCTATGTTTTAAGCCATTTTGGTGATTTTCAGAAAAATGGTTCTAGATAATTATCAGCAACTATTAATTATACCATGTAAATATCTTTTAAGCTTGACGACAATTTGCAGGGGGTAACCCCTTATTGTTGAATAGTTGCGAAGGTTTTTTGACGGCCAAATGGACGTATTCATGATATTTAAGGACCAATTAACGTAATTTCAACCTAAAATCCTAGGCTGTAATGAATAAACGAAAATTATTTATAAAAATTACAGTGAATCATCTACTATTTCGTTCCGAAATATAGGAAACAATACTATGATAAAAATGGTATCAAATTCCATAAAATTTATTTCCGTATTCCTTGTGTAATCCTCGCATTTGGAAAAAGGAAGAATTGGCGAACTTAGTGAACACCAACCACACACATTACACAGGATTAAATATAATGTACTGATCATACCTTTATGTATCATGAGGACAAACTATATTAAACCATTTCACAAATACATAATGAACTTATCGTTACAATTAAACAACTTTGATTATTATCCTGACACAGAGGAGTTTCATTTTTCCGTCCTTGGGAGCAATCTCTAGATGTTGGAAAAGGTCATAGTTCAAAGTTTCATCCTTGGAGGAGGGTGGGGTAGTTTAGAGGCTAGTAGGAGGATGGCGAGAGCGAAAAACGATGGCATTCTTGGAGGCAGGAAGGTTGGAATTCGAACTATGCCACCACAACAGAATTTCACAATTTTCGTTTCTCCCGAGTCCTTCGGAAAATTTTCCTTCTTTATCTCCTCTCGTCCCCGGAGTTCTCGAGCATTGTGGCCGGGGAAAAGCAAAACAGGACAAGCTCGATTGAACAACTATTTCTCGCTTTATATTTCCTGCACCTCATCGAAATCAAAAAACGAACACGATTCAACCGAAATGCTTGGAGGAAAACCCGGAATGCGCTCTCGAAGAGGACAGATGACCTCTCTTTCCGAGGTTTGTGATCACGCTGTCACGGTATACGTACTTAACTTTCATTCTTCACTCTGCATGATCTCGACCCTTTTTGGAACCCTGTGTTGATTTCTGTGTCTCCTTTCCTCTTTGACATTGCTGTAATCCTCTCTCCATGCTTTATCCATAAATGTGATCAGAAAAATCCCAAAGGCTCAAATCCTATGCCACTAGGCAGCGTTCTTTTCGAGTTTGATAGCACTGTACAAATCTAAACCTAATTACAAGTCGATAAAAAGATTATCTGAATTCCTCGCGTTTTTCAGTTGCAATTTTCAAAATGTACACCGCAACTACTCAGAGCTGCTTGTTGACTGAGGAGAGCAACTCGCCCTTCTAATAATCCATAGGTCCAGACTAAGAGTTTTGCCTCAGGCTATGTTGTCATTTAAACTCCGGTGGTTCGTGTTATCATTAGGTTTCCCTGAGACACACGACGACAGGTTTCAAGACGCTTAACTGGATCAAATAGAAGCACTACAGTAGAACCATAAATCACCGCAAGATAAAGTATTCTCCTACATAACACCTTGTATTCTTCTTTCAAGTTATATATGGCACACCGAGCTGTAATTAAAATGCTAAAGATATTTCGATCCAGTCTGAGATTACATCCATATTATACATAACTCAGATCAATGTGAACTGTTAGGGTTCTCACGGCATAGCAAAACGGTAACTTTGATATAGCCTTTGATTCGCCGAACATGCAATTCTCATGAAGCTTCATTATGGGGGTCATTAGGCGCAAGCAAATTTGTAATAAAACTGAAGAATTTTATCGTGAACATTATCATAACTTCCATAGATGAGGTCGTAACTTCCATAACAGCATTAATACTTCACCCCCAAATGCTTACCCACTTTAAGCTCCTCGGAAACTAGTTACTGACAAGCACTCTGAAACAACCTCCATACCCCTCCCCTCTTGAGGTCCCAGATGCCCTGGATGGAGTTAAAGCGTAATGCATTTACTGTTTACTGTCTCCCTAAAGGCACAGCTCCCTGTATTATTTCAACGTTTAGATCACCTGAGGAGTGGCGCAAAACCTTCGCCGCGCCCAGACAATCCAATCGATCAAATGCACGACCGCGTCACAGCGAAGTCCTCTGAAATTATTATACAAATCCCGCTCTGTTAAAAATCTTATTCAATATTTTTCTAGTAACGCCCTCATACCTTCTTTCTTTTCTCGTGGCCCTTTTTTTCTGTTTCGATTTCACTTAAAAGTAGTCTCCTTCTTCTGTAAGGATCTCGGCAGGAGTCTCCAACAATCTATTACACCCAAAAGTTTGCTCCATAATTCTTTCATTTTCCTTTACGCTACCACCTGTACACTCACCCTTTTCAAAGAATCTCTTTTCAGGCGATTAATGCGACGTGATATTGTTCTTTCTAGCAGCAGGCTCAAATAACTCAAAACTGGCTCCTCTTTTTTCTTTGTTCATGCAAATTGGTGGAAAATAATGAGCGGAAAATTACATTTCAGTTCAGTGCTTTCAAACACTTTTATAAGTTATACAGTTAGTAAACATTTAATCTAAAATTAAAGTGCCACCATGTTGCCGTGGCGACCAAAATGAAACCAAAAAAAATTGTGGGCATAATAAACCAGCGGTTATTCTCATTGCCAACCTTTCCCTTCAAACATTTTGACGGGCGAGAACGGTGAGCGTGATACTTTTTACACCAACGCTTCCCTACCGGGCCCACCAGGCCAAGATGGTCTTGTTTCGCCGAGGGCAAGCTCTGGAACAACAGGTCAGATCCATTGAAGTAATTAATTCGAAAAGTTGATGGCAAGAACATCACAAAGGACGTAACTTTCCTCCCAGTTTAGTTTTGCAAGAGGGCACGAGGGGAGTTTGGCCGTGAAGGTAAACGGTAGCCCTGAGAGGCCATTAGAAAACAAGTTTAAAAATGTATGAAGCTGAACGTGTAACCTGCCCGCGGTATGAGTTAATGCATAGGACGAAACCTATCCAACTAGGGTGCTATTCAAAGGAACTTCAGGGGAAAATTAGGGAATGATTATGATTTTCGGTTTTGACTCCACCCGTTCTCTTAGATTAACACAGAGGAAAGCGTCATGAGAGCGTGCTACCACATAATGGATGCCTGATGAAAACTCGTCATTGGCCTGGCTTCTAAGTTGCCGTTTTACCTATAATGTAAGTCAATGAACACTCGGAATTTCTGAGCATCGGTAGCGTTATTTAAACAGATCATTTGTTTGTTAAATAATTTGCAGAGTAGCAAGTTTATTTTATTAACATGTACAACCGTCATCCGGGAGCACATCAATATACTGTAAATTTATTATTTAAACTAAAGTATATGGATTTGAATATTCGTCCATAAAATTAATGCTCGAGAAGTTTAAACTTATTTTTCTAGTTATACAGGTAGTAGTTTTCTAGTATCACCTGTATAACTTATATTTTGTCAGTTTTTGCCCAACTCTTCACTATAAATAATGCCTCTCAGCCTCTGATGTTATAAATCATTGACCTAAAAACCTGCACTGTAATCACAACTCGTGACAATTGCAAAGTCCCCGAACAATTATTGTTACACAATTAAATAATTCTTGTTGTTCAAAAGATAAGCCAAACAATGCAAGTTAGTCATACATGAACGAAAATAAAAAATAAAATAATGACAATAAGGGCAATGAGCAAGTCTTCTTTCAGGCATAAGAGAGTTAGCGGACTATATTTGCTAAGGGTTTCGCAGCTGCAAAATTCATGGATAGTCGCCATGATGAGCGTTTAAGAGTAGTAGAACTCATAATTAATTATGAAATATAAAACAATGTGATATCCACTCATTGCTTCCACAAAGATTCTGTTTAACCGTGAATACTAACACTTCACGATCCGTGGGAAATGTCTACATAAGTAGCTGACCATCTCAGTAGCTGCCGAAAATCAATGTATTCGCTATATTATACATTTAATACATCAATGCCCTTTCTGGATGATTTGGAATCGGTTATAAGAGCTAGTGAGCATCCTTGAAATACGCTCGCTAACGGGTTGAACATCCGCAGCATTGTTCTCATTGGTTTCATATCGCCCGTTTTGTTTCATCATGTTTTTCTTCACACAAAGCTGTAATTAGCCACTTTCATCACAACAGTTTGGACTCCTATAAAACGCCGCATGAAACCGTTAGCATAGATATATGTGCATATTTAGGTTTTGTTCTCTGTGATGAAGATGCATATTTTTCGGAGTAATCTGCCGATGTGAAAATAAATTACTTTTATTGATGGGTTTTTATAATGTTTAACTGAATAATTGATGTCAATTTTTTTGACCTCTAATAATAATACGAAGTTAATATTCCTAAGAATTTACCATTTTTTTCATTGAAATCCTTTTTTAATTCCATTCTGGGATAGCATGCGATTTTACCAAGAAAAATCTGCGTGGTTAAAGTATTAAATGTACCGTAATGATGCAGCTATTCGATCATCTTAAGATATTTTTATCCAAAATCATTTAAGTACCTTTTGGCTCGTTGGGTAAGAATGTGAGTGGATGTCCAGAAGATTGAAATGAAGCAAGGCAAGAAGTTATAGCATTTGGTCTACATGGTGGTGAATTAAGAAAGAAAAACCTTAACCGATGCAGCATTATATGCCCCACGTAGTCTTCTATTAGGTTTAATCATTTCTCGAACGTTATGCAAACAAAGAGGCCCTTCCCATGCCGAGGTAGGGAACGAGAATTTTTAAGCTTATTGTTCGCGATATAATAAACTCTGCTTGCTTTTTATTTCTTCTTTTCGTCAATTGAAAGACCTCACAGGACGGAAGCGTGTTTAATCCGAAATAAATTGCACGGAATCCAGTGTGATCCGCATTTAGCATGCGCTTTTCGTCCAGGTGCATGATGGTAATGCAGAGAGAAAAAGAAGGATCCTGCCATGTGGTGTGGAGTTGTGAGCAGAGGGAAAGGGTGGAAATACGGTGAGGGGGACTTGAGGAAATGGCGCGCTAAAACGCATCCATCCTCAGTTCCATTGTGAAGAAAAAAAGGGGCGAGATTTTGCTTTTTTTTTGACGACATCGTCCCCTCTCAGCGAAATTAAGAACTCTGACAGAGAAACTAATCTCCTGAATGGGTCGCATTGTTATATCACTCCTTTTCAACGGCACACTCTTCTCACCACAACGCGTTCTGAGTCAGTCCGTGCAAACCCTCCTTCCCATCATCCCCATATTCCTTCTTATAACCTTTGAGGGAAAATAAATCTTTTTCCCCGCCTGATTATCTTCTCCCACAAAAGAGCAGCTCTTCCCAACGTCTCGTAGCTTTACCCCATCGAATGACAATGCATCGCTCCTGGGATGGACTTTTTTTTGGTCTTTCACCGTGTTGCCGTGGAACTGCATCCTTATTCGCGATTCATCTCCGACCTTGTTCCTTTAAAGGAATAGAAGAATTCCATGCATCTATGGATGCACAAAAATCTAGATCGGGGTCAAATACCTCGATCCATCAATACTTTTCTTAACATTTTCCTCTGCCAGCAATTTCAAGGCACTGTTCTCTTCTCTGATGAAGAAATTTAAGTAAAAGAATTAAAACTATGGGGAGCTACTCCCTGGCCGATAGCGAGAGCTTGAGATCTTTTTGATACACAGGGAAGAGAGAGAGGGAGCAGAAAATATTATTGGAAAGTTGGCAATTATCTTTTAAAAGCATGGAAATAGCATCAGTGGCTAATATAACAGGGTATTCTATAAAAACCCAATACATAGAAAGTAATCGCATTTTAATTGGATTAGATGCGTACAATATAATAAATTAGCGCCACACCGAAAGAGGCTTTAACAATAAGCTCTTGCTGACTAAATGAAGATCGCTCCGATTCATATTTCCAGAAACTATTTTATATTTAACTAAAATCAGCACCCGTTTCTGTTTTATATTGAGTCAAAGCTCCTCAGTAGATTGCGTACTATTTTTTCATTAAGTAATCTACCGGTTAAGATAGGTTTTGGATGGACACAACTACCAAATTAATATTTTGTTTCTCCTAACAAAACACAACCCAGCATTCTACTCTACTAGTCCCTTTCCTTCATCTCCGTTTACTTCCTTCCTCCCTTCATCCCGTCCTGCATCGCTTTCGTCTTCCTGCCCTTTCCTCGTTTGCCTAATATTCTCCCATCTATTACATTTTTCAACATCCCTTTGCCGATCAATATGCTTTTCATCAATTTTTCCTGCCTCCTTATGATTTCTCCCTACAAATCTTTCTCCTCGCCCACCACACCTAGTACTATTTACAGACTGAAACACAGAAAGATTTCCAAGCAATGAAGAGAAATTATCCCATGGAAAATTCATACAAACAGAACTACCCCGATTGTGAGTGAGCACGCATACTTCCCCATTCCACTTCATTCGGGGATGGGAGGTTTAAGGGTGCATGTATAAATATTCATGGAATACGTGTCATAATACGTATTATAGGTATTCCTGTTCTGTTAACTCAGTTTATTGGCTTATTTTTTGGATTTCGGCCAGTAAAATGGCTGTAATCAGATACTGCTGTCATTAATGCTCAATAAAAACTTCCAGCATTTATAAAATAGTTTATATTTCAGTTACATTGCAATAATATTAAAATTTTAATTATAGCAATTAAAAGATGAATAAAGTCATTTTTTAAGTTACCGACAGAATTTCAAGAGGTATTGCATTCCGTCTCAGTCACGGAACACAGTCTTAGCTGGGATGAATTTACAAATATGGAATGGTTTGGATGGTTATCGATGAATCCTAGCCTTCAAAACGGAAAGATTCATACCAAGAGTATTTTGCGGGGGAATCGGAATGGTGCGGTAGCTTAATCACTGACGTCTCACCCCGCGGGCCCGAGCTCGGATCCCGGAGGTGGCACGAAATTTCAGTGGGCGGTTTTGCGGAGAGCACCACAAGCGGAATATGCCGTCCGTCGGGTGGCACTTTATATTGTGTGAACCCTTGACGCCTTTTGTTAAGAGTGGGTTAATGCCGACGCCGGGTTTAACTCCACCCTTCCTTCATTACCTGAAAGTCTTCCCCCTAATTAATTACCATAGGACCATAAGAACATATCCCTAATCGGGCAAATAACCTTAGCCGTCGGTAGTCTCCCCTAATAACTACTACTACAACTGGAATTCTGAGGGTATGGAGTGGAGAAGGTAGAGGTCAGAGGGAGATGATGGTAAGGGGGAAACGAGACGATCGAACATAGATGCAAATTGAGCAACATCACAATACCTTTCTTCCTGTACCGTCATTCCAATTTGGACTTGGCGAGGCGAAATAAATGACCGACCCTTTTAACCTTTCACACCGTATTTCGATTCGCAGACCTTCTCCCGTCACCCCGTCTCTCACTCTCTATCTTCCTACTCTCTCTCTCTCTTTCTTTCATTGCGACTTGCGTAAATACGATCAAATAACTTTCAACACTAATAGATTGGGCTTTTCCAAGAGTTCATAACCAGAGATCGTAGCAGTAACTTACAAATCCCGATGTGTTGGCCCCGTACTTGTGTGTCCCTTTTTGACTGGGGTCCTTAAAATAAGTGGCCGATACTGCCTCACTAACTCCGTGACTATTCGTATTAGTTCAATATTTCGCATAAGACCTTTAGACATCTATTTTACAAATACTTCAGTATAAGAAGGTGATAAGATAAAATGTTTGTTGTTTCAGGCTTAACTTTATGGATTTTACACAACATTTAAAATGAAAAAAGTGATATTGTGATTCCATTCGAAGTTTCGTGTGGAATCGCAAAGTAAGTTCTTTCATAATAAAGAAGATATAAAAGAATTTCAATATTATTCTTTGAGATGATAAATATAGCTACTTTTAGATTTTGGTTGAAAAAATTCGAAAAAGAAATCGTTGTTAGCTATAGAGAAATAAATACGTGTAATTAAAAATTAGTTTAGTCAGGTGGAAAAAAATATTAAGTTATGAAATAAGAGTTTAAAAAAAATGTCTCTGCTCACACTCACCGGTTCCTAAATATTTTTATGGAGAGGGGTGAATGTATTGATTTCGGGAGCGAGAAAGCCAATGAGCTGGGTCTCGACTTCGAGAATACTCATTGAAGGGGAATGATCAGAAAATTTTGTAAAAGAGCCATTTTTGTTTTGTAATATAAAAAAGATAACTAGCGTAATGTTATTTTGTGAGAATTGTGTTTAAAATTTTGAAAAAATAAAATGATGTTTCAAATATTCTTGATAATATTCCAACAAAAATTGTCATTAATTTTTTTCGATGCCTATTTTAATTTTCCCTGATCTATCTCATGCTATTAAATGCATTACTTCAATTAGTAATTTTTGCTATTGTCTTTGAAAACTTTATAACCGAAAATTAAAAATTTACTGTCGACGATATATTGAAGTGAGTTCCCGTTTACTGAACAAAATTTATTCTTAAAGTTACTTTGCATATAAATTGTAACGGGTACAGAAAAACTTGAAGACTATTATAAGAAGAAGGGGAAAGTAAATTGACAAATTTGATTAATGCAAATATTTTAAGCTCAGAACGTCTTTTTGATTCCTCCGCTCCTCCATTATATTGTCTTTAATTAAGTTAAGTCGTCTCACTCTTCCTTTCTTTTTTTTTCCTCCTTATAAACCCATATGACATCGTTCAAAAGCTTCTTTATAGAGATACCTCCTTTACATTTCTTGGATGTTTGTATTTTCGTCCTTATCTCTCTCACACGCGCGGAATTCCACGGTCGTCTAGTGTCAATTTTCTTAAGAGTTGCTCTTCCGCTACTTCAGATTATTCCACCCTTAGCCGCTTTCTATTTTCTACATCCCGCTTTTCGTCAATGGCCCGGTAAATATTTATCTCGCGTGTTTTTTCCTAGCGTTTCCTGTACGGTCGAAAACCTTGAATTTCCCTTTTCATTTTTTGTATCTCGGTTTGCAGCCAGTGACGATTAGACTGGTCACTATTTATATCTACGCTAGTATGGCTACCACATCGCTTCATCTGGGTCTTGTAACTTTGCGTTTATCTTCTAAATCGACCATACTCTTCTGGTCAGTGGACCCGTTAATATTATGTTCATTAGTTTTCAAGCCAACACTAGGTTTTCTCCTTTACAATGCCATTTTCGAGTACAAACTTGTCTTGTATACACGTACTTCCCTCTCTGTCCTCTTGACAAAATTCATTCCATCTCTTACCCTTCAGACCCAATATACTATTATCCACTGATCCTTAGTTGTTTATTCCGATGTTGTATTTTGGAATTCCGAGCCATTCCTGGTGATCTCGAGTTTTACTTCCCTAACCTGCATTAACTCCATTTTATGGGGATTCCTCCACAAGTCCCATCTCGGAAATAAGATAAGTTAAAATATATTGCCTGAGGTAAATGCCACCGAATCATATTTCTAAATGCAAGGTTGTAATTTTTCAGAAATACTATTTTTGGTGGTTTTCTCACTGTCTTACCTGATGTTGTGCTGCGGCCCATCCCATTAACTTCATATATTCCCCTCAGTTGCTACAGTTGATGCCGTCAAGGTGTTTGTCTGTGCATCTTGACATCAAGTCTCGTTCACCAAAAATCATCAAAGGAAGAAGATGGAGTTCCAGAGACCGAACTACGTTTTGGCGTCCGTGGGATTCGAATCGGAATCTTCAATTTATTAGCTTGAATTTCTAACCATATGCTACAGCTTTACCTTTTCCATGCCTTTAACCTATAGAAGGGTACAGATTTAATTTTCATATATCGTCCCACCAACCGAAATATTTTTATTGATTTCTTTTACCCTCTCCCCTCCCCGTTTGTAGATAACAACTCTCTTCCTTTCATATCCAGTCCACGAAACTACAGTTAACTTAAGATAATAATAACTACTGGCGGAAGCCCAAGGAAGGTATTCACCGATAAGGAGTACATGTTTTGTATATTTAAAATTCCAAAGCAGTCCGCTGCCGTAGTGAGGCTTTAATGGATGTGTTTTATTTTTTTTTCATTTTTACCTTTTCGATCTTGTCAGAAATACCAAGTCATTATAAAGTAGTAAAATATCTCACGTTCGCTTAAGAAACTTTACAAGAAAATGTTCCCCTAAAGCTACGAGTATATTTTTCCTGCATGTACACACGAAAGGGCTCTCGGGTAGACAAAGTTCACGAATCAGTTCATCAGACCTTCCCAAATGTCGAGCGCTGCCGGTTGATTGAATCCGATAAGATTAGTAATCAGTTAGTATGGACTTTCAATCAGTTTCGGGTTGAACATCTCTCTTGGAGCGTCCTAATTAATCAGCTAATACGTCATAGATCATCGTTAAGTTTCCTTGCTCTCCATTTAACTTGTACTACCGCCTTAGTGTAATTCCAAATCAGGGAAGGCGTAAGTCACGATCGATATTTCAATTCCTATAATGATTTCCCCCCGGAAGTTAATTCAATTTACCGCTGCCTTCTGAATAAACATGTTGAAGTAAATAGTGCCACTACTTATTTCAGGAGGTTTAATGCCTTTCAAACAATGAATCTGATCGGCTGATGAAAGACGTTGGTGGGAGGCGTTTGTTACAACTGTAACTTAGGTAGGAACTGTATAAAAGGGTTAGATCAGGAGCACAAATTGGTTGGCGATACTTATTCCAATTCCAGCGTAAGTACTTCAAATTCAAAGTTCGAATCACCTTTCCCGTCGTGATATTTTATTTGATTTATCGTCATAGGTATATAAATGAAATGCATAAACTAGTGCCCCTGGGCGTTCGTTCCAATATGCGTGTACATCTTTTCCTAATCCCGCATGTTTCAATGTAAATGAAGGTTACAGCAGCGAAGAAACTTCAACATAGCTATATTAGATGGTGCCATGGTAAATAGCAATCCGTTTTTTGATCTTACTCTCATTATTAATTAATTCCACGAGCTAAATTTTCTTTTTTATCTATACAACCCAACGGAACCGGTGTCCCGACCAATCCCGAATTCTAATGCTTAAGGTATGTTTTAAATGGCTCTCATCCTTTTGAGTGCTAAGAAAAGATTCGCTTCTATGCTTATCTCTAAATCTCGGTTGCTCTTTTCCATGGTTATTGATTATCCTCTTTAAGTTAATGATTTTTATACAACCTATGTATTTTTACATACATTCTTCATAGTCGAGACGACCATGTTTATTTATTTTTCCGTTATATTTACATCTTCTACGGGATAAATAATCCTAGGCTGATTCAAAACGTTCTATTCAAAGGAATAAAAGAAGCGAACTTTGGCCACATTTGGCAATGGCATTTCGCTCTAATGAACCAAAAGGCAAGTTATAAAATGAAAGCACATGTGTTTTCTCACGCCTTTATTTTTCGGTGAAGGGTTACGTTTTTATTTTACGTACAGGGTATGATTATTCTCATGTTTATTTTCGTGAGCTGCATTTTCATATGCAAATTTTATTCCAATTTTAATTCGATAAATTAAAATTGTGCAGGGCCTCAATGGCAAAAATGAACCACTGCCCTCGCAGAAAATCCCATCAGCAGTCCAGTTTTCTCCCTTCCCCTGGGGCTTAAAATATTTTAATATTTACCATCGCTTGAAAATTGCTATATTATTGAAATAGGTTTCACAAATTAATATATTTCGTTCGTAAATGAATTCGAAATATGAAAAACGACAGAAATAAATTGAACTTTAGGCATAAGCAAAAAAGTTACGTCATCAACGGAAGTTTCGAAAATAGACAATTCAGATTTGGAGTTTGCGTGGAACTATTTTAATAGGTCAAGATGTATAGCTCTAAAATTTAACAATGGTAAACGACTCTTTCTCTAATGGTAGACAAAGAAATTGGAAACCGATTACTCCATTAGCAGGTTTCTTTGTCTTTCCTCTTTTAAAAAGTAAACCTCAAATAGTCAAAAACATTTACGTTTCAGCAGAAGGAAACCGACAGAAAGAAGCTTCCTCTTTAAATTAGCAGTCGTTAATATAAAGATTCAAAATGGAGTTTATTATTTCTCCAAGATCGATAATTAAAAAAATTAAACTTCATAAAACGATCGACCACGGGCATGAAAATTACTGCGGTTTCTCTTATGATCAGGTGAATATTTACTAGCGTATTTTTCCACGAGAAATCTATGCCTTCATTTATACGGAGCTAAGTTATTTAAAATCGTTGAAAATGTACGATATAAGTGCTGAATGATTTTCTTTCATCGCCCAAGTTAAATAAGCTCACGACGCCACCACCAGAATAGCCGATCAGTTTCTTCGATCAGTTCGCTTCGATCATAGCAACGTGATTTCTAGCTCTAGAAAACGGAGTATCTTCTTTCGGGACTAGTCACTCAGTTCGCCTGTTTCGGACTCCCACGGTTCATGGCATCAGATTTACCTCACCATTCAAATACTTCTCCGAATTTATCTCTCCCTCCCAACTAAGCAACGATGGAACGCCGGCGTTTCTACTCGCCGCTAATTTTTGTTTTGGCGCCTGCACAAATTTGTTCAATTTTCCTGGATTTTGTTTGTTCTACAGGGTATTCACCCATGTCTTTCCACGCGAAATTTGTCATTCTTTCAATTTGCATTCCTCTCCGTTCATGATTTCTTCATCTAGCTAAAAGCTATCAAAGATCCTTTCCAGAAAATATAACTTAAGATTTAGAGCATCGGTACGAAAATCAACGACTTCCTTGAAATTAGAACGCGATAAAAAAAGGTCAATCTGTAGTTAAACTGTAAAGTAACATAAATTATGAGAAATGTGGAGTGAAATATCATGTGAAAAACAATCTGATAAAGTGCTGGAGTAATTTACATTCTTTATTCTAAACATTTACAGATGGATCGCAATGCAACATTTGTTCTGAAAGATATAGTCATATTTTTCCTTTCACTGATGAAAATCTGAAGATTGCAGGTTGGAAATTTTCATTTTGCAATTTCAATTCATGGAACCCACTTATTTTCAAATATTCCTATTTTTTTAATCATAAAAAATACGCGTTTCCAAATGAAAATTTTTAATAGTGAATAATTTTTACTCGGTAACTTCGCGTTATTTTGAGTTAACACCCGACAACATAGAATAATTGGAAATGCGGAAGAGAAAAGAGAGAGCAGACAATGAAACAATGGACCCTTTCCTGGGAATTCATTCCATTCAGCCCACTTCTGTCCCTACAGTTTTGTTGGCTTAGGCACGTATGGTTCTCGCTCAAATAAGAGATGTTAGATTTAAGCGTGAATTATTCTCACTGAGGGAAATAAAGAGGACAGATGAATAATACAGTACAGAACAAAGAAGAGAACTGCCAGTAATGATGCTGAAATGTAGTGCAAATGAACTCTTGCTGACTTCAGAGTTAATATTCCTTAAATTCCTAATAGAAAACATATGAAAATTCAATTAGGTCATTTCCTCTTTGCAATATTACGTTATGAATTTCTAGTCGAATTGACAGAGCAAATTAATTTATGTTCTTATGGGTAGAGACACGGACTACTATTACGGTTCACTTTAATTTTTGACGGCAACATTTCAGATATTTTTTTGGAAATCGTTACTACATTTAATTTAGGTCACGCCTGAAACGGTTTCTTTTCCTACATTTTAATTCCTTGTAATTTTTTTTTAAATCAGGGTATTATCAAGTGTTAATTATTTCAAAAAGAAATATTTACGAGCCGAATTTGTGAGTGTACTCTATTAGAAATTTCATGCAGTATATTTCGTAATAGAGCCCCTCAGTCTAACAAAATATGATTATCCTTCCGGCTAACAGAATTTGTTCCACGCCTTTAAGATGTTCCTTACAATATTAAATCAAATAAAAAGTAGAATAATTAAAGAGAAAAAAAGCATAAACAATTAAATGGCAATTGCGTGAGCTTTTCCCTCAAGTAGAAGTCAGTTAAAAGTACAGGCAATATACACAAATTAAACATTTCAGGCGTAATTATATTTAATTTAATGCATTATCATAACTAGATGAAAAAAGAGGACGCTGGTTGTCCGCGTGACTGACCTAAATTTCGGCGAGTAGTATTTTCTACTGGAATGATGTTAGCAACTGAAATATAGGTCTGTCAGTACTTTCAAAATTGTATTTAAATGTTTTCTTTTTCGCCCAAACGATAATAGCATTATTTTGAGTTCCACTTCATATGAATATAAATAAGGGAAAAAATAAAAGAGACATAATTTAACAAAAATGACTAGCTTGTACTATTGACATTTTTACTCATCCAAAGTTGATGAAACAATGGGAGCGAGGGTTAATCAAAAATTTTTTCAAAACCCTAAAATGAAGGGGAATTTTTGCTTACTCGAGAAAGGGCGTAAGGTTTTAAGAAGGCTTTTTTTATCTTCCCCGCTTCATTATTTGTATTTCGACTGTTTGTTCCCCTTCTTCGCGTCGATGGCAGTTTCATTAGCTTAATGAAAGGATAAACTCGGGGCCCTTATTTCCGCTCCTTCCTCCGCGACCTTATCACCTTCGCGAGGAAAGCAACTACGCCTTCTCTTTTCTGCTGAGCTGAGCGAGAGAAGTGAGTGAAGTGGCTGGGAACAAGAAGAAAGATACTGGTTCGAAGAGACGGGGAATTGGATGGAGAAGTGCAAAAACAATCCAGTAAATCAATAAATGCACTCGAGTGTTCAACTTCCGTCCGGATGAAATTTGGACTCGCACCTCAACCTTCCATTGTTTTTCCTTTCTCCTCTTTCTCTATCTCCCCCCCCCCCCTTTTAGCTCCTTTTCACACTCCCACCGCTGAGAGGGGTGGGGAAGGTTCCACGGTGGTGAGTTAACGTCGGGAGTTTACATCTATCTATCCGATGGGTGAGTCACGCCCTTCTTTTTTTGTTCAGAACCAATGGCCATAGAAATAGGATGGGAGAGGAGGCAAAGGCGCGAAGAAACCCGACGAAACGAATGCACAGAAGGAGACGGAATGTCTCCCCAGTCCCGTTGCTTAACTTTTCTGGATTATGGGATGAAAGAATTCAAACAAACAATTACAAAAAAGGAAATATAACCAATTGAATAATAAACCAAAGGGGTAAAATAATATGGTGTAAGAAGCGTGGTGGAAGTCACAGTGCGAAGATATGGAAATTTTAAAAAGGAAGGGTGAAATTGGTGCACTGTAGAGAAAAGTGAAAGATCTGCCCGACAGTAAGAAGAGAAAGTACGTGGAACAATTTAAAATAAGGCCTTAAAATTATTGATTGAACCAGGGATGATTCAAGAAAGATGGAAGGAATATACAGAGACATTATATGATGAAGAAACTTAGCCAGCAAGCTTAGGCATACGTAGAAAGAGATTACGACGTAGATGAGGATATCTTAGGTCCAGGCTTACTGAATGGCGAGGTAGAAAGGGCATTAAGGGAATTGAAATAAAATAAGGCTTTGGATATAGATAAAATTCCCGCCAGACAACTTCAGGGCTTAGACAACCGTAGGAGGGAGTTTTTATTGCCTGATTCGTAGCATTTAAGAGGCTGAGGCATTTGGCTGGAAGATATCGTCAGAGCAGTGTTATTTGCCATCACAAAAAAGGGAAAGGCAACCATATGTGATGACTACAGAACAGTAAGTTTGATTTCACACATAGCTCTGGTGGTAGTTAGAATTACCAATAAGAGAGGATAGTGATAGTGAGGAGAGTAAATGATTACTTGAGGAATGACCAATATGGTCCAAGGAAGGATCGAAGAAAGCGTGATGCCGCAGAAGTAAAGAGGTCGCTAATAGAGAAAAACATCGAATATAATCAGCATGTATCTGACTGTTTTTTTGATTGTTAGAAATTGGTAGAATTAATGAATATATAGCAGAAATTAGGAGTCGATTGGTGGGATAGGAGACATCCATAGCTAGTGCATGTCTCAGACTGCTTAGGTGCGAGTAGCGGATGGAGATTCGGGATAGGCAGTGTTAGGAAGAGGAGAAAGACAAGGGTGTCCGTTATCACCCGTGACTTTCAATGTATGTGTGAAGGAAATGGCAGGAGAGGCATTGGGAAAACTGGAAGATAGGAGTCTGTTAGTCAGCCAATGGGTTACAATAACTGCTAAACCACGAAGGAATTGCAATTGAAAGCATTGAACCATGATTAGTGCAGTAGAAAGTGCGATGTGTATGGGATGGGAATTCATAAAAACAAAACAAAGGTTATTCGGTTTGAGAAAAAGAGAAAATCGAAAAAATCATGATTACATAAAGCAATATATAATTCATTAAGTAGAAAAAATAGTACAAATTACTTATCTCGCAAGTATTTGCATCACAATGGTCAAAGAAGAATATAAGAAGGATTTCGATAACAAATTTGCGATCGCAAAGAAGCTTTCAATGGAGGAAAGAATTGCGGAGGGGAATTGATAGCATAGACGTTGAGTAAGGATGTTAATAAAAGGCTCGTTATAACTTTGATATGTAGCATGGTTTTCTACAGCGTAGAGACATGGTCCTAAAAATAAGGCGATAAACGTAAATTGTTAGCTTTTTAAATGTGATTTGGAAAATATAGGAAAGGTTCAATAGAGAGAAAGAAAAACAAACTAGGAAGTGCTAGGTATGATAGAGGAAGAGGTGGAATTATTGGGAGAAATCCATCAGAGGCGAGTAAAATGGATGAAGACCATTTTGCTTAGCAATGGCTGGTTGAAGGCTGTAAAGAGGGGAGAACATTATGAAAGCGAAGTTGTAGAAGTAGGATAGGCATCTTGCATGGAATGAACGGAGGAAGGAAGCATCATAAATATATCATTAATATATTTGATGGATGGGTCGCGGTAGTCCACGGTCTAGAGAGTTGGACTACTGACCGGAGGGTACTGGATTTGATTTCCGGGTAAGGCACTCTTGGCACCTGCAGCTCCACCCAATTTATGCGATTTTTCGGGTACCAGATCTTCCTGGGAAATCATAACCGGCACAGGGAAAGGGACTGACCCCCCTAACCTGATGTATGAATTTCACATGCCGTCGGGCTTGGTGCTGGGTGAACTCTACCATCACCTACCAAACCGACCTTCGGGTTGATTACTATGTTTATGGTTTTTTTAGTGGCCGGAACCACCGAAATGTCTTAAGTGAGTTTCTTTTTAATTTTTTTCTCTTTTAAATCTTTTTTACGCTAACATCTATATCTATGAATTGGGCATTATACATACATAGAGCACGTCGTTCTAACTATACATCTACGCGGGCTACATCGTTTTTACGCCGTAATTCTACTTTCTCATGGGGAAGGATCAAGGGAAACGGCGTGAACTACCGCTTGCGAGTCCTTACTTCGTCCCCCTCCATCCGCACTCCTGAGGATCGAGGCAAACGGCGTGAACTACCCCTTGCGAGTCCTTACTCCAGTCCCCTACCCTCCTCTCTCTGTCGTCTGCCTCTACCGTAGTCGCCTTCTATTACGCCGAAAGAGGACGCATTCCAGGCAGTTAATCGTTGGTCACTGCCAAACGATTCCATCCCGCCCCGTATTCTCTTCACCTATCCCATTCACTCCGCCCTGACCCGAATCCACGGGAATTTATTTGCCCTGAGTGCATACGGTCGGCTCGCGCTAGGGAATTATTCTTTCTCTCTGTCCTCTCCTTCCTCTCTTCGTCTCTTATTCTCTCGCTACTGACGGGGAGCCCGATGGCGTGGCATGGACCCAAAAAAACAGAATGGGTCACCAATGGAGGGGGCAGTGCGCATGGCTATCACCTTTCGCGGAACGTGGAAATTCTTCCGCCTGACACAAGCAAGTGTGGTGGCAGGGGCTTACCTCCAATCGCAATATCCCGCTTCACTTGTTACGTTGTCCGAATAACACGAAAATGCGCTGCGACAAAAGGGGGAGCGGAGGGAAAGGGAGATCACAATAGCTTCTCGCTGATCTATTTGAGCCCTCTGTTTGTGCGTGTGTTCCTTCAATCCCTCTCTGCTGGGAATAAACCCGTGTCTCCCCTTTGATTGAGAAAAAAATGAAAATAGGTAAAAAAAAGTTAGAATTTTCGATTGATAAAGTTTCGGTTTCAAGTGATTTATCTTCTTACGCATCGTTTTGGGTATATCGTATAGAAAACACAAATCATTTGTAAATATTTTGATACGACCTCAACAACTGTAATATATGGCTTGCCTACAGATATAACAGATAAAAGATTTACCAATTTTTTGATGCAGCATGTATTGCGCTCATAGTAGAGCACATGGAATAGCAATATATATATATATATATATATATATATATATATATATATATATATATATATATATATATATATATATCTTGCCTTTATGGCACATTTTTGCAAGAAATATGAAGTTACAGCCATGGCTACTCTTACTATTTGTACTCTTTAAGTACTAAGTTCTAAATTATAATTTCAATATTTTTTATCAGAAGTTTTCAATTCCATTCACTAGATCTCCATCAACACATTTAGCCCTCAATCGGGAACAATGGATCCTTACCAGTAAAAAACATTTATCTTTTAGAGCGAAATTTCTGAATAATGCCAAAAATTAAACATGGTTCAGCAATCAACATGACGAGAACATCTCACCTCAATGAATTGACATTAAACCTCAGGCTGAGATAAAATGATATTTTCATGGAAATAATTTTTATTTAATGCTACTAATGAATATGATGGAATTTTTGCAAATACTTCTTTGTTTATCGGCTCCCAGACTGTTGCCATTGATGAAATTTTCGGCGCATTTATGACTGATTCTGTTTACTTATTACTTTGATTTGAACGAAATTGTAATAAACTTAATCCACTGATGCTAGAGGTTAGAGAAACGATAATCTAATACGTACCATTTATGTCCTACGAGTATTTCACTTAACATCGACATAATTTGTAATGATATTTATGCAGAGAGTTGATGCTTAGTGCAGTTAAACTATGTAGAATCTATAATACCCTTGCAATAGCTGCTATAAAATGGCATACAATAACATCGAGTAGATTACCTTTTTCTTAGGAGAATATGGAATGACTGCTTTAACGGTCGAATCAGCTTATGAGAAAAAAAAGTAGTTTTAGTGTCCCTAGCTCGCCACCTCCCTGACAGTCGTCGTTGCAGTTGTCATAAAATTCTCCAGAATTAATACCGTGGAAGTGCACCTAGGGCCATTAATGCTCAAATCACCGGCGAATCCACCGTAACAAAGAGTAATGCATCGTACGGCGCAATTGAAGACAAGGGCGGAAGAAGGCTGAAAGTGGTACGCGAACAAAATAGAGCAGGATTTAAATTGGTGATGGAAGAATAAAATTGGAAAGGGTCGTTTGGATTCCTTACTCAATTCCTTAATCAAGTCCGAGCAATGAAAATCGTCGGAGTGGAATTTCCATGGAAAGATATGGCAGTTTGAACCAAATAAATGCCAATAACAGTAAAAGGTATCAGTATTCCTGGTCATAAGATCCGAGAATTAAGGTCTGAAGTTTGCTTTTTTATGTAAGATATTTGCAATGGTCCGGGTCGTCGTAAAAACTAGCCGCGTTTTAAAAAGTGCACAAGGTAAACGTCACGCAGATGTTTATTTTTATTGGATTAAAAAAAATCAGTATTTGAACCCGTGCCTTTCGGGGTGCATCGATGAATGCCACGGAGGTTAAATATTTCAAAGTTAAATCTTAGTTTAATATTATTATACAATTTGAAACAGGAAAAACAAAAATCTTACAAAACCCACGATAACACCAAAAATCTTTGTCTAAATGTAAAAGGGTTGTCAATGGTGGGATAAACACTACCTATACCGTATATACACACACACATATATATATATATATATATATATATATATATATATATATATATATATATATATATATATATATGTGTGTGTGTGTGTGTGTGTGTGTGTGTATAAACACACACAAAAATTTATTTATTTATAAATGATTCATGAAATTATTGAAAACAATTACTTGCTTTGGATCTGTTCAGGTGCTCTTATGTTATTGTATTTCAGTCTCTCACTATTTAGAATTTGGGTAATTAATTCCAAGCTAAAACTATTTTTATGATGCATAACATTCGAAATATCTTCCACGCTAAATATTTTCGGCGAGTTTTATCGAAAAAAACGTATTTAAATATGAAGAAACGTAACTATTTTGAAGGAAAACATTTAAAAGTTATCTAGAATCTACCATCTAAAATCATGGAAAGAGTATATAATAGATGTGATGAAATTGTAATAAATGTTATTCCCAAAATTTATCATAAACCACAGTAATAATATGTGACCAAGTCTCGAGTAAGTCCCTATACAAGTAAAAAAGCACGAAGGAGTTGTTAAAACTAATCTCATTCTCAGCACTACAATTATCGCAGGCATACACACCTCGGTATTACTCTACCCTGCATCTTATTTTGATTCCTCATTCCATCCTGAGAAAGACCATAATACTTAGACTCAGATATTACCCTACATTTTCAAAGTATATATTTAATATGAAAACGCAGATATTTTGGAGCAACTGAATGCCATTATTGCTACTGCGGGCAGGTCTTTTAACTTGAATAAAGAAGAGATTATCAAAAAAACCATGCGCCGCTTTCGATTGATATCACACACGGGAAATTCGAGAAATTAATTTTTAAAGCTTATTTGTTTAACATCTAGAATAGAGTACTAAAGTTAAAATTGAAATATTTTAATTTTAGATTCTATCGGTAAATGGTCAGGATATATTTAAAGTTTTGGAGTCAAACAGTTCATATCCCAACAGAATCTTCCTTGCCTCTAAATAAATACACTGCCTCGGGCCAAACACATACAGAAGTTTATGCGGATCTACCACCATTTTAGCATCAATGCCTGACCCGCCATTTCATGATATTCTCAAACGCAGTATTTTTAGGAGTATAAAATATTTAGGTTGCAAAGTTTACACTAACTGATTGAGTTTTATTCTATACGGATGTAGACTTCAACGAAAAGCACACTATGGGCTTGAGAAATTGAGAATGAAGAACAAAATGAATGGCTATTCATTCAATTCACTGCATCGGGAATTTGAGGTGTTGATGTTGAAACGCGGATGAATACAAAAAAAACATACGCTAAAGGTAAGGAACTTTCGGAAATAAATTACAGAAACACTCTCCGACAACGAAAGCAAATAAGGAGGGGGACATTGAAACTGAATGATGAGAAATTCAGCCATTAAAAAGTCTTGATGGGAAACTATAAAAATGCGAAATTAACCTCCAAATTTAATTTACCGACTAGAGTTCGACTAGTTTTGGAATAAACGTTCCTTTTGAAAGACTTAAATCAAGTCACAGCATAATTTATTGATGGAATCAGTCGCGATCTTTGAAAATACGTTTTTAGAAGGAATGGACGGGGGAAAGAACCTGTCTCCCCTTCTGGCAATCGGGAAATAAAGTGAGAGGGCATTCACGCGCCAGTGGCTTCAGAGGAGTCGAAGGGAATTCCTCTGGGAGAATGTCGAGCGGGTAGGGGAGGGGAAGTGGATCGGAGAGAAAATGGGAAGGAGGAAAGCAGAAGATTTTGGAGAAAAAGACGTGGGTTTTGGTGGTAGAGCGGGGATCTAGGGAGCAGATTGAAGGGAGCAGTGGAGGATTCTCCGAAAAGACAGCAGCAGGACCTACTTCAAGCGATTGAATCAGTCAATTTGACGCGCCGAACCGATTGAATACAAAGGTAATTCCGCCAAAACAGTATATTGAAAAAAACTTCATTAATCAGTAAGAGACGAGTTTAGGCTCTTAATTGCCATTGACCCTTCAAATATGTAATTTTTTTTAACTTGTTCAGTTTTTACTCTGAGGAAATCGACTGCCGTTCCTGCACACTGCCCACACTCACATGTGATGGAAACACTAAGCTCACGAGCAACTCTAAAATAAATAAATTGTGTTCCCTTCTATTATTTTACATTTCAATATTAATAGAATGCGATATTTTGCAATGATCTCCATTCTAAGTATTACAAGGTCTACATGGAGTATTTGTAATTTCGATGGCACCCACAAGGCCAATGTGAATTAAGATTGGTAAAAATTAGAAGCATTAGCATCCCTGGAGTTGCTAAACGTGTAACAATATATTAAATATATTTTGTTTGAATGAATAATTTCCTGATTTCCATTGAATGTGGTAAAAATATATTTTTTAAGTGCATGATATTAGTCATATCCAAATTACTAACCTAGTAGTGATATAATTAGTAGGTATAAGTACATGACGTTATGGACGCAAAAGTACAGCACACAAAGTTTGGAGTAAAACACTGGAGATAAATGAAAAACTGGAGAGAGGAACAAAAACCACGACCAAGTAAACCTCTTGCTACCGATTTCGTACGTCCTGCCACTATGAATTTTCGCTAGCATAAGGTGGTGCACTAATTTTCCAATTCCCATAATTCATTATGTTTCTTAAAAATAGAGCGAAGCCCCGATTTCCTTCAGTCACAACCACAGGGAGAGCACGTTGGACAGAGCGCACAACCATTTTTCACGTGCCCCGGAAAAGAATGACGCGAAATTTTTATGCCACGTCAAATTATTCCAGTATTCTCCCGTCCAATGGAAGGAAAAACCTTGCCTCCTCACTCTCTCTGGTGCGCGCGCACACACACACGCACACAGATACACACGTGCACACACTCAAATGTACACCCGTCATCCGTGTCACTCCCAAGTCTCACGGCGTATACTTTTTTTCTCTAGATGGGAGGGCGGGACCGTGAATAAAAAAGGAGGAAAAAGGTTCTTTGAGGTTGGGGGTGGGAGGTGGGCAATTTATAACGCTAGGACACGGAGGCGGGCCCATCGGGAGACTAGAAGGGGGGGCCATATGGATCCGAGTCCGAGTCCCCTTCCCCCATATCCTTCTGGCTCCCACGCGGTCCCATTGGCCCTTCAATTACAGGACCCATACAGCCTATACCCTCAGGAGCCATCCATTCTACCCCTCTGGACTAATTAAACCCGTCGAGAAAAATCCTTGCTCCCGTTCCGGGCTGTTCTCCAGACTACTACTTCCGACCCGTCTCGCCCACCCTCTTTGAAACTCAAACCGTGCGGCGGAGGGGAGAGACCTCTTCCATCCCCCCCTTTCACCCCACTTTCTGTGTGTCCCCAACGATCCCCGTCCCTGACAGGCAGCAACAACAGACCGTGACCTGCCCCGCTCCTTCCTTTCGGTTCCAACTCTCAAAAAATTCCTTCCTCTCCCACAATCCCCTTCCAACGAAGGCCCCACCACCGAGCCGTCCAACCGACAGATTTTGTCCCCTTCCACTTTCCCTCGCGCCCACCTTCCCACGCGAGCGTACAACGCCATCCATCTCTCCACACTTTTCAAGCATAACTTCGTTTTTGAGTTAACCACAGAGGTCCCGGGACCAAAAGCCTCCCTGTGGACTCCCTGGGTTTTGCGGGTTTTCGCCCAATTTCCGCTCGCTGTTTCCTTTATTTTAAGGGAAGAGAATGTGTGATTAGGGCAATCAGCATGTAGGGAAAGGTGGTATGTGTGAGCGTATGTTCGTTTTTGGTAAAAACGAACATACGCTCTGGAAAAGTTAAAAGTCGTCGTAAAGTATCATTCGCCGCAGGAGGTGTTTGATGAACGAGGAATAGAGAGAGAGAGGAAGTGAAATGGGAGCATAGGCATTTATCTTTAATTAGGCTCTAGAGATTTCTCAGATTTTTATTGTTTGATTACAGAATTCAGCACGGAGGTAACTCATTTTTATTAGCCTATATTTACCTTAAGAAGCTCTCGGGTTTCTCTTTAATGTTCCTTTAACCTTTGAAGGCATTTTCATATAGACTACTAACATACCCACCTCCTATTGCTGTTATTGCATAGACGATTGTGCAAATAGGTCAACAGCTTTAAGGGAAGAGACTGGAAGAGAGAATTGGACTACCTCCAATTAAACTCTTAGGAAAATTTCAGAG
This sequence comes from Hetaerina americana, assembly GCF_022747635.1. NCBI lineage: Eukaryota > Metazoa > Arthropoda > Insecta > Odonata > Calopterygidae > Hetaerina > Hetaerina americana. The sequence goes on along the minus strand of NW_027286069.1, from coordinate 71,047,558 downwards.
ATTCATGACGTTTAGTGATATTTCGTAAATGTATAATATGCACTTCCCTTCAACTATAAAGGAAATTGTTTTCCAGCGAACATGGTGTGCTTCATAATAGGCGAAGGAATGAATCTCATTAAGTGGTCATGCATAAAATTGAATTTTCCGCGATTTTGGCCACAGTTGAAGATTATCAGGGTATAGAACCTGCTAAAAGATTACAATTTGACGAAATAGTGTTTTTTCATTAAATTTCATGCATTAAAATGCAGTGTTATTCCTTCCATCGCTAATCAGAAAATTCAGGTAAGTTGTTTTTAGAATTGGACATAATGATTACCAAAATAAGTCAAACCATTCTATTAGGTTTCTTTAAAACACCCTAATTCTCATGGCGCATCAAATTTTAATTTCAATTTTAAGTGAAAAATTTTTCTTCATTTGTTGATTATATTAATTTTTCTTTTTTTCGATTTAATTTTGATAACTTTCAAATCAAAGACAGCACTGACAGATCTTACGAAAAATGATTTAAAAGATGACAAAGCACGTAACTTCATTACAAGGCTGTATCGTACGCGTTGGAAATTAAATGATAATTCACCTAAAAATAATTGTATTCTCCTTAATCAGCTTCCCGTAATTAAGTCTTTCCGACATTCGTATTTATTGACTTTAAGACGCATTTCTCTTATGTCATGCATTTTAAAGAAGCTGTTACCCTTTCTACGAGCCGGCATCCTTACTCTAAATATTTCCTTCAGTCTCTTTCTTTTTACATAGGACTAACTCACATGAAGGAAATAATTCACTGAATTCCATATCTCCACCACTCCTCGGTGTTTTATTGCGTAAGCTACTTTTTTTCCGTGTCAGTTTGTTGCTATCCGAAAGTTTTAAATGCCTTTCCTAAGCCTTCCCTCTGTCCATTCCAATTTGTTCACTTCCTTTGAATTCAATTATCAAATTTTTGTGCCCTTATCCCTGCTGACATCCTCCACAGAAATTTTAATCTAATCATGACGGAATTTCCTCTTTCTTTGGAATAATAAAAATCATAATTGAGATTTGAGTAGTTTTACTATAGAAAATAATGCGTGGACAGCAGAAAATACTTGGGGATAAAGAATCTGAGCAAAAAGCTTCCAGAATTCGTACAAGATGCATGATAAGTGTGGTGAAAGTTGGTCTAATAAAATTTAGAATTTGAAAGCACTATATGAAGTACTAGGCCATGACTTTAGCTATAGTGTGAACTGAAGATTATAGCCATTAATACACATAATAGTAGTAACCCTTTTTTCATTTGTAGTATACCATATGCATATTATTTGTAACTAATTGGAATTGTTAAAAATATATTATTTCGAATATTTTTAATCCAGTAAAGATGCAATTATAAAAATACATTCCTTATTAGTTTGGAGGACCTTTATGCAAAATAACCAATTAAAATACTGAGTGTAATATTGGTGTTAGAACTTTCCAGTACATATGAATTATCCAAATAAGTCATAAAAGTTAATTGCATACACAAAAACCGGAAACGTTAAGATGGGCGTGATAATAAGAAAAAACTATTATATTAGTTGTAAAATTATATTGTTAATTAGCCTTAACATTAAGATCAATATCATTGCTCTTCCAAAACCAAAGCCTCTCTCATATTATCTTTCCACTCGCTCAAGGTTTCTACATAAAAGATAATTAGATTCTCTATGCTTCACTCTCCACGACCGCATTCGATATTCCTTATTCACAGGTGTTTAAAATAATTTCTGCTTTAAAAACACTGCGTTCTATTTTTTTTTAAGTTTAACACTATTTCCTCACTGATTACATTTCAATCAGATTGTTCTAAAATAAAGAAAAGTTTAAATAGTAGTGAAAGAGCTAAATAAATCATTGAAAACAAAAGAAAAACAATATTATCTACGTAATGCCAAGTGTTATTTTTCTCCGGGAAATCTGAAGGAGGAAGTACCTAGAGGAAAATAAGTCTAAGAAAAGAAATAAAAAGCAAACCAAAGTCTGCAACAAATCTTCATTATTTCTTTTCGCCCCATCAATTTATGAATTCACGTCGCATTTTTCCATCGAGTTGAAAAAAATCAAACATTGCTCCTCCCACTGTCCCGCAATAATTACTCTTCTGTTTGGCAACGAATCCTCTACCCATCACTCTACTTCCAGCCCACATTTAGTCCTGTCGAGGATTTATTTTCTACTCCTCGTCGAAAAATTATCTTTTTCCACGAGGTTAATCCGGTTCTCCGTAACTTTTAATCAGTCTCTGTATTTCCCGGACTGACCTCAAATTAATTACGCGCAGATTTGAACGAAATCAGAGGAGTAAAGGGATCGAAACGAACTGTATTTCGTGATAACAACGTATAATTTTTTTTCCTGTCAAAAACAATAGGATCACGGTGAGATTTTAATTGGTTTTCTGCGGAGTGTGCACAATTAGGAGAGGATTAGCGGAAGCAAAATGCACTCGGCTATCTGCGAAAAATTGTATTTACATTGTTCCCTATCATGGCAATGAGATACACGAAGAAATAGCACCCTTAAATGCGAACAATTTCTCCAGGCAAATATTTTTTCTAAAATATTTTCATGATTTGTGACAGGCACGCGTCAAGGGAATAAAATACGAACAAAAAAGAATAAAATTCGTAGTAGAATGCGTGATATTTTGAAAGACAAACATGATAGCTTGCCAAATAAGCGAATTATCCCACTAAATCCTTTTATAGTATAGTTGTGTGATTATTTAATAAACTATCAAAAATGAATGACTTATATGAATACTATGCATACAATTAACTATGGAGCATGATTATACTATATATTATGTGATTTTAAATGTTAAATATCATATTCAGAGTCCGTACGTAGAATCTACAGAGTAATTTTAATTAATTAATGGTGCCAAACGGTGTCTAAAAAACGAATTTCGAACATTTTGCAATAAATTTAATTACAGTAAACTACTGAATGAACATATCACAATTGTATGCATTAAATTTTACAGGTATTCATCCTATGCTGCATTTATTCCATTTTATCATTCCTTTATATGGGTGGATGCGCTGCCACTCCGTGGAAATGATTAATATTAGGAATGAAAGACCCATCCACTTATTTATTTCCACACGAATTTTACTTCACAAGTTTCAACGTTATCATCAGGTGGGTCCTGATTATAATGTTGTAATGCCGAAACGTGTCTCAAATTAAAATGTTTGGAAATAAATAAAAGTTAAATTATTCCTAACATTTTCTTATCAAAGCTAAACCTTAAAAAAAAGCCACACTATCCCAAATAAATGTTTACTCTATCCTACACTCCTTATTGTGACCTTTTTGAATACCTATGATTTTAAAATGCCGGCTACTTAACTTACTGTTTTCAATTGTATTCCTAATGGCATGTGGAGAGATTAAGGCTTGATAAGGGTTTCTACGTATCAATGGGAAACAAGAAAAATAAATTTTAAAGATGTAATAAATAATAAATTTTATGTACTATCATAACTGTGAACTTCGGGCACTTTACGAAATGGATGTTTTACGACGAAATCCAACGATAAAAAAATATACTTACATTAAGAAGGGTACTATTATATCTAAACAATGGGTGCTATTTTATCACAAGGGGAAATCAGAGCAAGAGCATTCAACGGTTACTATTAATATAAATAAACTCGAATCTAAACGCATTGTGTAATTAATGTCCTTCCACTATTTCTGCCGGGGAACCTGAACTCTGCTAACCATATCTAGAAATTTGTTGTGGTTGTTTCTTAAAGATGTATTTTCTGCTAGCGTCCAAGAGGGCACTAGAGAATAATTTTGCATAAAGAAGGCATTCATCTATATGCATTTCTGTGAATAATTGGTTTGAACAGTGGGAAGGTTAAGGGAAGGAGCGATATTAAGGGACAATTTTATACGCGCACTAAATATAACTATCTTTGCTCCGTAAATGTTGTCGGATGTTCGTTGGTGTATAACATCATGCGATCGTAAATTTACAACCGCATGTGGATATTAATTGGCATGAAATTTTTCTATGAATAATTATTTTACATTATATCAAATAATTTTGAGTTTAATTGCTTAACTCCTTTTTCATTCAGGCAATGCCTCAAGTTGTTTCTCAAATTGGTCGTAAGCTGTCTTTTAAATTTTCGTTGCTATTCACACTACTTAAAAAAATAATAAATATGAAAGCTCTTTTAATCGGCACTTGAAGCTAATTTTAGATAATAATTTCCACTCAAAGATATGAAAACCATAAATATGCTTTGCATTTTTACTGAGGGACTTAGTTGCAAGTTACCGCTTCATAGATTAACTTTTCCAATCATTACTCCATGAATCATATCTAACATTAATAAGAATATCAGACAAGCATAAACCATTTAGAGTCGTAAAAATGATTGTAATCCGGAATTTTAAAGTTGAACCAGGTTATTTGTACATCCATGGGATATGGAGAGAAATGTGGAAGATAGGATTGAAGTTTCTCCAATAAAATCTTCCGACCGCTTTAGTGTGTATCATGCGGTCACCAGATTTCAAAAATAAAAACATATCAGTCCCAGACCAGAAAAAATGAATTCATTGACCATCGGTATCTCCTCCATCTACGAGAGGGACGAAAAAGTTTTGAAAATTTCCGACTCCCCCGAAGTCGGAGAGGCGTTTAGCATTAGACATTTTCACATTTTCGTTCTTTACCAGGAATACTCTGGGGGAGAACTGTCGCCTCCGTCCCGAAGATGGATGCGGATTTGAGAGAAGCGTGAACTTTTCATGTAAGCATTATGGATGACGGGGGCTTTGGTCCTCGAATTGAATTATGGATGAGATCGATTAAGGGAGTTTGCGCACAGCAGTCAGTGACTAAGGGGCAAAATGGCCTCTCAAAGGCCACAAGGGTCCTGCACTTAGAGGGAGAGATGGGAAAAATGACAAGTGAAAGTCGATTACAGATTAAGGAGGGTGTTGGCGGGTGACTCGCTCGATATGGGATGAGGTGAGGATTTTCTAACCAACCCAGAGACCCTTTCTCTTGGAGGAGGGATTCTATACCTAAGACGGTTTGCTGGGATTTCTCATTAAGAATGAAAAAAATAGAAGATAAATAAAAATTTCTGGATCGCTCTGGTTTTTCATTCTTCCCTGTACGACTGTTGACCACTCTCTATATTCCACGCTACTGGATGATTAAAAATTTCCGAAAACAGATTTCACTGGAAAATGCTTAATGACGATGAAATACCCATTTGCGGTGAACAGAACGATGATGAACTTTCCGATTAACCCAAAGACCTTCGGCTTAGTTCTCAGGAATTGAAAATGATTAATGATACCTTTATGATAGAGGAGAACATGTCACTGTTGAATTGAGTCCGCGGATTTGGGATTCCTCTACCGCAAAGGGACCAAATATCGTATTCCATCTTTCTATTCATGTGTGCCTGATAATAACGCTTTAGATTTAACTCTCCAGCTCACCGAAGAACTTTACTGGCTTAGGCAACCGGGAATACAGTAATGTAATGAAAAACAGTCTGACGCTTAGGATATCGACCAGGCCACAACAGCAAAAATGTTGGTTCGTACATTCGCATTAATATCCACTCACTAAAGCATTAAAGACTTTACACTTCTATTTTTTTCTATACATTCAAGAATTCAATTTGCTTGAACACCCTACCAAATTGATAAAATTATTATTAAACGATTAATTTAAAAATTGTTTAAATTATAATAAATAATTTAAATTTTTAAATCGTGAAAATATGTAATTATGTGTAAATAAATTAACTATAGTAAAATAGAAGGTCGGGTAAAATTATATAACATTAATAAGGATGAAGCATTTTTTAAACTCCACTTTTACCTTAAATAACATGTCTAGCCATAAAAAGAATCAAGCTGAAAATGTTCACTGGTTTTCTCGTTTTATTTACATATTGTACGACGCATTTAATATTTTTATAAAACGCCATTAAATTCGCGGACATGATGAAATTGGCTCCTTCCTAATGAAGTGATTAGGTTTGATAAATACACACACCCAACTGGAAATAAAATTAGAAATATCAAATTTAAAGGAACTCACTTTGAGACGATATTTAAATGGCAATTAAAAAGAGAAAAGCGAGAGAAAATTATGTAATATTTTAGTAATCCACCAAGCACAACAAAATTCGCACAGACATATATTCCATTCACTATTTTTTCAGGAAATAACTGTATATTACGTGTATTACCCACTGGCAATTTTTTCGTAATATTATTTCTTGGTTGATTTTCAAATCTCACCTCAGGTGATTTTGTTATATTTCATAAGACATTTTCCTGTACGCGACGATTAATCCACAGTCGGCGTAGTTCAAACGTAGCTTTTAATAATTCATTATGATTGGACGAACGTTTATCTCCTCGTTTGAGAAAGGTTAACATTTTTCTTCGTACTTTATTGAATTTCGCGTCTTAAAACACTATTCTGAATAGGCCGAGTAAGGAAACTAATGGCATTTGTAATGCACATTTATCTGTTTTTTTGGAGACTTCATTCTCCTTTTGTCGAAACCTCCTTTAAGTGCGGAATATTTACGCACGATACGGCATGGTATCAGAAACGTTCATACTCTATTAAAGTGACATTCAATGCGAGGCCTTTTCGACGCCTCTCTCGTCTCATTTCTAAAGATTGAAGTTTTACTCTTAAATTATACTTTAAACCATAATTATGACTTATCTAAACCTTTTCGTCATCCATTCCAACGTTTAAAAAGCACGCTTTTCCCCTCCCCAGGATGAGCAGGACTGAAACAGAAGGAAATAACGTTCAGCACATTTGCTCATATGAACGGAGGTGCGTACCCTCGTAGAGACATTGATTTTATTCATTTCCTCTAGCCATATCCTCAATGCACCCTCTGCATATGAAATGCACTCTCAGAATATTTACGTCAATCAATTTTTAGAGACGCCTCCACTAATGATCACACATTCATTGCTCAATCAGACTCCAGTCCTGAGCATCCCAGAACATATAAAGCTATGAAAAAGCAACGCCAATGGAGCAAATATAGAACCATTCTCCCCCCCCCCCCCATGAAGTTATCTGTGACTTTTTTAACAAACTTCATGAATCGACGAGAATGAACCTACACGAGCGGTTCAACTTTCTTGGACGCCGTCATCGTAGAATTTTTTCAGGAAAGTTTTCACCGATATGAGGACTACTAATAGATTGCCCAGAACACTTTCCATTCATAATGCGTTCCACTAACCTCTATCTCCACAAAAATGTCATTTAGTGAAATAGCGTTCGCTGTAATTTTTTTCGCAAGTGCCCGGTCTTGAATAGCGCAAATAATAAATATACCATGACTGAAGGTCAACCCCTACCACATTTTAAACCCTCAAAAAGGTCAGCGAGTAGAAAACAGAAATAACCCCTTTGAAACAAGAGGGTAAAGAGAAAACAGAAGATTAAGAGTGAGGGAGAGGCTTTGGAGCGTGGCGTAAGCTCAGTCAGGGCTTAATGTGGGGCGTAGTAAAAAAAATCGAAGGAGGGAGGAGCGAGATGGAAGGAGCCCAATGGGTTGAGCACTCCAGTCTTGAGAGCAAGGCCACCGTGACCTTGCCCGTAGTGCATAACACACGCCCGCTCTTCGAACAAACCCTACCCTTTCTCAAACCTCATTCCTCCCTCTTCCCCTCCATCCGCATCCATTCCGCTACCCCTCCCGCTTCCACTGAGCCGGCAACCTAAGTCCACCCCTCACTTCCACTGGGTCCCCTCTTCGCCCTCCCCCGTCCCTCCTCTCTACTCTCAAGCTCCCTATCTCGCCCTTCCGTCTGGAAAGCCTGTTCGATTCCGTCGCCAGGGTCACTGGGGGTGATGGAGGTGGAGTTCGGAGGAAAAAGGGCAGGGGATAGATAAGAGGATGGAGAGAGTATGAGGAAAAAGAGGAGAGGAGAAAGTAGAGCGTTGGAAGACGGTGCTAGAGATTTAAGACGAGAATGTAAGATGCAGGAGATAATATCGAGTGTAGAGGAAGTGAGAGGAGATGAAATGAAGAAGTAGCAGCAGAGCAAGAGATCGTGCAAAGGCAACCCAAGAATCCACTTTCATGGTTCTTGTGTGTGTGGGTGTGTTGGAGAGGTCAACTTGATAGCTCGAAGCTCCCTCCCGGTCCTCCTAACCATTCCAGCTTCTTTCTCGTAACAAACTTCGAAAGTTCAACCCCCAGTACGGAAGAGTGCCATACGGGGGTTGTTCAGGGGAAGGAAAGATTAGAAAATGTGGAGAGCGGAAGCACAAAATGTAGTAGGTGAGTTTCAAGGGGGTGTAGAGAGTTAATTACGCGGGTGAGGAGAATAACTGGAGGTGAATCTAAGGGTGCCGTGGATAGTGTGAGGAGCGAGAGGGAATGGGTGAAGCTGGAGAAGAAACTGGAGATGAAAAAACGATGAACGTGGAGGTGAGACGGGGAGAAAGGAGATGTGGAGGATGGAAGGGAACGAGAAAGAGGGATGCGAAAAAGCAGAAAAAGAAAAGGAAAGAGTAATACCCGTTGCGAAGATTCCACGACTACTCAACCCCCCCCCCCCGCCTCAATCCAGCATCTCTAGCGGATAAAATTACGCTCTCTAACGTCGACGCCTGAGGAGATACTCGTAGGAAAGGGTCAATCTAATAACCTCACGGCCGACCTCCACAGGGGTGATATTCCGAAAACTACGGTTTTTTCGGTTAGTGTATATTCCATTCGGAAAGAGACACCTGAAAAAAACTACGTCACTCTTTATTCAGTTGGAAATGCTCCCAAGTTTGTTTACGAGTTGAGCTTTTTTAAGTGATGATCTCATTTTACAAAAAGCTGTCAAGTGGGAATTTGCTGGTGCAATAACTCGCCGTCAACGTAGGAAAATCAAGTGTTTTCATGCAAGAGAACTACAGAGAGATTTTATTTAAGAAGATGGTGGCTTAATTAACGATGTCAGGTCCGCATTTTGTCAAAAGAGAGTAATCGATTGAAAGAATTCGCCTTTCAAATCAGATGTTAACATGCGGTACATTCATCTGTCATTGTGGTAAAAACCACTCTGACTTCAATCGCTTCAATCGACTAACGTTCTTTAGAAGTCAGAATTGCCATATCTCTCACGCTTTAAAAAACGAAATATCGATCATAATCGTGTGATTTCAATATTTTTATTAGGTAACTTTTATTTAGTTTCGTCGTCATCATAATCAGTACTTCAATTCAATGATTGGTTCACTGCGCCCTCCATTAATCTCTATTCAGTCTTGACACCCTCACCCCTTGATAGCTTTTCTATTTCATGTCATTCTTATTTGTACTTGTATGTATGTACCTGTTTCCTTGTTTTATATTGAAATCTTCCCTTTAATAATTTTCCATAATATTATATTTCTTCTCTTCACAGTTTTCTTTTGGTATTTCATGGCTCTGTCGAATTTACTAATCAGTGTTAACGGGCCCCGTTCTCTCTACTATCATAATTTATTATGTAACAAAGTCATCGTTATGTGGTTTCGGTCCCTATTAGAAATTTATTCAATAAATTTCTGTTTTCCCTTCTCACTAGTTTTCATTTTCTATTGGTATCTCTCTATTAGAAATATCTATCGCGGGGTTTTGTCTACCTTGTTCCAAATTGGCTCTTTACTTGTTAAAAACCAGTTTTGCTATTTCCCGTCTTTATATTGTCATCGATTTCATTGCAATAAATATACAGTCCTTGCATTCTTGTCCTTGCAAACTTATCCTTGTCCTTACACTCTTGTATGATTTTAATTTGCAACGTCTTACAAAGAGTTTCCTCCATTTCATTTCTTATATTCTTGTATTTTCCTCATGCTTCTATTAAGTCTCTTATTTCGGCTGTTATATCTGGCCTTGTTCTGGTTCGTATCTGATTATATTAGATTTCGCAACCTTCCTCACGAGTTGCTCATCTGCTTCTTTGGTAATGATATTCTTTTCTTTCGCCGTCCTTCTATGATAGTCTCATTTATTCCTTCTATTTTTAGGTCAATAGTAGCAGGGAAATTTTCTCTTCTTTTCTTTTTCTCAAGTATCTTTGTGATCACTCTTTATATCTGATTTGGGTTCATTCTAACATTTCTTAACTTGGTTCTTTCATTTTGTTCAGTCAAGGATGTAGTTGATTCAGTATTTTACACTATTACCTGGCATCGTCCTTGTGTAGGTTCTTCTCCGATGTTCCAGTATTCCCCGCCCGGAGATACAGTTAGATAACTAGTTTACCTAATTAATATACTATCGAGAGAAATGTCATTATGTCATAATTGAATGCAAATCTGCATCTTTCAGAGAGACTAATGCAGTAATTTCCAGTTGCCTTCCACATCGAAGTACTGCAGCCGATTCTGTGATTTGAAATCTCATCCTCACCTCTGGCCATTTAAACCGGACCGATCAACTTCTCCACACGCGCGAGCCGAGCCATTATATGGGGAAGCTGCCACCGTTCACCATTTGTGCAGGGTAGTCTTTTATGGAGGCTTTTAGTGTAGGTACAATCGGCTGCGGGAAAATATGTGTTCACGATATTTCGGAGCGAATGGAAATCTTAATTACCTTGAGGAACGAAAAAAGCAAATGAATTACAACAGACGTGCCACGTCATAGAAGAAGAGATGTCATTATAACGACTGTTTCGTTCTGATCCCTTGGTTAATAAGTAAACACAATCAATGCAATTAATGTTAGATGACTGAGGCTGTGAGAGTTCATTACTTTCCCTCGGCTAATTGATATCAATATTTAGGAGTTCCCGAATGCCTTATATCCTCTTTAAAGATTAGAGATGAACGGAATTTATGAATCTAAGCCGTTAAATTCAAATTTCTATATAATCCAATTCTTCCAGCAGGATTGGTTGACATTATTTATGGTTTTGAATTCCTGCTTAGGTAGTTTTTCGTCTTTTAATTTCTATATTATTTTATAAAGCTTTTAAACGCTTCAGAAATTTTTGTGGTTTAGTAGTCTTAGCAGACAAGTAAACGCGCGAGACCAAAATACGAGGCTGTCAAGATGAGCATCGCATTGGTCGACCAAATGAGGTGACGACTCCAGGATCGGTGAAGAAAATCCACGAAGTGATACTGAAGGATCGTCGACTAAAAGTGCGCGAGCTAGCAGATATATTAGGCGTTTCAAAAAGTGCGGTACATCACATATTGACTGAAAATTTGGGCATGAGAAAGCTGTGTGAGATGGGTGCCGCGTTTGCTCACACTCGAGCACAACCAGTCTCGTGAAGATGCTTCAATTGAGTGTTTGGCAATGTTTCACAGCAACAAAGCAGAATTTTTGCACCGTTCCATAACCTTAGATGAAACACGGACCCATTACTTCACACCCGAAACAAAAGAACAATCAAAACAATGTATTCAAAAGGGAGAACCGCCTCCAAAGAAGGCGAAGACCGTTTCATTTGCAAGCAAGGTAATGGCGTCGGTTTTTTTGGATGCGCGGGGGAAAATTTTCCTTTACTATCTTGACAACGGAAAAACCACCAATGATGAGTATTCTGCGAACTTATTGCAACGTTTGAGCGAAGAAATCAAGCAAAAGCGGCCACATTTGGCTTAGAGGAAAGTGTTGTTTTATCAAGACAATGCACCAGCTCACAAATCCGTTATTGCAATAGAAAAACTTCATGAATTAAAGTTGAAAATACTTTGACCTCATGCACCCTATCCGCCAGATGTAGCCTTCGCGGATAATTTTCTGTTCGCAAACTTGAAAAAGGGGCTCGGTGGTCAAAGATTTTCAAACCGTGAAGAAGTGATGTCGGCAGTTAATGGCTATTTTGAGGAGCAAGACAGTTCTTACTATAAAAAAGGTATCTAACTTATTGAACATCGCTGGGAAAATTGTGTAGAGCTGTTTATGTTTAAAATTAAATAAATTGTTTTCCGAAAATTTTGTGCTTTCTCTGTTGTGTCGGGTACTTCTGGGATTACCCTCGTACATGGTAGAATTTTTACAGAATTATTTTACGGTGACCACGTTTGACAAAGGCTATCTCCTCTCCCTCTTTATATTTTTACTACTTTCTTGAACTATTTCATCCTTATTCATACGCTAACATAATTAACGTTTTAATAATCCTCAGAAGTGTTTATGAAAAGAGTGAAGGAGAAAACCGGAATATGAGATTAATTAATTTTACGAAATATGTGAATACATACAGGTATTATAAAAATATACATTTTGAACTATAAAAAAACTTTTCTTTCCGCCACATTTTTGTTTTAATCTTTTTTCCCCCAATCATCCGAGTGCGGAGGGCATGCAAGACCTTAGCCTGAGGAGGAGCAATGGTCGCCATTTCTCCGGAGTATTAGAAACTCGTTTTTAGAACTTGTACGTGTTCCACTCTGGAAAAAATAATTTTTCCAAGCGAGATTATGAAAGTTACGCGGGGCTTTAATGAAAATCACCCCTATTTACACTATTCTACTTTTTCTGTACTGTTTTTCCACATTTATTTTGGTACCAAAATTTCAATAACAACCATTTGGATGAAATTTTTTTATAATAGGAAATCATTCTCACTCTAAGCAACGATTAACATTTAATCCGAAAATGTTTTCAAGAATGAAACGCTTTCTAATAGATGACCCCGGTGACATCGTGAAGTGTTGCCTCATTGCTCACGCCACTTAAAAAACAAAATCAAAAACAACTACTTCATCATTCACTGTCTAATTTTATTTTGTAAATTGTTTAAATTAGGATGAAAGCTGATTTTCGTTCATTATATTTTTATTTAAGCTACATTTTGTTTCAGGTTCTTTGCAACTGAATGGATTTTCTACAAAATTATTTAATTATTTAAATAAAATTTAATTAATAACATTAATATATGAATTTTTAAATAAGTTAATTAAAACTTTCCCTTGCACCTTAAGTATTTAATATTTGTGTTTTTTTCTTTTTCCGTGGAGCATGATTGTGAACAGGATAATCATCATTACGGTATAAAAAACACAAAAGGCGTTAGTTTACATGGAAAACGACAGTTGATTCAGAAAGGTATAGGTTAGACTATGTTACGCTTAGGCACAGATTCAGGAACAGTGTGATAAATTCGCACAGCTTCCTGGGAGCGGATGCGGGCTCTGACCACAATTTAGTTGTTATGAAATGTAGCGTCCGTTTCAAAAAGATGAGGCAGGGGAGGTGGATTAGGAAATGGAATGTAAAACTGGATTGACAAGAAGGGAGTGTCAGCAGGATGTAGATAAAATCATGGATGAGGGTAATGAGCTGAGTACTATGGAAAAAATGGGAATGTATCAAGAAAGGGATATCGGAAGCCGCAATTGAAACTATAGGAACTGTAAATGGGAAAAGGGCAAAGAAACCATGGACCACGGATGAGATGATTAGAAAGATAGAGGAGAGAAGGAAATAGAGAAATGTAAATACAGATTTAGGTAGAAGGAATTACAAAGAGTTAAATAATATATTTAGACGGAAAAATAAAGCAAAATAAGCGTGGTGGAAGACGCAGTGCGAGGATATGGAAAGTTTGCAGAGCAAGGGTGAAATTGGTGCGCTATAAAAGAAGGTTAGAAAACGCTATCGGAAAGTAAAAAGGGAAGATCCGGGTAAACAGTTAGACAAAAGTCAGGTAAGATAATAGTTAAAATAGAAAAGATCCAAGAGAAAGAGGGAAGAAATATATGGAAGAACCTTATGGTAAAGAGCGTAAATCAGCAAGGTTTAGATATAGAAAGAGAATATGACGTAGATGAAGATAGCTAAGGGTCCAGTAATAGAAATGAAATCACAAAACGCCGCGGGAGTAGACAACATTCCTGCGGAACTACATAAAGGTTTAGAAATATGTGGGAGGAAGAGTTTTTATGGACTTAATTGAGGCATTCATGAGAGTGAAATTGGGCCGGAACAATATGCCGAATCAGTTAGTTCTCATTCCAAAAAAGATAAAGGCTACTTAATTGGAGGAATACAAACTAATTAGTTTGATTTCGCACGACGCTGAAGTGGTTCTCAATATCATTAACAAGAGGATGGAGAGCGGAAAAAATGATTACTTAGTAATGATAAGTTAGGAATCAAGAAGGTTAGAGGCACGCGCGATGCCATTGAAGTCATGAGGTCAGTAATAGAGAGGAACATAGAATACAATCAGGATGTATTTGCCTATTTTATAGATTACGAAAAGACGCTTGTAGAGAGAACTGAAAATGGCTAATGAATAAATTGCAGAAAGAGGAAGAGGAGTAAGGCAGGATTATCCATTATCATCAATGCTGATCAACGTATATGTGGAAATGATTTAAGAGGAATGGGAAGAACTAGAGGTAGGAATGTAAGTCATCAGGGATTTTATAAACTCAGGTTTGCTGATGACCAAGCTCTATTGAAATGAAATGAAATAATTGACTTTGTAATTCCACACAAAAGTGTGTGGAATTACAAAGTCAATTATTTCATTTCATTTCAATATGTTATGCAAATTCCATAAAGTTACGCCTGAGACAACAAATTTGACCAAGTTCTAGTTCGTCAGTCATTCAGGGGGTTGCAAGCATTGATGAGTGGATGAGTTAATTGGAAATTCAATATGATAGGTAGTGGAGGAGAATAAATATAAATTAAACAAAAGTTATTGCGGTTTGCCAGAAAGAGTAACGCTAAGTTAAACATTAAATTAGGAGGAGAAGAACTAGAGCGGGTGGAAAAGTTTATGCATTTTGGATGTTTTAGACCAAATGGACAAAGTATTAGGGACATTAGGAGAATAATTGTGTAAGGCAAAGAAGCTTTCTCAAGGCAGAGGAAATTGATGACAGGGACGTTGAGTAATTATGTTAAGAAAAGGCTCGTCAAAATTTTGATATGGAGCGTAGTTATGTAGGCACGGAAACATGTCCATAGAAGCAGAATGATTGACGTAGATTGGAGGCTTTTGAAATGTAGTTTTAGAGAAGGATAGAGAAGGTTGAATTGGACAGAAAGGAAAACAAATGAGGAAGTGCTGGTCATGGTGGAGAAGGAAAGGGATTGTTGGGAGAAATCATAAGGGGACAGGAAGGAGGGAAGCAAAGTATGTTGTTCGGTAGTGGGATACTGAAGACTGTTATTAAGGGAAGAAATTTAGGCAAATGCGGAAGAGGCAGGAACAGGATAGGGATGTTGGATGGAATGAATGGAGGAAGAAAATATGCGGAGATGAAGATGGAAATTGTTGTAGAGTAGGATGTTGGGTTATTTTCAGTTAGGAGAGACAAGATATTTATTTGGTAGTTGTATCCATCCAAAACCTACCTTAACCGGGAGATTGCCAATTAAAACTTATTATGAATCAAATTATCATTAAATATTCAGTATTAGGTCAAAAATAATCAATTAGGCTTCATCCTAACGTTACATTTTCTTTTCAGCTCTATGTTAGGAAGGAAAAAGTGGTCCAGCTCTGAGTGAGAATAAGGAAGGGTAAAGGAAGCGAATCAGATTGGTGGAGATGATTAGGACGTTATCTACATGGTAACTTCTATGGCCTAGGAAGTCGCTTTTACACGACAGTGTTAGGAGAATTCCGGATAACGATATTTATCATGACTTAGAAATACTCCAAAATAAAATTCCCGTGGAATTCACCCAGTAGCAAAGAGGGAAAAGTTAGCCTGATTGAAGTATGGAAATTTCAGTTCACATCTTGACCTATTTTCTGCGTGATTGATAAGACAGCATTGGAAACAATATAGCTTGATCACATTATCTTTTTTTTAAGTAACACTCTCCCTCCTTTTAGCACATTCCTTTCTAAACGAAATTGTATACCAATTGCTTGAACTTAAACAGAAACGGAGGTCGGTACTAGTATTTCTCTTTAAATGTTCTCTACCGTCAAGTACTGGTCTATTGAATTCTCAACTGCAAAGCACTAGTTTTTCCAAAAAATATTTTAAAAGTAAGTTAACATTAATTTTCTCAATCCGCTCGCTGAAAAGTGGATGCAAGAAAAAACACGAATGAAAGTCCATTTTGACCCGTATTCCCCAAGAGTGATTAAAAATTATAACGCCGGTGATTGGCTTAAAAAAACTGTGGTAAAAAAGAAAATAATTTTATTTTCAGTTTTTCAATAGGTTAAGCATGAAGGGAACCTTTTCAACTCGGGTTTTAAGAGTTCACTTATCGAATCAAAATTCCATTCAGCATTTCCGTACGATTCAATTGAGTTCGATCATGATCTCCCTCTCTCCATGTTCCATCTACGTACTTAAAAACTATCTTGATTGGAAATCATTGAAATGTCTTTATCTTGGCCATCAACTAAATGGGAAAGGTAAAAGTTTCTGATCCAAACCCGAATACGATACAACTCCCAGCCGATTTTACCGTACTTATCGAATTTCACCTCAACATCGTGATGTTGATGATTTAAGCAAATTTATTTCTCCCCTATGCCTCGCTGAAAAGTAAATGACATTTTTAAACGAATGGAAAAATATAATTTTTTTCAACATTCAGCTAGCGGAACGTGACCTTTCGCAGCCCCAGTGGAATGAAATTGCATAAATTAATGACGAAAAAACCGCAGGTCAGAAATAAATACTGACTAAAAAAGAAACTGCAGCCCTCTCCTTGGTTGCTGGATTGTCGTCTCATTTTTAAAATCCCGGTTTAAAAAGCATTAGCATTCGAAGGAGGGGCAGAAGAGAATGGAAGGAATTGGGGTCAATTGGGATGAGGGAGAGAGAGAAAGAATGAAAGAGGAGCAAGAGGGAGGAAGAGACAAATAGACTACGAAAGCCTTTTTAGCTAGAAAAAATCATAGCCCTTATTCGCCGCATGGCTCCATATTTTGACATTTGCGATATGCATTTCGTATTCGTTGGGGTTTCCTCACAAAACGCCAATAATAACAGTCCGGAGTCCTAAGTGGTGAGACGAGACTTGGGAAGGAATGAGTTCATATCGCTTAAACCTGCTTTAAAGTGCATGCATTTCCACGAGCGCTGTGGGTACTAAATTCGACAACTAATGAAATAATTTAAGATCAAGAAATGAGCCTTCTCTGGTCAGGCCCAGGAACTCATGTTTTAGTGAAGTAATATTTCCATTAAATCCTACGTAACCCTCATTAGATGCATGAACAAATTTGAACCACCCTCTAATTTGTGCCAATAAGTTAATTCACTGATTATAATCTTCATTTTTGTTTTTGTATTTTCCTTCATATTTGGTTGAACTATCTTTTGCATAATGTCATCCGGGCTCCAGTATAAACCAGCCAATAAGGTGGAATAATATTTCCTAACTTCTTTGATCTGAAGGATTGATTTTCCTTACTTTCAGTGTTATACCAAAGCCTTTCTATTCTTTACCCAATATCATGCTCATGGTGTGAATCAAAGCCCACGACACCTAGCGTCAATTAGATTTCTGCAGTTTTAAATCACCTTGGAATGCAGGCATCTTCAGCAATTTGGTGATGCTGTGACGACTTTTACGTCTCGCTGCGTATGGAAAATTACATGTATGTGTCTCAGTATTTACATCGCGTAGCGGCGAACATTTTCAGGAGAGATTATGGAGATGTAGCTTATTACGACGAAATATACCGACCCAGTCCATTTCTCAAGGGCAAAAGCGGCAAATGACGGAGAACAAGCAGCAACGATGACTTCGCACCTAGATATTCGCTACGACGGTAGGGAAGCGATGCGCGTAAAGCTCCCTACGCAGCCACACTCGGAAGTCGCATTTACGTTTGTTCACACATCCTCCATTTCCATTTTCAACCAGCCTAGTTTTCTCCAAAAAAACATAAATCCAAGTTGTTAAAAAGGTGAATTTACGATCAATAGCTTGCCATAAATATTACTGCATGTATTAAAAATGATTAGGGATATGGTAAGCATGCAACTGATTCGAGATGAAAAGACATACCTGTATGTATGCTTGACTTGGCTGAAGGGAGTGATGTCATTTATTAGGAGAATCGTGCAGTCACAAATTAGGCTTCGATCCATAAAGTAACAGGTATCTGAGAGTTTTGAATTTTATCCAAAATGACTAATGTTAATAGCATAAATGGAACGGTTTGAAAGCACCACAAATTTAGTTCCAAATCACATCGAATTCCTCTCAATCGAACTTAGAGTATAATGTGACTCTGTAAATACTGTAATACTTGTATATTGAATAAATAATTCAATTGAATAAATAATTCAATATAAACCTACAGTGCAGAGTTCGGATGTTGTATGAATAAAAACACACTACAAACAATCATGACGTGTGGTAGAGTTGAAAATTATCAAATAAGATAATGAAGAAGAGGGAAAATACGAACAAAACTTTGGATAAAGAGGAAAAAAGCTTGAGAAAAAGAAATAAAAGAGTATTTAAAAGCGAAAAAACATCAAGTTAAACATGGAATATAAGCTGGGTTATTACATTCCTAGTATTAAATTAGAGTTTTCTTCTGCTCTAAAGGCCTAACTGCCATGGGGTTAATTGCACGAGGATGGTGTTTTTCCTTTGATCCTTGGTTAATGTTCAGTATTTGCTATTTGCTGAATTTTGGAACGAATGCTAATTTTGCTTCCACTAAAAACTGATTTGAAATTAATTTTCATTTCGTCAAGTAACGTCAAAATGTTGGGAAATTGAGGGGTTATTAACTCACGCTCAGCAAAATATATCCAATAGACATCAAATGCATGTTGATGTTATTGCAATTGCCTCATAGTATCGGCTATATTAAAAACTTTTTAGCAACGGTATGATTTCCCATCCGTGAAGATATTTAAGGTCACTTTTTTCGAAAAATGGATTTAATCAGGCACCTCCACAAAAAGACACGCATTCAATGCATCGTAAATGAATTAGAGTGAAATAATGCCTATTATTTCTAGAAAATAAATTTTTTCTTGATATTTCATTCCAAGTTCAACTGAAAATTAAATAATGGATCAATATTTAATGGCTATCGAATGTGAACTTGGATTAGATATTGAAAGTATTTAGAATGCCATAATTTCATACGACAGAACTCGTGACCGGCTCAAGCCTGATGACGCAACAAGGGTGCTTTTCTTGAAAATCTTTATGAAGCTTTTGTTATTATTTCCCGAGTGAAGTTTGAGAGATGAAATTAGAAGGCATCCCATTTTTTATTCGAAGAACAGTAATTAGTTCCTGCTTCCTCAAGCCCTGAGACTAGAAAAATTTATCAGTTTTCCTATCACGCTCTTTCTGTCACTCCTACTTTATATTCGCATAATAATTTTAATTCCGTGATGCGTAAGGTCTGATTCATTTTGGAATGCCCAAACTACGTGAAAAGTATAAATTTTGGATTTTTTACGTAAAAACAATGATGAACAATCTTTTCCCAGAAGTCTTTCGTAGGTCATCGGCAAAGCCAATGCTTCACAATGGTTTACTACACAATTTAAACCATAAAAGTAATAATTATGTTTCCCAGGATGGCCACAACTGGATAAAAACTAATGCTTATGTTGAGAGGTGACTGGAGGCACTAAAAATGAGAAAATAAAAATATCGATGTAAAATGACTTTAAAAACCTATTAAAAGTTTCAATTCACGGAACCTGGCTAGTAAGTAAGGTAATGGGAGAATACGTGATTCGCAGCTATGAGGTACAAGATTTCAAAGATGGAGCAACCATGCGTTCATATATTCACCTTGCCAAGCACAAGAAACTCTTCCTTTCTAAGCATTTCGGAACGGCATAATAAGAAGGAGATTTATATTTTACACAGGAGAAACAAATCCGTAAGGGAAAGGGAATTATTTTGAAATTCCATTAAACTTAAGTGACGAAAATCCGAGAAAATCTGAGAAAATCCGACTTTAATTCTGTAATTTTTCCCAGCTAACTTCGGTTCTCCTTTGAAGAGCAAATTGGAAATAAAAACCTTCAAAACGGAAACGCCGCGTACCTATGACTGAAGTGTGTTTCCGGTCTAATTTGATGGGAGCACGGGAACGGTTGGTTCAAAGGGAACGAGGTCCTTCACATTCCACATTGCGGAAAGAAGCGAGAAAAATGGAAGAAAGAATTTTCTTAGTTATTTAAGTATACTGTTGAAATGAAAAGACCTCCGTCACCATCTTTATCAGTCAACATTTTTCTTCCATTTTTTCTGCCACGTCCCACCAGCCACTATCCTCACCAGGGAAGTAACATATTACTCGAGTACCTCATAACAAGTTCATTGCGACTTAAGAGCAGACATCTGATCCCTTCTCGTGGACTTTTCCTTAAATTGGTTTAGTGAACGAAAAGTATGAGGCAAAATTGTAGGAATGAAAGGAGAGTGAAAATACAAACCAATAAGGATTATAGAATCAGTTTGAGGGTTGGTGGCGTTGAAATTTAGGACAGGTTTTTGTGGGATGATACAAATTTAGCTCAATATTGGGTGCACAATGGCTTTTAAAAGAGATTAAGTCATCTCTGAGAGTACAATATACGAGAAAAATTTGTTTTCAGTTCCTCTAGGATTTCCCATATTGAATTTACTGAATGATTCAACATCATGTATAAATTGCTTGCAGTAACTTGTTATCCCTACTGGAGGTCTATTCAGGGAAAGAGGTTGACATTGCACTCAAAAATAACTCTCACGAGAATTGCGCTTATGCGCGATACAGTCCTACGCCTTTTGTGTAAAGTACCCATAATTACCCCAGTGATGACTTTTTTTATTACTTTTAAGGGCTGTGATTCAGAGATTATGGACTGGTAATATCTTCTTGTGGTATTATTTTAAATATTTCAAAAATAATCATTAATTTTTTAGTACAGCTCAAAGTAATGAACGCCATGGATAAATATTAACAGGTGAATTCACAACCTAGGGTTTAGCCATTCTAAATCGAGGGCTTCAAAATGAAAAAAATGGCAAGTTACTGCAATCATTTTTATGGTAAAAAATTTGGCTCACAGACTACTTCAAAATTCGGATGGCTATGCATGGCATAAGTAAACTTCTGTTGTTTTACTCTTGAGTAATTTGAATTAATTTTTCAATAACACATGCTACTCACGTAGTATTTCATTCTAATTTGGTTGCAATTTCCCGTAAAACCCTCCATTTGCATATCATTCCTCTTTTATTTTGCATTTAGAGAGAAACTTCTTTGAATTCCTCGTCAATCATAGTCACTGACGTCACAATTAAATCCCTCCGCTTTCCTCTTCTCTCCATGCTTCCCCGCAACTCTAAAAAAATATTGAAATATCTTTTAAATATGTACGTGAACAAAATAGGATTTCAATATTTTAGCTCGCATGGACTGGAACCAAAAATTACTTTCCATCCGGTATATACGACGTGTCGGCATTAAAAATGTATTGAAGTATTTTGTGAGTTATATGTAATTTGTGGTACACTTTTCTGCAGCTTTGAGTATCATTTTCGCAACTCCGAATGGTTTCGACTTTAAATTGAGAAAATAACTCCATTCTAGAGGAAGGGTTAAGGTAAATAGTTAAAGCACAAGAAACACAGTTTTCATTGCAGTTTGACCATTTACGCAGTATACAAGTACAAAGGCAAAATCAAGCTATTTTGCTCGGAATAAATTAGTCTTTGGAATTTATGCGATGCCGGTAACTTCTTTGTAAATTTTGCTTTTAGTGAGATGCACTCGGAGAGGAAAGTATTTTTTAAAAGTGTCCTTTTCTTCCCAAGATCTTTTACCATGTCACTCGCCTGCGACGGAAAGAATAAGATCCGGATAAGTCTCTTCCCCATCTCTGGAAATCCAGTTCAGTTTTCCATGTAGTTAGATATTCGAGTTTGAGTTTGGAAGGAAGGCGACAGATAGCTGAGGATATTGCCGCGATCGGGGATAAACGGGTAATTTGGGGCGTGGTTGGCAAGATTTCGGTGAAGTCGGAAAGATCTTCGGTGAGAACTGCAGTGGAACTTGGTTTGAGGTTGGCGATGGGTTTACGATTTAAAATCCCTTTCAGTGTAGGAAGAAATACACTTTATGTCCTCGCCTTCGCGGCACGAAGCTGGAGTTCGAAATAACACAAAAAAATTAAGCATCCACGGAAGTCGATTTTCAACTTTCCAAATGGGAGGCAAGTACATAAACTCATGCTAACGTTCCGATCCCCACCTGAAACTTCATTTCACTGGAAAATAGTCAACCTGTTGGATACCTGCCACTTTTGTATATTCTAGCTGTTTTTCTCAGGCGTTAGCCAACATCAATTTGAATTGCGCTCATCATTGTATTTGTGGAATCGAACCCAGAGCCTCGTCGCGGGAGATCGCTTGTCGCCAGGCTCTTTTTTGAGTTCATCGCATTTTATTTCACGCTCAGAGAATTTTGGAATTTGTATGGGTGACCTTCGACGGTCCTCGATAGAGGAGGATCGATCGATATGGTGTGGTGGCTATCGTAATGGCTTCCCACCCAGAGACCCCGGGTTTGAATCCCGGCGGCATCGAATATTTTTCAGTGATATCTCGATCCCTACTTGAGGTGCTTTGTGGAGGGCACTTAGAGTGAGTACACCGTCCGTCGGATGGGACGTTAAGATGCGAACCCCTCGGCGTCTTTCTTTAAGAGTAGGCTAATGCCGACACCGGGTTTCTCTCCACCCTTCGCCCTTTCCTGTTCATTTCTAATGGTACAAATGACCTCAGCTGTCGGTCGCCTCCCCTAAATACTACTATTACTACTCGGAAGAGCTGCGGAGATGTCTACGAAGTTAGGCCATCAAGTTGAGGACGGGGCCAATAGCGAGGCAGGAAGAGATGGGGCCCTACTACGGATTTCCCTCAGCGTCACGCCAGCGATCACGTCGTACGTAGGGGACATTTGCATGCAGGTGGTCGTTTTCGGCAGATATTTCGCTTTATTCATGTTTTGAAGAGGCATCGTGGATGGTGCAAGTATGGTACGACATGGAATCAAGATGGGCGATGCGCTTTGTTTCATTATGGACGAAATCTATTTTGGAGAAGTTTCGCTGGAGTTAAATCCTCTGGGAGGAAGGTCCTGGCACGAACTTCCAATCTTTCCTCATGGGGAATATTCGCATTCATCCTACGAGTTCGAATAAGTTGACGCCTGGAGAACTTTATGGCGGCGTTAACTTTCAAGGAGCACAAAAGCCGATAATGCAAATGTGACTGGAGTTTCTCCATTTCCCGCTGGTAAGGCGAGGGTGTGAAGCACAGCACAAATAGAAGTGAAATCCAATGTACCCAAAATTAGCCGAAGTTATATCCTCAATTAACCGCATTCCCTTATTTTAAGTTTACTCATACAATTTAATCACCAAGGGCGCGCAGGTTTAGCCAGTCAGGGAATTAGTTATCTGCATCTAAAATAAATTTTCGACAAATATTATTCAAACTAAAATTAATTTATTTTTCAAGATGATTAAGATCCCTGCTAATTATCGTTTCTCATCTTTGTGGCTCTATTCTGAGTTTAGTAAGCGTAGAAGCTTCCCAAAAAACACATCTGAGAGACGGGTTTTTAACTCTCCAGAAATTTTCGTTGAATTCAAATAACTGATACATTTTTATAGGATATGATCGGCGAAATTTCTCCTATACTTTTGGGATGTTACTACATGCAGTCTGTTGCTCCTGTTTCTGCCATCTTCTCACAAAAATGCTTTCCTCGCAATAAAGTTTTACAATGAGTTTCAACGTAAATCATTTAACATATAAATCGTTTAATCTGCCGACTGCACTACGGTGAACCATTCATAGAAATCGATTTGGAAATAAATTATCTACGTCCATGTGAAACATGCTGGAACAAAGCTTGCACCGCTATCCACCTCACAATATCTTTTTTTTACATTTTCCTGCGAGCCATTCACGAAAAAGTGCATAATTAAGTTCGTGAAATAAAAACAGGCCAAAGGACGCAAATATAATGCAGTAAAATGATTCCTATCTCAAGGAAAAGTAGCTGCATATAGGTTTCTAAAAGTAATTCTGTTATCTACGTAGGAATTTCACTGGTGGTAGTTATTAAATTGTTAATTAATCATTACGACCATGATAAATATATTACATTGCTTATTGTGTTACATTTCAAAAGTTCGAAACCAAAGGAAAAGGGCGATGAACACTGTTTTAGTGAGGCTAATGAGATGTGGTGAAATATTGCTGGAGACGAGAGTTTGTACTGAGTTCGTTGCTCCTTTCAATGACAATCGCTCTTGTTCTGTATTTTTAGAAATATTTAACATTCTTTTCTTATCGACATTGAAATCAGTGTGATAAAGCCTATAATATTAATAAACTTCATTCAATGATGAAATCAAATTATATTATTATTTTTTATCGGATTCGACTTTACGTAAAATGAACTCATGCCAATTTTATCCGATTTGTCGATTCTTTTATTTGTATTTAAGTACGTGCAGGGTATAGTTTACAGCTTTACGATTTTCGAAATGTAAAACATTTTCAGAATGAAGCTTAGACAAGTTTCTCTTGCTGATGAATCGTTACCCCTTATCGCAGAATTTCTTTGGGTTCACAAGTGGGGGTAGAGCTTATTTTAAGGAGAAAATGGCTCCAAGCAAAAACCATTTGTATTAATGAGAGAAAACGAATAATTTAAATTAAAGGTATTTCAAGAATTTTTCATGTCAGGTACGAGAATGCGTCAGGATATGCGCAAATGTATAATGATTGCAGTGTGATAAAGGCTCTTGAGGAATTTTGTGGAAAAGTCCCCCATAAGGGAGTGGCATAAAGGGTGTGAGTGCATGTACTTAAAACATTTCAAGAAAAAACCGCACTCATTGAGATGTTCTCTAAAGGTTCTTCCTCGCAGTGGCATAATTGTCCTAAAATAGATACTCAAGTTCAAGTAATTCCATGCTGATACATACAGAATTTGCTAAGCCCAATAAGTCTAAGGACTCCTATCTCCGAATTACGGGGAATTATATTTGGGGTGTCTTTAGTGCATTTACTGTCTTTAGGGTATTTAGAGAATACATGAAATGGACTGTACTTAGAGCATAGCCCTCATGGCCTGTGATTACCTTCAAACACATAAGAGTAGTCATTTTTTCAAACATATTATTTTGATAAATTGACTCCTGAGAGATTTTTATTGGTATTTCTTCTTGTCACAATACTCCCTTACGGTTTTTCATATCACCTATCCGATTTATTGCCATGAAGTCCGTATATCGTATAATTGCGATTCTCCCTAGAGGTTAACCTAACATATTGTCCTCATTCCATTCTCCTCAATTTTATTGCATGTGCAGTCAGCCGCAAGGGTTACAACAAGTTGTCGACCCTGGTGGCCGATGAGGATCCCGAGGAGGCAGATGAGGAGGAGGAAGAGGAGGATGGCGTGGAGGAGGAGGACGTGAGCATGGGGGGCGGGGATGAGGGGGAGCGGACGGCGACGGAGGGGAGGAAAGGCACAGTGGGGACAGCGGCCGTGGGCGGCGCGGGTGGCCTCAGCTTCGGCGGCGGGTGTTTGGGAGGGGGAGGAGGCCTGCTAAGCGGAGGCGGCGGTTTTGGAGTGAAGGAGGCGGGGGGCGGAGTGGGGGTGGCCCCGGGGACCGACGGGGACGGAGACAACGGGACGGCCACGCAGCAGCTGCTCAACCACGATCATCTCCGCCAGCAGCACCGGGAGCAGAATGGGTCCCTGGAGGAGGAGGACGAGGAAGACGATGAGGACGATGAAGACGACCCGGCCGACGATTCGCTGTGTTACACAGACTACGAGATATCCGAGGACTCTGATTATGGTGAGCTACTCGCAATTTAGCGAGTCCAATGGACTCCACGGAGAATTTTCCGCTGCATCGCTCTTAAGAATTGACTCCGAAGCGGCTCAATATTTTTTATTAACTGTAAAATAAAATCGTAAGTTCATTTGCCAGATTTCCTCACGGGGCCGTATTCGAATCCCACCTGAGTTGGCAATTTTGTTACCTTAACGAGCGGTATTTGGAGCGGGAGAAAGAAATTTCATAGCACTCACGAGCAATAGGAGACATCTTTTCATGGCGACGGCATGAAATCTGTACCAAACTATTGCAGAGCTATCCCTGATGAGACTCGAAGAAAGGAATCTTCCGATTTCATGGTTCAGCCGAGCCCTACTAATTTCACGCATATGTAATTCCCGGGTTATGGGCAAAGTTACAGGAGCCTTCAATGAAATTTACATCCACCGGTTGGCCTTCAAATTCTATAAAATAAGGAATTCCGATTTTTCCCATTCTCGAAAAACTCCCGTCTTCCTGCATTTTTTGTGCTCTGTTGTCCATAAGCATTTGAAGAAAGATTCTTTTACATATTTTTTAAAATTGTCTAATGATGCTAAGGTTCGAAAGGCTGGCTGCATGTGCCAGCTCATTGACAGAAAACGTCCAAATAATTTTCTTTTTAAAAATTAATTTCATTAGCATTTCTAATTTCACATGTGGTTGACAGTACATCTAAGTACTCTTAAACAGACGATAGCCCCAAGAATTATTTCGATTATTTAAAAATTGAGTAGTTTCACGCGTGATGTGATAGAAATCGAGCATAATGAATAACTGAGTGTAACACTATTCCACTGGATAAAATTTACTGTACACCCGGGTTTCGATGTATCACATCATCATCGGGTATTTGACCTGATGATGATGTAATACATCGAAACTCGGTCGTACAATAAACTTTATCCAGTGGAATAGTGTTACACTCAGTTATTCATTCGATTTTTTATAAACTAAACGGCTTGGATGCAATTCACTAGATTTATTTTAAAATTAATACCTTTCAAATTTTATTTTAACATTAATACATTTTTAACCGTATTTTTTCTTGATAAAATGAAATAATTTTTGTTACTACTTGACGAAGAAATTGCCTGTATTTTCTGTATTATGGTATATCAAATATCTTGAGGAAGATCAATTAATGTTGGAGTTATCTCCTTCATTTTGCTTTGCCCTTTTGGGCAGGCTCACGTAACGCATCTACCTCCAGGAGACACTTAACAGGCCGAATGGGGCTAATGGCAGC
Source organism: Hetaerina americana (assembly GCF_022747635.1). Classification (NCBI taxonomy): domain Eukaryota; kingdom Metazoa; phylum Arthropoda; class Insecta; order Odonata; family Calopterygidae; genus Hetaerina; species Hetaerina americana. The sequence continues at coordinate 71,020,427 of NW_027286069.1, read as the reverse complement.
CAAATTACATTTGCAGATGCTCGCAAGACAGATGCTTGATTAGAATGCGCAATCTATTCGCGTGGAGGAACTCTCTAATGCCAACTCCTCAAATCTCGACTTTGGAAGGCTTGCGATGAGGTCAGGTAGCTAAGGGACGACTTCCTAATATGTTTTTTTCATTGCCTGGGACATACTCACCGATTCCCTTTACTATTAGCAATGAGTCTGTCCATATTTAGGAAGGGCCGAACCGGTAAGAGCGAAATTCCATTTTCTCTTTCAATAATTAAATAGGGGAAGGGAGATGACATTTCACATACAATGTTAGCACCGCTGGTCTTTCCAAGAGCTCCCAAAATATGGTTAGCTAATGCTTGGAATTATAAATTTCTAATAAGAGAGAGGAAATGCGTGGATAATTCTACTCCGTTAAGTTGGAAAAAGATTTTGAATGAATGATTTAACTTGGTCACATCATGTTTGTAAAAATTATCTATATTCTTCTCATTATCTTTGAATGAGAACAGAATGAGGATAAATGCTTGGTCATTTAAATACATCCAGTCGTAAATTCTTCGGGTTACCAGGAAAAATTTAACTTATAAATTAAATTCAGAGTGAAAATTTCGTTTATATAATGGTGGAAGTCACCATACAGAGAGATATGTTAGCTGCCATCAGATGCTGTAAGGTTGCTGCAAGGTTCGCTGCCATCTCATGCACGCATATAAACCTGATGATTGGTTTAACAAATTGAGAGAAAAGTAAATGTATATTTTACACATACATATATTATGTGGTAACTTCAACTCGCATCCCCACTTGTCGTTCATAAAACATTAAATGTCGTGAGCAATGATTCATCATATAGTCAACGGTTTACACACACTATTAGGAATATATTATCAAAATTATTTTTAATAACCTTTACTCTTTCTATACATATGTACATACTTAATGCCATCCCCAGCATATACTTAATGTAGTCTTATAGCGTAGTTTGGTAAATAAACTTAGTCAATGAGGGAAAGAGAAAATAAATTGTAGGATGTAGGCATTTGAGGTGTGGGTATGCAGAAGAGGTTAGGGTTAGGGGAGAGTTATGTGAGGAGAACTTTAATGGAAGCAAGCAAAGTAGAATCAGGATATTTAGGTTGGAGATGGTGAGCTAAAGATCGTGATAAAGGGGAGAGAGTTAGAAAAGCAAGGTAAGTGGGGGGGGGGGGTAAAAGGTCAAGCACGCTGGTCAAATTGAAATGAGGCAGAAAGTATGCAAAATTGATTGCTTATTGTTGGCTAGAGTGTCTCTTGCTCTTTCGCATCATTTGGAACTTCCAAATTCACACGTGTGTCTATTCAAAACCGACCTTAACGGGTACACTAACAATAATACGAATTATATGCGAGTAATGTTAATTAATTCTCTTTTGCATGCGATTCCAAAGTGCGTTTCAATTTTTAGTGTTTAAAATTCAATAGCTTTTTAAACTATGCTGCCCTTGACATTGCATCAGTGACCACGCCAGGTATTTTAAGAATACTCCTAAGCATATTTACCAGCACGGAAAGCATATGTATGTTTTATCTTTGCATTGAGAATTGATTTGATGAAAGCATTTCATTCACATTTATGAAAATTTCAGGAAAACTGAACGACTGTCATCTGCACTGTAAGAAAACTTCTGTCGGTTAACTTATTTCTACTCCATCAAAGGGCTTATTTCATGGGGCTACTAAGGTGATAATACCGTTAAATAGTTTGTCTCCAACTTTTTTTGGACGCCAGGTCTGACCATTGGTACAAAAAAAACAGTTGTAATAATAATGAACAATCTTAAAATGCGTTCCATCGTTCAAATAAAAAGTAAAATTTTAAATAATAGAACTCCCAAAGTATTCCTAAATTCAATCTTTCGCGGATTCCTCCAGGATTAACCACTCACAGGGCAGCAACCCCGGCGCCGCAATTCCCTAGGCATTACTACGTGTGACGCTCACAGTCAGTGCGTGCCACTTCACTATCCTTATCTTCGTTGTTTTTAAAGATTCTCCTGGGAAAACTCGGCGAGGAAGTACGCATAAAAGGTACGCGTGGATCATAACTCTCAACCATGAAGCGGATGGCTGCATGAATTTTGCAGCTCTCGTGAATCCATGATACGCATACGCCCCCTGTACTTTGTTCAATACTTGTGTTCCCTCCGGATGTAAATGCCACCAATTCTGTTACGGATCGATGAGCAGGATGTTACGAGAGAAAATAGAGGGAGTGAGGAGGAAAAAACATCAGAATATCGGCGAGGCGCTCCCCCGGTACTTGTGTGTTTGAGAGCGCGCCAATGTCCCCGCTCGCTCGCCCGGATCACGTCCTCACTAACTCAGAGTTATACGTGAGGGTGCGGAGGGGGAGAGGACAAACAAGAGGGAGCGGAGTCGCTCATCACGGGCAGATGTGAATGGGAGGTAGAGGAAGAAGACACGGTGATTGGCGAGGACTCCCCCCACCCTCATAATGACCCAAATACTCCTCATCCTCCCCCTTACCATACTCCATCGCCCTCGCTCGCCGCAGTACGGGTGAGATGTGCCATCGATTCAAATAACCATCCAGGTAGAGAAAGAAAGGAGGGAAAGATATGTGGAGACAAAGAAGGCCATAGCACACTTAACCAACCCCCCAGAACCAGTTGATTGCCGTAGAACGGGGATTGGAGAGGGTGGAAGTTAGGGAGACGGTTGGGCTTTATAGTCGCGCAGCACTGCAGGTAATGTCGCGGACCATCCGGACCAACTTCGGGAAGGGTGCCCTTCGATCACATTGAAAATTTGACGTCATCAGATCCCCCTTCTTCCGGCTGCATTGATTCAATGTTGTACTCTTCCCACTTTTAAATCATTTCGGAATGATGACGAAGTTTTCGATTATCGTTTTCAAGTTTCTATTATTATAGGTTTCACGCCCACGCGTGCGCGAAGCGTTGCGAATGCGGTTGTCATCTCGTTCCCCGGGATTAAAAGGGAAACGCGCCATTATTTTCTTAAATCTCTTCCTTGGTTACCTCTCCCTATACTTTCAGCGCTCCCTCCCCCTCCCCCCCGAGACAGGCTGAGGCAAAACTCATAAAATCAATCTCCAAAAGGAACTTCCATCGGCGGCTCAAAGGGATTTTTGCTTTCCTATCACAGTTTGTTTGTTTTCAATTTTTACCGTCCGGGGATAAATATACTGAGAGGCAAATTGAAAACGCAGATTTAGGTCACGCAACTTATATCCCCCAAAAGAGTAATGATGAGTAAATTTTTAGTCGGTCCAGGTTTAAAACAAGCACCTTGTACATTTGTACTTTACGCATTATAAGTATTCACCCTATGAACCGATAGGGGAAAACGACAAAAAACATATTTGCCTTTGTCAAAAATAATTACAATTCTAAATCATTTTTAAACTAAAGACAGATATAATTGATTCCATTGCTAAATAGTGGGTCTTTGGACACGTATTAGCTAAACCAGAATAAAATTCTAAATGGACGTAAACTAATATCATGCCAGTTTTTCTGGAAATATATTCTAATTTATTTTTGAAAACATGCTAGGCCCAACATATAAAAATATTTGAACGATAGGAGCAAAATTTGTGACTCAAATGGTGAAATACGTACATGCATCCATAAACGGAAATGTTATTTAATCAATATACCCCGTTTACCCTATTCGTGGCCTATGGGATTTTACCTCAGAAATCGCTCTCTCACGTTGGTCTCAAAGCGATCCAGTTGGCACTTAAATTTGCTATTGCTTGAACTGTTCTCTCTCTCTCTCTCTGCTGAGAATTGAACCAGGGAAGGACTGCTTCTTTCAATCGTCTCTATGAGCAGGCTTTCATCTTCATGAGTTTGGTGGTTTAATCCCGCCCGGAAGCGAAACTTTGAACTCCCATACGCAAGTACCTATTCCAACTTCCTAATCGACTGGGAGAAAACACTAGGCGGAATCACCACCTCTTCCAGAGTATTAATTAAGCAAATGATTAATAACTGACTTATTTATTAAATCTTCGTAAAGATCGGCTTACTCGTATGCTCGAAAAAATATTTTAAAATTCTGGCTACTTGTTTTCCACGCAGTCATTGGACCCTCAAGTATTCAACTCGGCAATAAATAAAATTATCCAGTGACTTATATAACTTAATAAACTAAATCTGTCATCTTTAGCGTTTACTATATAACTCCAAAGTATGTACACATCAACGCCTGAACTAGTGAGTTCAGGGCCAGCTTCAGCTGCAGGATATGTCCCCATAAAATTTCTTCTCCTAAGTTTTTAAGCATTAAGTTATGCGACCTTGAACACTTTAAATGTTCTGAAAAGGATTATTAGGTAAGAGTTAACCAGATAATAGGTCACTCATTAGTATTAATGAGGGCATTTTTTAGACTCAAGTAGTTAGTAATCTCACTACAAATCAGCAAGCCAGTTGCTTGCTGAGCCGCTCTGTGGATTGTGCATGAATTGACACCTTGACAAATTGATTTCAGTAGTTGTGCAGTTTATTCCGGGCAATGAAGCAGCTCGAAACTGCATGCACTGCATTAATTTAATATTGTATTTTGCAGTCTTTAATCACTCTATAATTCAAAACTCTGCCATTAAGTCTGATAGAGATATAACTACAAGAATAATTCAATTTTACTAGGTCGTATCTAGTATTCTAGTGGAAATAAGTGACCATGAGTTACTAACATTTTGATTAATATTTCAACCATTGATTATAATGGATCAAATGAATTTTCGTAGCAAATTTAATGGCTCTGTCGTTGTTAAGTAAAAGTTGCATGAATTGGGCAATTCATAACATGATATCCTAAAATTATAAGAAGATGCTTTTCGGTGTGGCATATTTGGGTATGCGTGTATCAGAAAAAAATGTACCAACTTATTCAGCGGTACATCCACCACATCCGCCTTTACAATCGCTATTTGGTACCTAAAATTGGACTGAGGTTTAAGACTGAAAAATCTTTAGACCCGAGCAAGATTAAAGCACACTCGCACGGAGAACAATATAGCACTCAGATTTATCTCTTAAAAACACGCACCTTCAATCTTAAGCCAAAGTGAATGGCGTGACGTTTGATATCTGACCCACGTAGTGCATGAAAAAATAAGTTGGGGACGTATTTTCCCAAATCTTATTGACTTCCATTCCTCGGTACTAGCGTGGTCATTTCTCTGCTTCGCGTGGGTCTGAGTTCCTCAACACGGTTGAATGCTTGTAAAGAATTAGTTCGACAGGAGCAGGTCAGACCAGAATGGAAGAGAAATGAAGGGGAGAGAGAGAGAAAAGGTGGGCTGTAGTTAACTACGGCTGATAATATTCGTTGAGGAATAGACCTTTTCACCGGTTTTAAACCGTCGGTCGTATTAAACGGCACATAACCCGCTTCCACGCGGCAAACAGGCTTACTTTATGCAAGCCTTTTTATGAAAATATGTTGTTAGTATAACCCTAATTTATTTTCGAAGGGCTTCATGAAGAATAGGAAAATTTATATGTTAATACCCGTTTTCCTCGTTCCCCGGTACTCCTTTTAAAATGGAATTTAGTACGAAAACTGCCACATGGAAGAGAAGAAAATGGAGAAATCGACATCCAATTTTATCGATTTCAATAACTGAAGCCTAGTGTGCCGAGACTATTTTTATAAATCCAAGAATTGTCCGAAAATTTCTGATTTTTCGCCTTTTTCCGGAACCTTAGCGTTTTAACATTTACTTGCCCTTTTTACAGAGTCACTAGTCCTCACCATAATTATTGACTTCAGCCGTTTCCAAAAACGTTTTTCCCATCTTACCCATGATTTTACGGTCGTTTACGATAGAATTGCCGATTTTCTAAAAACAAGAACGCGAATGAAACCCAGGCTTGGCTACCCGGTTGGTGTAGCTAACACGTTCAGCACGCATCCACTCGCTCTCCCTGGCGAATCCCAGAATTTTTGACGCGCGTAATTAGCGAACGCCACGAAGAGGGAACGTTGCCACCGGGGCAACTGCGGTTTGCATTGGGGATCCGAGCAAAGGGAGGAAGAAAAGGCATTCCGACGACATGAAATCGTGTGGGACGAGTAAACTATGGGGACGAGAGAACAGAAGAAGCGAGGGCGGAATGAACAAGGGAGGGATAGTGGGCGCGGGATTTCATCGAAATTTCGTTCCTCCGGGGATGCGTTACTCCTTTTTTTTCACCTCATCTTCCGAGCGCGGGAGGAAAAAAAACAAACGCCATTCTACCTCTCCCTCTTCTATCTCCACCTACTCTAATTACAGCTTCCCAGCTTCGAGGTTCTACCCATGCGACTCACGCTTTTCCTTCGCGATCATGGTGCCGTCTGGTAATAGTGTTAACTTACAGGTAGGGTGAGGGAATGAAAGGGGTTACAACAACCCACCCTAAGGGATTGATGGTATTAGATGGGGATGAAAGGAATGAGAGAGGAGAGCGGCGGATCAAACAACTGTAAGAATGAACGGAACGAAATGGGGAGATAAAAGGAAGGGAAATTGGACGGAAAGGGGAGAGACGAAGGGAGCGCTCTGTTGGGTGGGATTGGGGATAGGCGAAAGGATGACGATGAAGAGGGAGAAGTAATAAGAGAAGAGATCAACTAGCACAAGTTAAGGACGAACGAAGGGTATACTTGTGTTGACAAAGGAGAGAGCGAAGGAGAAAGGGAAGGGTGAAAATAGAGGACAGAGCGAGGTCAATTAAAGAGGACGAAATGCCACTGGGAGCGCTTGGGCCTTACGTTCGTTCACAAGTCCTGAAGGTGTCGGCGGTAGAATTGTTGCTGGCCCGGATTTTGGAATCAGCTCTTAGAACGTACCGTGCAGAGAGGATTCCTACAAGTTGGAGGAGAGCTTGAAAACGAGCAAATTTAGCCGACAAAAGGAACGAGTAGTAGCGCCCTATGATGGCCATTAGTGCTTTGTGATTCCTATGTAATATATTTTATTTGCGAAATCTAAGTTTGGTTGCGATGTAACATCAACAAATAGTAGTGACATGAATCATAGTGTAGTGTTCTTTTTGTATTTATGTAGCAGTTACGGTCGTCAATTCCGGAAAACATACATATCTTCTGCTACTTTGAAAAAATTATGAACATAAGATAATTAGAAGTAATTCTAAAAATATGCCATTTGTGGCATTTCAGCCTTTATTAATAATTTCAAATATGACTGGAGAACACATATGCTACCCTTGTAAAGTATCACTATCTATCACATATTATCTATGGTAAAATAAATAAAAAGTCAAATCTCTTTTAAATAATGATTATTTTATCATTTATTTAGGTTTATTCCGTAGATTTTCATAATGATTTAATCCTGTTTGCTCAGGCGTAATCTATCGAAATCGAAGGGTATGATGATGAGGGGCCGAAAATGAGGTCAGAGTGAGGCCAGAAGTTGACGTTTTTTTTTGATAGCGCTTCAATTTGTCTTACTTCGAGCTATATTTGAAATATTTTATTAGCTTTTTTTGTAGAAATGATTTACTTGATCATTTTCCCAGTTATTTCATGATATACTAAACCTAAAGTGAATTTGAATCGATTTATATCACCATATGTGGGTTCATAAAACTTTCTTCCCTGAAATTCATTCTAATAGTTTACATTTTACATTATTCGCTTTCAAGTTGTGGATAAATCAACGTCATAGGTGAACATCCGCATGGTCACTTAGCAATGTAGATGAGGAAATTTTTCTTAAATTTCGATAAAATTTATTTTTCTTAGAAATGAGAGCGGATTGAATATGTGTAATGTGGAGAAAGGAGGGATTATTGTAGAATAATCACGCAAATGTGTAATAAATGAGGGGCTTTTATTGCATTTAATTTGTCACAAATCCAAATTTGAATGCATAATTCTGGCCGGCCTTATTGAGGGTAGCATAACACTCCCAAAGACAAAAGGGTCTTCATCCCAGTGTGATTGAATAATTCAGACCTTTCATGTGTTAAGCCTTGTTTAAAACACTTAGATCATCACTTTCAAGAAACATTCTTTCCCATGTGGGCATTTCCCCTACTAATTTGACCCAGTTTTCGGGGGTTAGTCGAACTTAATTCTATCCAAGGGTACTGTAAAATGAAAATTTACCGCCTAGTATCGTAGGCCATGTTGGCACAGCACATCTGTTTAAGTTTCTCAAATTTTCAATCCGTTTTCCGGTTCATTAGAATTCCACCAGCACGCTAAAAAAAGCGACTGAAGCAGGACGGAATCGGGCACGTTCCAATTTATATCCCTTTGGCGGAAGCGGGAGATCCTCCTCGTATGTTGACCCGATAGAATTCCAACTGATCACAGATCGTAAAGCATACACATCTGCGCAGTACGAGGGTGGGTCCGTTTGTTTCATTTAGTTACGGGCGCTTTTAAAACAAGTTTCGCCGGATCACGGTTTTCATGGGGAGTAATTGACCTATCTGGGTCGCGGGACTTCGTCAGCCCTCATGATAATTCGGGTGTTTTGTGAGGAAGTTAATTTTGAAAAGTTAACCCGACGAATTTCGGCGTTGGGAGAAATAACGATCTTTTCCTTCCGCATAGTAAAAACAAAGGGTGTCGACGTGAGAGAGTATATTGCACATTTAAAAAAGGATTTAGCTTAGGGATTACCACGATTGGGAAATAAAACGAAAGAAACTGGAAGATAAAGGAGAAATGTTAAGGCAGCAGGGCATGAAGAGGGATTTGGGAGAAGGGGGGGAAGAGAGAATGAGAGGAACGAGGGAGGTTTGGATTGCAGGTTTTTTAAATGCTTCTCTCAGCCAATGTCATCAGTCGCTATAATTTCGAGTACTTTGTTCTTTCAAATAGGAATCGAAAAAGCATACAAAACTTGGCTCAAGTATCAGGAGTTCCTGAGGATCCAGTAATGTTATATTGGATAAGGGTAACATTGCCTGGAAACACTCGAATTCGTTACGCAATTTGTTTCGTTTTTTGTGAAAACAGCAGACACAGCAAGAGCAAAGCAGGGAAGGGGGACAACAGTTGGAGGGAACATGGCTTCATCGCTGGCAGAGAAGGGTGTCCATGGTATGCAAACTACGAACAAAACAAGTGAGCACAGTAAACAGACTGCGTTAGAAAATGTTCCGATACGCTTCTGTCACAAAGCAAGGGAAAATTCAATTGTATTTCAACTACGAAGAGGGCACTTGCACATTGCGTTCATTTGACCCCGCAGTAAAATTCCAACTAAAGGTTTTTATGGGCTTTCTCATTGAAGATATGGGCATATTCCATCACACAGGATGACATTTGAAAAAAAAACTGAGAAAGCTAGTTTTTCGGTGGAATTCACGCACATGTTCACATACATAGATCGAAAATTGATTTAAAAAGACGAGGTTAAACGCACAATTGTATCTGGCTCCTGTTTTACGGTCACTGACGGATTGAATTCTGCAGAGAAATGGTAAAACTGTGAGACAGACACTTCTTTCGTAAAAAACGAGTTTTTGTTTTAAAAAATTCATAAAAATATTTACGGTGATAATGTGGAGAATTTAATTACTGCATAGCATTCAGTGATTGAAGAGCAGGATTTCAAATACGGAAATAAAGGTTTGTCAAAGTCGCGAAAGGATAAAGTCCACATAAATGCGCCGTGTAGCCTTTTTGTGACGGAAGTTGACAATGGATTATAAAATTTTCGTATTTAAATATTGAGAAAGATATTGTTTTTGTAATTTAAATTCATGCAATGATTTTGGTCTTTTCTCTTAATTACCATCTACTTGATGATGATTCAATACATCGAAACCCGGTTGTAAATAAATTTTATCAAGTGGAAAAGTGCTACGATTAGTTATTCATTAAGAGGATATAGTTATTTAGGCGCAAGATGTTCATTTCACACCGTTTAGTAGAATTTTATTAAAAACCATACGCCTACTACAACCATCTATACTAACTCCTGATTTTACAAGGAATAGTAAATGAAGGAAGAATAGTTTGCATATTCAACTGGAATTTTTGGGCAAGTCATCAAGCCGTCGAGGTAACGTCATCAGATAGATATTGATGATGTTGCCTTGCGACGAAACCATGGTCGTGGAAAATAAAAATTCCAGTGGAATCTGCAAAGTTAGTCTTCCTATATTTACTATGAAAGACGAAGTAATGCCTGAGACAGGATCTTTAATATGAGGGATATAAATATTAATAATTCCAATTGAAGGATTACTCTAAACCACGGGAAATTGAGTGAATCAAGGGTAGTAATAAACTTAGGAGGGTATCAAAATTATTAGATGAGCTATGTTGGGAATCACTCACGGACTAAAAGTGCGAAGACTGTCCCAAAAGTATTAGGACTTGATTCGAAAAAATTGTATTTACAGAATTGATACATTCACTCGAAAGTCTTTGAAGTAGCACCCTTGTGCGTCCACACACCACTGCTAGCGGGGTTTCCACGCCTCTTACGTCTTCAGAAAGGCGGCGCCCGGAATGCTGTTAAGCTCCGACGTCACGGCTTGTTGTAACGCTTCCACCGAGCCGTAAAGACATCCTTTGATCACAGATTTGAGGCGGGGGAAGAGGAAGAAACCTAGTTGGACATAGTCTAAAAACTTTTGATTCCCACTCACATGATAGAGAGGATCTTGGTAGATCCGCGTGCGAGTTTCCTTTTGTTTGTCCGAGAGCACTCGCGGCACCAAATTCGTACTCACCTTTTTCACGTTCATATTTTCAGTCATAAGTCGATGCACATCACTTTAAGGGATGCCAAGTTCATCATAAACCATGCGAATACTTAATCTGCGATCAACGTCTAACAAAGCCTTACAAGATTTTCGTCACTTTTTGAGGTCGACGGGCGTCCTGAACGTTCGGCGTTTTCAACATCTTCTCTTTCAACCCGAAACAACATGTGCCACTCAAAAACACCCGAGCTACACGTGGTATCAACACCATAAACTGCCTTGAGCATGTCATGAGTCTCTTTCCTGGTTTTTCCCAGTTTCACGCAAAATTTGTTTTTCTTTCCAATAACCAGTTAATGACAGAGCGTAATGACGTCACGTTATTGAGTTTTCGCAAACGAACGATCCGCACTCTGCAGAAGCTGGGAGCTAACCACCTCCGACCTGAGCCTTTCCTGAGACTCCACTCCCTCGAACCCAGCCAGAGAAACCGCCCCCCGTCCGTCTGTCTATTCGTGGAAAAATGAGTTCTACAACTTTTGGGATAGACCTTGTAAAATTTCATCTCTTACATGCATTGAGTGTCTCATATCTCGTAGTTTCCCCTTCGGACTACGGTAGGAGAGTTCATGCAGATAAAATTAGAAAGATTAAGTGTAGAACAGATAGGTTTACAGTTTGATTTTTCTCATGACCGATAAGGGATTCGAAATAAGGTTATCCGACCAGGGTAAGGGGGAAGAGTATTTTTTGTCAAAAATAGTTTGTAATCACCCTCTGTCAGACAACTCAAAGATGGCATTTAGGGTATCATGAGTGTTCAAATGGAAATCATGGTTCGGGGAATGAAATTTTGACATTCTCGGCCATTTACATTTAATGCGTATAAAAAAATGGCGTCACAGAATAAAAATTTAACCGCATTGTTGAAATAATTCAGCGTCGTATAACTCGGCGAGTGCATTGTTTAATTGATGTTTCAATTTTAAAATAATCATTTTCTCACCACTAATAAGGATGGAGGAGCACATACAGGTAGTACGTAGAACGAAGAAACAAAATGCACAGAACATGTTCCATACCGTTCCTTCCTTAATGAGCGTGTGTTAGTAAATCCATGTTAATTGGACAAGATTTACGATGATTTTAAGCATCAAAACTTGCCATGCAACATCTTATATTCTTAGTTAAGCTCATAAATTAACCATTGACGACACTTTTGCCTAATATTAATGAAGCTTTCTAATTATTTAAATACCAAGCACGGGAGATTAATGTAATTTATTAACAGAAACGCAAGCATCTAGTCGTAAAGTTTTCTAAAAATTTGATTCGAGATATTCGCTTCAATTCTAATCCATTCTTTTTAATTCTACATTTGAAAACTAAAGAATGCATCGTTTGAAGTGCGATATTTGTTACATTATTCAAAACATCGAATTTATGTTTCCGACTACGTACGCTGTATATTGTTGTCACACGAACTATTGACAACGCCTTCCATTCTCGTCGGGGAATTAATTCGCCAATAATTCACTCCATTTCAGTTTTACCTCAATATTCAAACCTCTCACTGGTAAAAAAAGAATAAATCAGTTCTTTTTTGTAATGATCTTCCCATTTTGTCCAACAACATCGCCTCTGCATGATGACCTGATTATCAAATTTGCGGAAATAATCTTTAGGGAATAGTAGATTTATGCCAGTGCGATTTCGGATTATAGCTATTACGTTGAGCCGATAGCGTTTCAGTAGAATTTTATTAAAGCTGTGGAGTACCATGCAATGGGTGGATCCAAAGATCCTTATTAACTCCGTCTAAATACGTTTTTCCCTACTCTTTTTGCAGATTTTACTTTTTAGTTAAAATTTACCTAATAGAATTAAATCTATTGTACAAAATAAACACTGGAATATACAAGCAGTGCAAAATAAAACATTTTTATGATAAATTTTTGTCACAACTATGCTCACGAAGAATTATCGCTCATAATTGGTAAATATCTACTAACAAAGTTTTAATGCTAAAATAAGCCTTAGTGTTAGTATAATGGGGAACCTGCGCGCTCAATTCTTCATAATGCAAGAGTTTACGATTTTTTTTACTACAGAGGCAACCATTAATTCCTAAAATTGAAATCAACCCATGGAACAAAAGGATGTCGAACCCGTTGCACATGAATTGGAGCGATACACTTCCATTTGAATTATATGTCGCTCAATGAGTTTAAGAAATAGGGCATTGAGCGAAAAAGAAATCTATTGAGACCATCAGATACACTAAAATTCGGAAGTTGAACAGCTTCATTTCTATTTATTATGAACCGTTAATACGGTGTACTGATGAGCCGTCAAGTCGTTAATGTGGATTCTCAGGTTGAAAACGGTATTACAGAAAACCTTTTCTGGCTCAATGCGTTGACCAAGATGACCTTCTTTAATGCATTCTTTATGGATATATTAGAAGGACATGAATATGTTAGTTTTTAAATATTTATTATTTTCTGATTACATGGCATGGCACTGAAGAACCCACCATCTTCTCGTTATGTTATGTAATTGAGGTCATGGGACCTATCCCAATAGTTTTGTCGATGCATCTGGGTACGCTTGGGATGTATTCATCAAGTATTCCATTGTAATTAGAGATTTATTTTTAACAGGGCACGATTTTACATACGATACCCTCGTCCGCGCTTGCCTGTTATATTTCAGCTAATATACCGACATAATTGCTGAAAAGTACAAAGAGGGTCATCCGGAAAGTAGTACCCGTTCGTGAAATAAAGACACAAAAGTAAATATTAACAAACATAAAAAATTTTATTTGAAAGAGGATACTTTAAACTACTTCTCAACATAATCTCCAAGCAAATTAAGGCATTTGTCATAACGTGTGACAAGTTTCTGTATTCCTGCTGCATAGTCCTTCGCCGCCAGCTCATTGAGATACGCGAGGGACCCATCTTGCACAAATTTTTGCATAATGCAGATGGTGTTTAACAATTTCATGAACAATTGTTCGAGAAACATTGGGAAAATGCTCACAGATGTCATCAATTGTGACGCGCCGATCGTTCCTCACGAATTCGTCAACTGAGCTCACCAGTTGGTCTGTAATGACAGACGGTCTCCCCGAACGCTCATCGTCGTGTGTGTTCCCCCTCCCCATGTTGAAGTTGCGACACCACCGCCGAACAGACGACTCGTCCATTACATTGTCTCCATACACCTCCTTTAATTGGCGATGAATATCACATGGGCGAACGTTTCTTGCATTGAGGAATTTAATCACTGCCCTCACTTCACAACTGGCGGCGTTCTCAATTTTTTTAAACATTGTAAACAATCACAGAAACAACACAGGCAATGCTAGCGTCACGCAACTTGGCTCAGAGAAGGCAGACAAGCCACTGAAGCTATCTGACCTCGTCCAGCGGCTACTCGCGTCGTCAGCACTTCATGCGGCACGAACGGGTACTACTTTCCGGATGACCCTCGTATTTTATCAGGACTGTTCAGTTAAGAGTGATCATAAAATTTTCATTCCTATAATTTGTTGTGAAAAGGTGAAAGCTTATTATGATGCATACTTATTTATAATGATTTACAAAGTTTCATGATTTGACTCCAATATTGCGTCACTGGCATCCGTTGCAAGTTGAAATATGTGTTGTGCCGCTCACCGAGTTTCCCTCGTCAGAGTTCCACAAGGCAACACGAGACAAGATATGAAAGGATTCTTGCCCTTGACGTCGAGATGAATCGAGGAATAATACACTTAAAGAAGGGTATAGGTTGTTTCAAGGATTTTATTGAGGCTCATGGAACATACGAGGGGTTGTAGGCCAGGAAGTGATCTGTGCGTTGTGCAAGGAGAATAAAGGGGACGGGAGTAATACTATGCGCTTACCACGTTTCGATGCTAGTCTCGACCGGAACCAACTACCAACCACCAATCTGTCTCTCGTATCTATCTCTCCTCTCCGTCTCTGTCTGACCTCCTGTCTGGCCGAGTGTTCGCTTATAAAGGAGGCATATTGCTCCAGGCTTTTTGGGGAAGTTCCCTATTTAGAGGTGCTGAAAACAAGGTTAGGGATTTCGAGATTTGACCTATATCAAAAAGGGGGGGAGGAGGAATGGAATACTCAACATATGAGTATCCCACGATTTCTAAGTCTGACCTATAGAAAAAGGGGGAAGAGAAACTCTCTCTCCCAAAATAAAAGGAGGACAGAAAAAGGGGGAAGAGAAATGGAATACTCTCTCCCGTGCACAACATCACTCCCTGCCCTGCAAAAATTATGCCGTTCCTTACGGGACGGTATACATTTGTACAATAGGATTATCTTAGGAATAAACAAAGCACGCATTCGAAAATATGGGTCAGCTACTAGCTTCACACTGTTCACTCTTACACTCGGGGAAAGATATTACACTCGTATAATAACACTGTTAGAGAAGAAAAAGAGAAAGAAAAAAAAGGTTGATTCCAACTCATCACGATGTACCCTTCACGAAACGAAATTAAACCTTATGAATACCCAACCACAGAAAAACAATCAGTCTTATTAGAGACCAAGCACAAATTCACTTCTCCTGCCTGTAGGTTCTTGGAAGGGAAGTGGGTTTGTGTGGGGAGGGGGGGGTTGTGTTTATACTTCTTGCCGTCTTATCGGTTGAGGGGTCTCCTCGTCGGAGGAAAATGCTGCCTGGGGCGGGGCGGTGGGTAGGATGGCCAGGTGATGTCTGTCTCGCGTGGAAGTCCGTTGCCGGTGGACTCTTCCCATCCTTCGGCGAGTCTGTCTCCTCCTCCATAACTACATGCTTAGGATACCAAAATATGTTGTGCCGCTCACCGAGTTTCCCTCGTCAGAGTTCCACAAGGCAACACGAGACAAGATATGAAAGGATTCTTGCCCTTGACGTCGAGATGAATCGAGGAATAATACACTTAAAGAAGGGTATAGGTTGTTTCAAGGATTTTATTGAGGCTCATGGAACATACGAGGGGTTGTAGGCCAGGAAGTGATCTGTGCGTTGTGCAAGGAGAATAAAGGGGACGGGAGTAATACTATGCGCTTACCACGTTTCGATGCTAGTCTCGACCGGAACCAACTACCAACCACCAATCTGTCTCTCGTATCTATCTCTCCTCTCCGTCTCTGTCTGACCTCCTGTCTGCCCGAGTGTTCGCTTATAAAGGAGGCATATTGCTCCAGGCTTTTTGGGGAAGTTCCCTATTTAGAGGTGCCGAAAACAAGGTTAGGGATTTCGAGATTTGACCTATATCAAAAAGGGGGGAAGGAGGAATGGACTACTCAACATAGGAGTATCCCACGATTTCTAAGTCTGACCTATAGAAAAAGGGGGAAGAGAAACTCTCTCTCCCAAAATAAAAGGAGGACAGAAAAAGGGGGAAGAGAAATGGAATACTCTCTCCCGTGCACAACAGATATATTATAACATTCGACTGATACGAAGTGACCCTCGCATAATAACACAAATTTTAAATTAATGTAACTTCCATAACCATTTTAATTATTTAAGAAAAAAGGTCTTCTACATGCAGAATCCTAAGCCAAACCCTACATCGTTCGTATCACATTCGCAAAACGTTTTGATAGACCTATAGGATGTAGCTAGTGAGAGATTAAATGAAAAATAAGACGTTACCTGCATATAAAAATCGACGTAAATTCAATTGAATTATTGCTTACAATTGTTCAGTCTTTAATTGCGATGATTAATTTGCTATTCGTGCGTTTTCATTACACATTAGACAATGCTGCTGTTGGTATGAAAATAACGAAACTATTTTTTATAAATGACTGTAAAATTAGTAAATGTTTGCATGTATATATATATACACACATATATTATATATAGTATATATTCAGTGGGTCGCGGTAGTCCAGGGGTAGACCCGGAGCGTTGGACTACTTACCGGAGGACCCGGGTTCGAGTCCCAGGCAAGTATCTCTGGGCAACCTCAGCTCCACGTAAGCATTGTGATTTTTCGCTTACCAGGTCTTCCTGGGAAACCGTAGCCAACACAGGGAAAGGAACTAGCCCCCCTATCCAGATGTGTGAATTTCACACACCGTTGGGCTAAGTACTGGGTAATCTACCATCTGCCACCAAACCGACCTTCGGGTTGATTACTGTGCTTTATATATATATTCAAGCACGAATATATATTCAAACACGAAAATCCGCCAGATGGCGAACAAATATTCATTCACATGGATAGGAACAGGGATAAGAAAGAAAAGGGATAGGAAAACACGATATGATTGTAAGGTTAGGTACGGAAACAGTTCAGTTTCCCAGAATTAGGTCTGGTCTGGTAGCTGAAATAGCTACACGACCATTTCTAAACGAAAAAATCAATATACGTCAGCTTTAAAAGTTTTCAGTCTTTTCAAGCAACTTATTCGACGATTTCATGTACCCATCGCTCGTCCAAATTTTATGTCGGGCTCCTCAGTATTAAATACTGTTGAAATCAATCACCCCCCTTTTCAGCTAGGTGGTCGAAAAGTGATATATTTCCACAATCAAACAGTTGACGGTTGAAAAATTGCACACTCCATTGACGAATTCCGCGGTGAGTTTAGAGTTACAGGGAAAAACAAAAGGAACATGGCCTAAAGAAGGGGACGATATTGTTAGAAATATATCGTATACATATGTCGCGTGTACATGATCTAGTTAAACTCGAATTATTACCGACAGGGTACACTTGGGCTATATTTGACCTGAATGTTTCATAGAACATCATTAAGCCTCGCCCTATTTAAACCCGCAGTGATTTTTTCCACTTGGTTCGATTCACCTGATCGTCACAATCTTTAAATATACAGGCATTACAAATTTGAAATATTGAAATTGCATCATTTTGATATTCCTCATTGATATCATTGATATTCCTAGTACTATGTACATGACATATTTTGAAATTCATCTCTCAAATCCATCCTTATTTTATCCACAATTGCAAGGCACGTAAGTCAGGCTTCATTGTACACGTTTTTCGTGATTCTAATGCCTCTTCATAATTAATTTCAATAAATCTCTGTTATTGTAAAGGCAATATGAATTTCGTTGGTTTGCCAAATAAAATTGTTCTAGCAATGGATCTCTTTTCAACATTTTTTTACAGCAAACTTGTATTGATTTGGGGAATGATTACGGCTCTAAGGCAAGAGTGAAAAATGAATAATAAATCTAAATATTAGAATAATTTCGTGAAATAGGCATATTTAGATAAGTAGGCAGCTTATTGTTTCTTTGATCGCAAGTAAAAAGCGTTTTTCAGTAATTAAAAGTGAAAAAACAACTAAGTTTCATACCCTGTTCATTGAAGTTGGGCAACACTGAAGAATCTAAAAAATAATAAAATTATCAGCATAATAGAGCGATGGAGCATGGAAAGGCGTTAAAAAAAGTGTCGATTCTTATGCAGAAAAAATAAGTAAAACATAAGTGCCGTAATAATGCTCATGTTTTAACCAAGCAATTACAACGATATTGGTGGCTGCGAGAAATTGGGGCGTTGGGATAGATACAGGAGGGAGAGATGCGGAAGAAGAGATGCTAAAATACTACGCGACGGAGACGACAAGCAATTTAGTTCAGCATAAACAGACATTCAATTTAGAATAAAAACAGGTTTATAAATGCGAAAGGAATGAAATGATAAAAATTAAGTTTTGGAAGAGAAAAAATTCTGAAATAATATTGCAAATGCTGTATCGTTAAGTAATCAGTCTCATTAGAATTTTTTAATCATCGAATCAGTCTTAATAGATACATTAATACATTTCTACGATCAACGCATGAGACGAAGAAGGGCGAAAGAGAATCGCGTGCTCGTGTGTGTTCAAAAAGCCGTGCGTTAGGCCGAGGAAGCTCCAGGTTTAGAAAATAGAAGATCGATATCAATTATATATGATTCGTCAGGTGGTATAGGTTTTTTCCTATCTTTCATGCAAATGCAATTTGCCAATGTATTGATGAGCGTTCCCGCTTTAAATGTAGTTGTATATTTAAAAGCCTTGTTCATCAGGTAACTAACTTAGAATGTCTTTCAACTCTTGTGATAAAGCAAATACGCCTTGTTGCCATTGATAGAAACTACTCGGCGGCAACAAGTCTCAGGAGCCATTCTCGGCTTTTCATATTCAGTTGGCTTTTGGCATTGCTAAATAAAAAAAAATATTTCAAAATGTAAGATGGTGACTAAGAGCATAGTAAAGTATTTCCCATTAAATAATTTGCAGCGTATTGCTGTAGTGAATCTAAAAGACTATCTTATACCTAAATCATGAGTTTATCTCCCACATCTAATGATTGCTCTTTCCATACTATGTTTGGTTATCACTAGCATTTGCATTCATCATATGCAGATGTGGCAACTATCGATTACTCATGAATCCAAATTCCCTTTCTACTGTTACATTTTTAAGTTTTTTAAATATTTTGAGTGGAAAATTATATTTACGATAATCACAACTTAATAAGTATGTAAAGACGGTTTAGCTTGTTTTAAAGATTAGCATTAAGGAGCAAATGAACGACTTCTTAAATGTGGCCATTAAGAACCCTTTGGTAAGCAGTCTACAATTTCTGAAAATATTCAATGCAATGAACGCCGTAAAATATTAGCTCCTCAAGGTCCAATTCCGTAGTTTTTATGGCATAGATTTTACATAGTTGAACAACTTTCATAGGAAGCGGCGTTATGTTACCATGCTTTATCTATTTTTTCTGCTGATCCACTCACTAGTATTTCACCGGAATTATTGAAAATGGTGTTCAATATTATCAGTAATACAATCATTTCAAGAGGAGCATTGTATGCAGTTACTCTCAAAGATGCGAAAAAAGAAATGCCGGATGCCTGAGTAAGCACACCTGCTCTCATTTTCGTCATTTTGGTATTCTGATATAACGACTTCATTTAGCGCCAAAATAATAGCGATCATTTCCATAGAATTCAGTGAGGTGTCGAGATAAATCACAATCGAAGGCTCCGATGATAAAAGAAATCTTTAACTAGTTAGCGATGAACGTGGATACACTAATTGAAGAATCCACAGCGGTGTTCAAAGAAAGAACTGTGACATGGATTGGTGGAGGCAATGCCGTGTCGAATCGTCCCAATGGTTCATAATATCCAGATGCCGTGCAGAATTCATGCGGTGGCAATTTTTCACTTCGATGAGTACACAATTGCTCATTTGCTTTAACTGCATGCCCAATAGATGTTTGATTACAATAATAAATTAGATATTAACAACCAGAACATCATCCACTGGCAATCATCCCAGCCAACATGACCCAACGTTGGTAATGAGTGTATGATGATGAGGCAAGTTAATAAGCAGTAGATGGCACGAACATCAAACGCTCCACAACTCTACTCATTTGGAAGACTCACTGCGCAGGCAAGCCCAAAATAAATCGTGGAAATTGTAAGAGTTCGGCTGTTTCCAAAAAACGAACGGGACTCAGATGTTGTGATATTGCTTTCCAGCAGGGAATTGGACTCCATTCCTTTCCCAGTTATTTTTTTAACTGCATCTGTCACAAGACAATATGTACACGCTCAATATCGCACCCATTCAGGCAACACCGAGAAAATGGCCAGTTTTTAGCGGACATCAAAGCATTCACTCATTCATTGTACTCTTTGAAGCCGGGAGTTTTCGAATGAAAGGAACTCGTTCAGTTCATACCAACCAATAATGTGAATGTGGAAACATTAGTAGCATCAGAATGAAAATTAAAACAGTAGAATGTTATAGATAAATATGGTCGTTGGGGGATAATATAGAAACGATTAAGAAGAGGACTGGTGAGACTAAAAATCTACACAGATGTATAGTTAGAAAGTAAAAATATATGTACGCGTATACCGTTTTGATTTTGGCGTGTTTGGTAACAGCGCAGGTGATATTACTTTTGCTCTTTTGATGTGTCATTTAATGGAATGAAACAATATACTACCTTGATCAAAATGTTCCCGGAATAACCACCGTGTGGCGCTCCCATCGTTCCGATTTGAGTTCTGTTTTTTTTGTTAAATTGGTACATCTGTTGTTGATATTCCCTTTAAATCTTAGTGTCATAACTTGACATTTGCAAAAGTTACGTAGCCAAGAGTACATCTATCTCTGTGTGTGTTGGCGATTTTTTACAATTTCAGAAATGGATTTAAATTTGCAACAACGAACTTGTATTAAATTTTGCGTAAAAAACGGATTTAGTGGCGCACGGACGTTGGAAATGTTGGAAAAGTGTTTCGGCAACGATTCTCTAAAAAAAACGGTCGTTTACCAGTGGCACGAGCGGTTCAGAAGTGGTCGTGAGTCAATCGAAGATGATGAACGCAGTGGCAGACCATCGACATCGAAAGTCGGTGAAAAAATTGATAAAGTAAAAGAAATGTTGGTCAATAACCGCAAATTAACCATCAGAGAAATAGCGGAGGACTTGAACATTGCCTATGGATCCGCCCAAGACATTGTGGTTAATGATTTGGGTTTCCGTCGTGTAGCAGCAAAGTTGGTGCCAAAAGACCTCAATTTCATGCAAAAAAGAGACCGTGTTGACGTCGCAAAAGACATGATTTGCGAGGCTGAATCCGATCCCACATTCATCAAAAGGATCATTACTGGAGACGAGACGTGGGTTTATGAGTACGACACGCAATCCAGACATCAGGCAAGTGAATGGCGTTCACCAAATGAGCCGAGACCAAAAAAACCACGTCGTTTTCAGTCAAAAAAGAAGGCAATGCTGACGGTTTTCATGGATTACAACGGTGTAGTGCATCATGAATTTTTGCCAGAAGGCCAGACAGTAAACAAAGAGTATTATTTGGGCGTTATGAGACGTTTGCGTGAAGCAATTCGCCGAAAGAGACCAGAAATGTGGGCAGAAAACTCGTGGATTTTGCACCATGATAACGCACCGTCGCTCAGTGCTATCATTATTCGTAATTTTTTGACGAAAAATGCAACAAATACCATCCAACAGCCACCGAATTCACCTGATTTGGATCCCTGTGACTTCTTTCTGTTCAATCGAGTTAAAAAACCATTACGGGGAACGCGTTTTAGCAGCCGAGAGGAAGTAATGGAAAAATCGCAGGAAGCACTGATGGACATACCGAAAACCGACCGTAACTTTTGCAAATGTCAAGTTATGACACTAAGATTTAAAGGGAATATCAACAACAGATGTACCAATTTAACAAAAAAAACAGAACTCAAATCGGAACGATGGGAGCGCCACACGGTGGTTATTCCGGGAACTTTTTGATCAAGGTAGTATGAAGGATATTTGTGGAGCAAAGGGAGGTAACCGGTAATAATAGCGAAAGGAAGGTAACATATGTCGCAGGTTCCATATGGTTTGTAAAAGGACAATGGGAAGGAAAGAGATCTACAGGAAGGTATGTAATTGTTTGGATAGCCAGTATTCCATTCACTTTTTTGCCTCATAATAAAATTAAATTATCAATTGCAATAAACAAAATGATATTCAGAGTATTCACGCAAAGATATAATAATATATTAAACATTAAACAACCCGAAGAGGGAAAATTTACAATATGAACAACCCACCGTGCGGAAAACACTGAAAAATAACGTCTGCTCGGATACAAAGAAGAGCTTGCCCATTTAGATAACAATTCAAATAAGAAAATCAAAAAGCAAAGAGAAAAGAAAAAAATGAATTTGGGCAAAAAATATTAACTGCATAGTGGTGGAAATTTGCCAAATTTACCGTTCCTAAAAGAAAAAAGTGCTATCTAAAATAAACACGATATTTCAACTAAAACTAAACCCAAGAATACGACGCCCATGTCTAAGGAAGGCGAAAAATTTGTTTTCGATTTCGTTCTTGTTTATCCCTTCTATTTCAAATGTTTATATTTTACCTAAATGTTCCAATTAAAACTCAAATAGTTAAACTAAACTCAAACTAAGTTTGAGTTTAGTTTAACTATTCTTTGAAAGAATTAATTGGTGCTCTATCTCATATATTCTGAGGCACAAGCAGGTAGGATTGTTTTGTTTCCTTTAAAATCACGAAACGCTGAATAACCCACCCTCGTTGAAGCTCAAAGTCGTATTTCCTTCGCCCGAGGCCAATTTATGAGCCCGAGCTTTCGAGAGAAGCAAGTTAGGCAGTAGGGTTGAAGGGTACGGGAGAACATGAAAATTTGTTACCCTGCAGATGAATGACGTGCATTGGGATGGAAGAGGGAAAAGGTGAATGACAAAGTGACAAGGAAGACATGGGCAAGGAGGGAAAGTTAGTTACAACAAAACAGTCCACCGGTTTGGAGAAGGGAGGGGAAAAAGAATAAGATGCGTGATGAGTAGTTCGCCTGATAACTGCCAGAAAATATTCAATTAATGTTTTTTGCAACTCTAACTTTAAGCTTTCATTTATTCTTCAACTCTGGTTACAGCTGGTGTTTATTAGATAAATTGGTTTGCAGAACTGGAGTTTCCACTTGCCTTATGTTTGTCGACGGTGGCTTAGGGGTACTAATATATCTAAAAAAAATAATAAATCGTCCATATTGACATTAAACAGTGTATTTCAAGAAGCCCCCTTTAGAAAAAATGAAAATATTTCCCAATAAATATTTAAGTAATGCACGAATAAGAATTTACAGTTTTATTCGCGTAAATGAAAAAATAAATTTAATTGTGCCGTAGATTGGATCGAATTTAGTTTTTTATCTCTTACTAAAGAGCAACTTTTGTTTTT
Organism: Hetaerina americana; assembly: GCF_022747635.1. NCBI lineage: Eukaryota > Metazoa > Arthropoda > Insecta > Odonata > Calopterygidae > Hetaerina > Hetaerina americana. The sequence continues at coordinate 70,996,917 of NW_027286069.1, read as the reverse complement.
TTAGGATGAAACCTACGGAACACACATTTGTTTTACTGAAATATTTGTGTTCAATCATTAATTCCCAGAAAAATCATAGTTAAAAAAGTAGGCGAATTTTGCATCTTTTTCCATACCGTCATAAGAAGTTTTTAAAAGTTTAATGAGATCTAATGAGGAATAAAGGTTCTCATCTTTGGTACGATTTCCTAAATAAAATATCCCTTCATTTCAATTATGTGAGTGATTCCAAATTCTAGTCTAATACGGAAATTACTAATATATAGTATTTATTAACTAAATAGCAGCACTACGTGAATAAGGTAATGATTCACGCATGCTTAATCATAGTTGAGTATTCATACAGAAACACCTCTAGGGCAATCGAGAGATGAACAATACTGTGGAGATAAAAACGAGTTTCCATTTAAGGTTATGAAGTTTCGAATGCTCTGCATCAATAATATTGGAATATATAAACAAAAATTATACCTTCTCATGAATTTAAAGTAACTACATATTTTAAGAAGACGTTTCAATGTCTTATAACTTTTACTTAAGCTTTGTGTTTCACCGAAGGTTAACTTTAATGGAAATGCTCGTTGCTGGTTTGTTTGCTAAAATGGGAATACCCGAGGGTCGCCTATGAAAGAATAATATACTATATAATTGTATCGAAACTAAAGGCTGGTCTTTCTTCGAGGAATTCTCTAGACGATTTATTTATTCATCAAATTATATTACCTTAGGCAGCACAAAAATATTTTTTCAAACTAGAAGAAACTTCTAATGTGGCTCAGAGAGGATCATTTCTTTTCTTCCGAAGAGAACTACGACATATTTTAAAATTGAATTTACTCTACTCTCGAGGCTTCTCAAGACGGTTGGAGGGAGAAAAAACCATTTCCAATGTTCAGCACTCGATGGCGTTGCGTCCCATTCTTAGAATTATTATTTACATTTTTCCGGTAATTTCATCTGAAAGTGCGGTTATTTTATTTTTTTTTAACTAAATCTCCGATTAAAACTAAGTTGCATAGCATTGTCTCCCGTACAAGGGAATCTCTCGTACGAAATGAAGTTTTTTAATCAAGGTAAAAAAATATCTGGGGGGCAGTGGTGCAAATGGCAGTCGGCTGGAGAATGAATGAGCGAAAATGAAGGAGGGAAGACCACGCGAGGCCGCGACGGGCCGGTGTAATGGTCTTCGCGAAAATTGGAACCCCATCGCCCAAACCTCCTCTACAAATCTGAAAAACTTTGAAAAAGCTTTATCGAATCCGTATCACGCTTTTCAGCATGGTTTTGGGAAATCTCGTTTGCTGTGGTTCCGGCGAAATTGTGAAAAATCAGCTTTGAATTAAAGAGATCATCCATATTTACGATTTAAGTTTAGTGCATGGCTCGATAAATATCAATCGGACCCTGAATTTGCTACAATATACTCGTATGTTCATGAAATCAGAAATTTTCTTCCGAGGCTCTGAAACAATGGTCTATATTATGAATGTAGGTTATAATAATGGAATTTTTTAAACGTCATCATAGGATTGCCAGAATTGTTTGCGTACTTTTTGACTGGAGCATACTACTACTTGTAAATTCCTAAGCACTTCCTCAAAGCTTTAATTCTTTTTTTTTCCCAAATTATTTCCCTCTTCATCTCTTTAAAATTTTTACATTTCTTCATACCGGAAAATATACAGTTGCGTATTAATGATTAAACATGATATTTTAAATATTTATTTAATACCCAAGTCCCATGAAATGCCGTAAATAAATGGATCATGTTTGAATACACAATTATGATAGATTTTAAGAGGAAGTCCTTGCATTCAAATTCAACTCTTGGATTAACGTGAAAGATTGCAGGCAAATGCGAAAATGCAAAGACAGAAATTATAAATCGGTAATGAGGACGAACTTAAAGGAAGGGCACCGATGAATTGGTTCCTTGGACAGCCCTTAAAGTTCTGTTCTTACCTATCGCTAGTGCCACTGAAGTTTATTTATTTACAATTTTCGGAATATGACCTCTAATCGTGATATTTGATCACCTTTTATCTGGCTACGTAATTAACTACAATAATAAAGAATCTTTCTAAATTCATTCATAGTTTCCCAGCATGAGTCATTGCCCCGAAAACAATTGCTAAGATTTCCCATCTCTTTTGACTCAAACATTTCAAATACCACTTTGATAAAATTAATGGTGATTTAGCAACTTGTGCACTGAGTCGGAGAAACAAACTCACGAAAAAATTATAGTACGAAGGTTAATGAAGTTTTCTTATCGCTCGCGAGGCAAAAATTTGAGACGCAACTCAAGTAGTACGATATACGAGTATGAAACGGACATCAGGACTCGGGAACCGCCGAAGCATATTCACTGTCCCACGACTCGTAATGAAAACGCACGGCCACGCGGGATGTAGTCATGTTGCTGTATCACAGTGACGGCTAAATAAGAAGGAATGGCGCGGAGGGAGCGCTCACATTAGGGTGGATTTTCCCAGAGGAGGATGCGAGTGGCCTGAATGCAAAGTGTGACGACGGGAGAGTAGCGAAACGCCACTTCCCCCCTCTCCACTCCCGCTTCCTCTCTCCAACTGCGCCTCATCCTACCCGCCCTCCCAAAGTGACCCCCTCCTTACCCACCCCTTATGTAGGCAAATGACTCATGATGAGAATAGCATATTTTATATAATAATTTGCTTTTCGTTCGATTTTATTTTGATGGAATGACCTTTATTTACCATAATGGTAAATAATGGAGGAATTTTATTTTTAATAATAATATTGAGAGTTTCCATCTTATAAAGGCGGTGTTTGGAAACATTTAAAAAATACACCTTAACCTTCGGAGGTTACTTCTGGGTGTACTGCGGAAAAATTATCAGTTAGAGTCTATTCATGTGGTGCTATGCAAAAAATATATATACCCTTACAGTCAAGTTTTGGACATCAATGACTCTCGTGATATTCAAAGTAAGTCTATTCCGCCCAAATGCAACGGAAGTCATGCCAATTCGAGCTGCGGCACTACTGGGATAAAATGCGTCATTACATTAAGGTAATGTGCTCGATGCATTCCCTTAGGTGATATTATATCACATGATTGATGGTGATATTGGGCAGCACGGCTTTAAGTGAACCCCAAATTCCATTAGCTGGAAGCGTAATTAATAGCTCGTCGAATAAACTTCCAAAAAATGTTCTCACTCCAAGAGCGATAAATTCCAGTGGAAAGGATAACAAGCAAATGATTGCTCTGGCCGTGCTCATGCCACCATCATAAAAATTGCATTCCTGAATCGAGACACCACAACGTCGTCCATGAAAATAGCATATCACATAGCAATCTATCTAAAAATTAGATGTTATCTTGTTAAGTCGATCTTTGGTCGTCTTTTATGAGCATCAAACCAACCTCCTGCATTCGGAGTTGCATTCGGAGTGGCTATGAACTGCGTCGTGGAATACCCGCTTATGATGGTATGCTCAGTGAATGACTATCGACATCTGATTTCACCTCAAGAAGTTTTCTTTCCCGTAAATAATTGATTTTGGGTAGTATTTTAGAGAAAATGGGTAAAATAGTGGGGACCTTAGAATGCCTTTGGCGAAAGAATCATTAATGATGATTATTAAGGGGTATAACAAGTTCGAGGGAGCTTAGCAGTAGCATTCCGGGCGCCGCCATCCAGGAGGCGTACGAGGCGTGGAAAACCCTTTGGCAGCGGTGCGTGAACGCACAAGGGTGTTACGTCGAAGACTTTTGAGTGAATGTATCAATTCTGATAATACATTTTTTTATCAACTCAGTCATACTACTTTTGGGGTAAACCTTTACTACGCAAAGATGCGAAGAAAAGATTCTTAAAGATTTAATATGATACTGAAAACTGATCTTTGAGGCAATAAGATGAGCATTAATTGGAAACTTGTGGGATGGAGAAAATTAGTAGGAACAGGAGTAATACAAATGTTGAAGTTTTAAATATGGTGGTTATACGTAGAAGATACGTAAAAGATAATAGGGACCGTCCAAAACCTATCACAAATGGATCAAATACCCTGAAAGAATTAATCGAGTGATTACTGTCTTTGTTTCGTCACAGGTGCATTCCTGTCTATCCAGATGACAAATACCAATTCCTCCCTCATCGATTACCACCAAGCTATCAAAAATACCGGTTGACCTTAGACTCCATATTGGCTTTCGTATTTGTCCGTCAATAAACCTACCATCAGAAATTTCGTCCATTTTCATAGTGGCAAAACAAAAGAGACATTTGAATAGTCATGGTTAGGTGACATAGCATGCCGATTTTTAGAAAATACCGTGTACGAACTTCTGGTAGAGAGCACGACACAGGATTAAATGAAAAACAGGATAATGTTACTTTAACGCGTGGGAAAATCAGTTTAAGGGAAGGCAAAGATACGATAAAAGATGTTTCTGACTCTCTATCAATCATAACTAAATTTCTATTCACGGGAATTGTTCGATTTTCTGTCGGCTGTTTATAATGTACAGTGTACTGAAAACGATACAACAGAATCTTTGAACCATTCGAGTCAGATTTATCCAATACATATTATAATCTGCGTATATGTACGACGGATCCGCAATAAAAGCGATCGAGGTAATTTTTAAATAAGAATGTTATTTCATTTTTATCAAGTGTTAATGCACTGAGGTTTAGGCATTGTGATTAGTTCGCTCAGCATTCAATAACAATACATATTTGAAATGAAAGCTATATTTCAGGGCACTGTAGTCCAGGAGTAGAGCATTGGACTACTGACGGGATTTCTTGGAGGGCCCTGGTTCGATATCCGGGAATGATTTTCTGGGTGCCCTCAGCTCCACCTAATCTCTGTGATTTTTCGAGTACCAGATGTTCTTCCTGGGAAACCATAGCTGGAACAGAGATAGGATGCCCCTCCCTGAAGTGTGTATTTCACACGCCGTCCGGCTAAATACTGGATGAAATCCACAATCACCTACCATACCGAACTTCGGGTTGATTACTCTATTTATCATGGAGGTATATCTGTGATTCAGGGCTACGGGACTATTGTTTTATCATAAACTATTTATCCACCAAATCGAATAGAAAAAAAACGAAAAATCATTCTGAATATGGAAGAAAATATCACAGAAAACATTTAAGAAAACTTTCACGATTTAAAAACGGAGACTAAATTTTAAGATATGTTAATTCAGAGGAATCTCGAACGCTTAACAACATATGTTAACTAATCGTAAATGAAACAAATAAAATCTTCCTAGGGTAGATTCTTCCTCTATTCTTCAAAGAATACTACAAAGGATAGGCTTCGTCAGGTAGATGTGCTCAATATATTAGATCTCTTTTTACAATGTTGACCTTCACACCTAGTTATCTTGCAAAAAAAACTTGGCATGGCTAATCGTGATTGAATAAAAATAAGAAGTTGACAAAAAATCTACCTGCCACATTTGGCCAATAGCTGCCAAAGTTAAGCCACAAGTAAAAGATTTAAGACTAGATCGTAATCGATTGCAATCATACCTACATGCAAGCGTAGGTATGATTAAAAAAACGGGCAAAGAGATGAACTCTGAACCTTCACTTCTATTATTTCCTAAAAAATACTCTATTCCCCGCACGATTCTTCGATGATGTCACATAGGAAAATTTTCCATCATCATTTTTCTAAGAATATAGTATTTTGATGTTTTTAATTTTTCTCTCGCGTGGTGGCAGGACGGCACCAATGCACTATTTTAAAAGAAAAACAATCTCTCTTCTGGCATGCCATTCGTATTCTATTGTTTTTAAAAGCATTTATAGTTAGACGAGCGTCAAGAAGACCTTCAGACTATGAGAAACGTAAAATAATGGTTGCGTTCAGAAGTTAATGTTTCATCTCGGGGCGAAGGGATCTCGTTTGTTCCGCGCGATTAATGAAAAGGTTAAGAGGGGAAAACGGTCGTGGCACGAGACGCGTCAAATTTTATAGAGAACAGCGCGGATATTAATTTTTCCTCTCTTCCTCTCCCCCCGTAACACAAGCGCAAAAACATTTCATAACATAGATGTCTCTAGTGGGATAGCGCCACACTCTGTGGCGGAATTTTCACTCAAAATCAGCTCGCTCAACGCAAACTCTTGGCCATGTGGGCCTACATAGCTATCAATTGAGGGTAAGGGTCAGAGGGGAGAATGTAAACGTCCATCAGCGAAAATTTCCTCCAACATTGTGAGACACAAATTATGGTTTGAATACATCGAATATCCCTGTCCCCTGACCGTTTCTCTGAAACTCTGGGGGAGTAATCACTTTAAAGAATACTGGTACAAGAAATAATGGATATTTTTTCAAAAACTACTTCCTATTGATTTCCACATTTTTCGGGCTGCGTCCGCGTATGTCGTTTAAATGTACAACAGTTTCGCCAGCTATCCTGCTGGCGTCCTCAGGTCAAGGACCTGAGGACGCCAGCAGGATAGCTGGCGAAACTGTTGTACATTTAAACGACATACGCGGACGCAGCCCGAAAAATGTGGAAATCACCTACTCATCGCCGCGGAAACCTTCGAACGAACACTACTTCCTATTCACCGTTCTGTTTTTTTTACTGTTGAATCAGAAATTAAACCAGAGAATTGTTAATTTTTTTGAAGCGACTGAAATGGCGTATGATAATGTAGCAGTGAAGAAGAGGAATGGAATGAGGGATGGGAGAGGATTAAATAAGGATATGTGGCGTACGGGGGTCGACCGCTCGGTATAGAGAGTCCTTCGGCAAATGGCGCCAGTAGGAACAGCTGGCTGGATGTTGATGGCACTTTCATTGAGTTCGAGTGTCACGAGGTAACGGATGGTCATCAGGGCAGGGATTTGGTGTGGTGGAATGTAAGGGTAGGCAGTGAGGGATGAAGGGTATTTAAGGAAGGATCATTTGAAGGGGATGGAGAGAGATATGAGAAAGAAAAAGAAGGTGATGCAACACCGTTTCTGTGGCAAAGCCTTCTTCATCAGGCAAGGACTGATTACCCAATGACCGCACAGCATATTCCTCATCCCAACCCTCTTCCTCTCCACTTCATTGAGACTGACCATTGAAATCCCTCACAATAATATTCGAATTTTGCCAAATAGGAACTATTTGTTCGAAATTAAAGACTGATTTTGAGTCTCCAAAATCTATTGAGCCATTTGAGTAAAAATTATGTATATGAATGAAGAAAACATATCGACTTTCAATTTAATTCAATTGCAAGTTCTGTTTAAAATAAAAGACTAGGCGGTTTTTGTCAAGAATCTTCGAAATTCTGAATGCACTTTGGAACCGTCACAGATGTTTACAAAAACCTTTTATGATTCCATTTTATGTTTTCGCGCAAGGGCAACACATCATGTTTCCATAATTCATGTCAATTAATAGCCAAAAATTCTTGATCTACTTCCTTCTTTTAGGTCAATTATTTTATGCATTCAACAAATAACGCAGAAATAACATATTCACATGGGGATCGGGTCTCGTAATAAGTATATTTTATTTATTAGTGTAGTACCCTGCAAGTCACCGCTTGGGTGTGTTGTAGGGGGAGATTACACATCAGAAGGTAGGGTCGGACAACGCAATTCTGATCCCTTATCTTTCTTGGGAAATACAGGTAATGCATCTCAAATCTACCTTTTCTGAATATAATCTCTTTATTTTTATTTACATTTTATCTCCTACCGCAGTACCATGGAGCAAATAACACATTTTCAACATCATTGATTTAGAGACAACCTCCCAATTTATGCAAGAGATTTACTCTGTAATTTAGCCTTCCCTCCATGAGTGATCCACAACCTAGCTCCTCTAAAAATTCCAATACGCTATTCAGTTGGTCATGAAAACGTCTTACAAATCTAGCTCCTCTACGCTGCATGCGATCGAATACGGCAATCAATCCAACTGCATGAGGGTTCCATATACTAGCAGTCTATTCTAAATAAGCCCTAACTAGCGACAGATAACATTGCTTTTCGACATTTTCTTCGTATTTTCCCAATATTCTTCTAATAAATCCCAATTTTTTGTGCCCAAAATCCCCGTATATATCTCACCCAAGAAAGGTCGTGAGTGAAGGTATCGCCTAAGTATTTATTTGAGTCTAAAATTTCTGTTTCGATATTCCTGATGCAGTAGGCGTTTGGGAGATAACTGCTCTCATACCAAATATTTATTACTACGCACTTTTTCAAGTGTAATTCTGATTTCTAAGTGTCGTACCAGCATTAGATAGCATTAAGGTCGACTGACAAAGCTGCTATGTCCTCAGGATCACGAATGTCATGGTAAACCACTGTATCGTCGGTAAATAAACGTATCTCACTATTAACCACGGAGTTAATGTCACTAAGAAGCAATAAAAGAGGTCGATTACACTTTCCTGGGGAACACCGGAAGTCACTTCTGCATTAGGACTAACACCATCTACGCGTATGACTACCATTTATATGCGACCATTCAGTACATCTTTAATCCAACCCAGGACATATGTATCTATGGCATAGGCTTACAGCTGAATGATTATTTAGCTATGAGGTACTTTATCGGAAGTCATTTTAAAATGCAGAAAAACCGCGACCACTGGAGCATTGCTATCTCCCGAACAAAAGATATCATGAACAACAAGTTGTCTCTCGTAGGATTAGTTTTTTCCTCATAATTTATTTCCTCTTTTAAGCCACTGTACCTTTCGGCAATCTTGCTGATTTCCCATCAACAATTCCAGACTATCGAGGTGTCTTACAATCGAACTAGGACCTACACGTATGTTTCATGACCTTGCATGATATGGATGTGAGGGAAATAATTCTGTAATTTCTCGGTTCCCCCTTGTTTCCAGTTTTAAATATAAGTGTTACATTAGCCGTTTTTCGATCACTTCGAACCTTGTTATCTACTAGCAATTTATAAAAAAACAATACACTCGCTGACCTTGGTAGGTGGCAGTAGAGTTTACCCAGTACTCAGCCCTAAAAGGCGTGTGAAATTCACGCATTAGGACAGGTGGGCCCAGCACCTTTCCCAATGCTTGTTACGATTTTTCAGAAAGATCTGGTGCCCGAAAAATCACACAGCTTGCTCGAGAATCTAACCCGGGCCCTTTGGTCAGTTGTCCAACGCTCTACCCCTGGACTACCGCCTACCCCCACAAGCGAATTATAAAATATGATTTCAAGGTACACGCAATTTACGACCCTAGTTACTTAAATACACGAGCTGGTGTTTCTTCGGGTGCGGAGGATTTGTTAGGGTTAGTATTTTTCAACACACGTTCTATTCCTTTAAATGAAATTTCAATTTTGAGAATAGAAGACGTTGGTGAAGACGCTTTAAAAGAAAGAATTCAATAAGTTGGCCCTATCCAAACTGCTGTTTACACTTTCACCTTAAATATTTTTGAGTAAATTAACGGTAGACCTATTTCCCCGAACCTCTCTGACGTACGACCAAAATCCTTTCGAATTCCCTATCAAACTTTTTGATGCACTTTTCTGACGAAAGAGAATATAAACACGCATAAAACACTAAGTGATTAAGTGTGTATGTATTTGGTATTGTGATTCATTCTCTTCTTCTGGCCACGCGTGCCTTGAAAGACACTGTACCTACTCTATGTATGTTTGCTTTCCCTACTGTCATTACCTTTTGTGCGTGCGTCCATTTCTCTGTTGCTGGGTCAAACAGCTACCGAGGGTCTCTTGGTCAAAGAATCGGGTGCTTGGTTGTGTAGAAATCACATGAATTTCACAGATTCCTCTTTCTCTTAACTGTTATAGCCGGCAAATTAAAAGTCTGGAATTCAATTCGATATGTAATACCTGTACTCTTATCCTATATCGAGAGGATGTGATACCGTTATTGGAATTTTACAGGGCGCTAATATTATTTTTTTCCTTTCTCCCTTAAGTGAATTGCCCTCCTCTATTCTCTTTCCTAATCTTCCTCTCTCATAAGTCATGCGGAGAAAAATAAATCCACCATAAGAGAGAGGTAAAAGAAAAATAGTAACGTATTTTCTAGGGCGACGTACTAAACGCTTCGATCAATACGTTAATGTGTCGTAACAAATAGCAATAAAATGTCCAGAAAACAAATGATATTGTCACTTTATCGTTAAGCAATAGCATGAATGTCAAGATTTGATAAACGCTATGCAAATCATTCCAATTTAAGTACTTTTTTAAGTTTTGATATTCATGCCTAACTTTCATTGTATCTTTTATCAATGTCCACGAAGCAAAACTTTTTTCTTAAAAAGAAGAATTTATTTGATCTTTTTTATCAACCTTCAACTTCAAGCAACATCTTTTGCTGATTCATGAATCACCCAGTAGGCTGAATCCTGATGTCGGCATAGTCCAAGGAAATGAAACAAGTCCAAAGCGATATTGGCTTTCCTTTCGAAATTTAAGTACTCTAATAGAAAACCGCGCAGGAAATATTCATACATTTAAAATATAAACGTTCTTTCCAAGTATAATGTTGCCTATTAATATTATTTCTAAGAAATTTCACCCCTCTAACAATATACTACGGTGTAGTCTTAAATTGATGACGTGCGTTCATTGTAAACAGAAATGCGGTAGTATTCGAAATTCAGCACACAGTTAAGTTTACGCATGGTGTAGATTGTCTCTATATTTGTCTAACAAGTGCATAAATATGTCCGTAATGTAAACGCAGAGTATTGAAAGTTAAATATTATTCTAACTTAGCGTCCAGTAACAAATTACAGCATTCATTATTTGCACTGGAAAACGTTAAAGTCATGTTCCTACTAGTCTTTGCTGAAGTACTACTAGAAAGACTACGATCTAGAGTAAAGGTTAGCTTCAATTTTTTCAAAGGAACGCTAGCTAGATTACGTGAAGAATGCGAGAGCATAAAGATGAAATTAAACACAATCAAGGCATGTCGTGTTTTAATTCTTCAATGTGAAATTTTACCGAAAGTAAGGATTTTGCCACTTCACAATAAAATTTGCAACAATTACGAAAGAACATGAATATCGTTGCTTTAAAAAACCATGTAATAAGTGGAAAAGTTTTGTGAAAAAAGCATGAATGAAAGCATGCCAAACAAAACCAGAAAGGTACAAACATTTTTTCACCTTTTAACAACAAATGTTCAACTTTCTCGAAAGTAAATATAGTTTTCTCGGAAATATGGCGTTTGATATTAGTCAGTGTAGTTTTTTAATAATTCACTTCCTGCGGTGACATTTAAAAAAATGAACAATGTTGAAGACACCTGATTTATGAGTAAACTTGAAGAAACAAAAATACTAACCCTGACACTATTTATTATCGCCTAAAATTATTTATTGTGTAATCAGGAAACGGCGGACAGATTAGTTTCGCCGGTGATGCTCCCTCTTACGATATGCACGAAGTCGCTCGCTCACTCCTGCTGTCTTTTTACCTAAACAATATGGCGCCAATGTGACCCTTCCGTTTGCAAGACATGGGCGATCATCAAATATCATTATATTGGTATTCTACCGGTCAAAGTAGGTTTGCTGAACACGTGCTTTGAAACACATAGATACATTTCCTGGTGTCTCCTAACAAAACACAGCCTAAAATCCGACTTTACAATAAGCCTCTCTTCAATTCTGCGTACTTCCTTGTTCACTTTCAACATGCCTATCCCATTTCTAACCCTTCCTCACTCGCTTAATAACTTTCAAAATGATCACATATTCTCCACATTTAAATTCAAATAATTAAAAATATCGATACAACTGACGGACTAATAAATCGCGTTCATGTGATTTAAAATAATTAAAAATTTCACTTACCGCCAAAACGCTTGAGCGCTGCTTAATACGTAAATGCCAATGGTCAATGCAAATATATGATTCCGCGAAGAAACTTGCTCCATAAGTGGGCCACACTCGATGCCATTCCGAATAGAACATGTTCCCGTACACGTCCGAATCGTACATCCACATTCAGTTGAAGTTCCTTTAAACGGGCCATCATCATAATTTACAAAAATTAATGAAAATATATCGTTATGTCATGCAAAATATTCCAGAAACCAAACTATTTTCACCTACCAATAGTAAATGGGATGGAATTCGTGCGTAGATGAGAAAACTGTCCGACATCAATGAATTTGTAGCAGACGAGATACATCTTGACTACTATGGTCCAAAAGTTCCCGCGATAGTTAGAAACCGAGAGAATAGAGCCTTAATGAATTGTTGTCCGACGCATTCATTCAAAGTAAGCAACATTGGAGTCTTCTTATTGACCACCACAGAATAGATACTACAGAGAAACACACTAATTGATAATGGAAAGGAGGGAAAGAGCAACAAGCAGAATTCCGACGCCAGTTTTAGTTAAACTGAATTAACAGTTTAATAACCAATCATATCACCTTCAAAGAACTTCCATTGTTACCGACAGGTGGCATTGATATCTAGGAAATAAACAACCACCAATGATGACGCCTATGTTCTTCTAATTCAAATTCAAACTAAATACAGTTGCAGCATAATATCCACGGAATTTGATGAGCCGCCAGTAGATGGCACTGTGTATTTTATGTTGAGAAACTGATGTGAGACTTTCAGCTTATTATTTGTGCTCACTGGTACTGGGTTAAATTTGTAAAAAGTGATCTTATTTGTAATTTTTTAACAAAGGATATTCATTCACTGAAAAAGTGAAGTTGACTTTAGTTTCTCTTGCGAAAGAAGCCTTGGTGTCTGGATAGGTTCAAGGCCGCGGTCACAAGATGGACCAAGACGACACTACAGTTTCTAATAGGTATATTAAATCCATCTTAGTCTTGGTGATGTCCATCGTGATAGGCTTGGCGTATAGGTTTAATTGTTCTTCAGCTACAAGTAAGTGTAATTATTACATTCTCTAGTTATAACTTAAATATTCTCAGATTATTAAACCCAATAGGAGAGATGATTTTCGAGTTATTACTAAATAAGCCTGTTTTATTGTCATTTGTTTCGATTCGACTTTCCATTTGTAACATGGCTGTGTCGTTTTTAGTATTTTGAATACCGATACCATATTGTTGATGCTAAATCAACATTCGATGTTGAATTTTTTTAGTTGTTTTACGAGACAAAGATTTAATTCTTAATAATTCCTTTAGCTCATTTCTAATAAATATTTGTAGCCCCTTCTTGAATTTTATTGAGCTTTCAGATATTATTTGTTATTGGTTTTCAGTGATTCGAAGTGCTGATCTCAGAAAATTTCATAGCAACAATACATGCGTTTCCGAGTGAGGAATTATTCAATAGTTTCAAATTATAAATGTTCAGTCTTTCCAGTTCTTTTCAGTATTTTCCGATCTTTTAGGTATTGGTTTGTTATAATGCCCTATTCCCTGTATGCACATGTTACTTTATGGACGTACGGATTTTTCCATTAACAAAATTTGTGAATAGAACTGCAGTTGGGCAGTTTAGCAAATGATATTTTAGATTCCTGCGCTGCGTTAACGTTTCTTTCGCTCATCCAGACTTTCGTACCGTCCGTACATCATTGCCTTCCTTATCTGTTTTTTCTACCGACCATTTTTTTCGGTACATACGTGAATGTGTAGATAATCGTGACGTGCTGCCATCTGCATAGGTACATATGAAATAAGTTTTGACTGTTTTAGTTATGCTAAGAGAATAGATGCCAATTTAATAGCCAAAACATATGTACCCGTATGAGAGATGTGAAAATGGTTTGAGAGAAATATGTAGACCGAGAAAGTTTTGTAACGTGGTTGTAATGTCTCTCCAGATGATGTGAATGTATTTTTGAAGTTTCGGAAATAGAGTTTGTTTCGACAATGTATGGTTGTGACGGAGAGGAAAAAAGCATAAGATTTCGTAGTATGAGGAATACGAGTATTAGGGATAGGGAGTTAAATTATTGAGGTCGCTTAAAATGAAACTAATTAGGCTTCGTCTAAAAGAAACAGCTTAAAAGGTACTTATCTTATAAATTCCTTGTCCGAAGCATTAAGTAGATACCTATTTGAAATAGGTTTTCCAATCGTAACGATACCCTCAATTCTATATTAATAAGCGCGTTTTTTAGTCAACGATTATGTTCCCGACGTGTATATTGATTTTCAGTGTTACCCGTTTGCTCTCGAGAATACTCACTTCCTTCTCATAATACTTACAAGAAAACGGAAGTCATATTTAACCTTTTAACCAAATTAAATATGAGCAGATTACATTCCCGATACGATGAAATGGGTAGGTCAAAGAATACCTTCAACTAATGGTAAGTATTTAATGTTGCATTACTTGTTTCATTTGTCCCTGACAAATAAGAAATAAGATGGCAGAAAACCTATATCACCGTCTGGGAAAGACCATACTTCGCCACTAATCCAGATACATAATTAGCCTATCGAATATTATTGGTAAATCTTGGCAATACTTACTTTAGAGCTTAGACCTTTGATGTTTCGCATTCTTTTACTTAATGAATCATATTTTATATCAGAAATCATTAAATAAAATTCTTTTTGATAAATTTCCTCTCCTAGACATTGGTACTCATCATTCTTCATCTTCCTCTTATTTAGATCATAGTAGTACAGTATACCTAATCGCTCAATTCTAATTCGAGGACTCAAAGGTGAGCTGGACGTTTGCTGACTCCTCCAGCAGTTTCGTATTCTTACAAGTTCAATCGAATTATAGATTGCTTGTTGAAATTAGTCTTACGCATGTTGAATGCAAAAAAATTGACCTTAAGGTTTCGTAGCTGAGCCACCGACAATTTGGGGAATACCGTTTAATACGTCAATAATAAGCAGTCTGCTTGGGACTCTCTAGGAAAACATAAGTTATCGCCGGCATTCAATGCTCTATCCCCAACCCCAGGATCGTTTCCATTAAAGTAGTTACTTTCTTCGGACATAGTTATTTTTTACAATGCCTCTAGACGTATAGGCCTTTCAAAATCCGAAACTTTCCGTTCCCAGAATATCATTCGGTAAACCTTCAGTATCCAGATCTTTATCAGTTTCTTCTGATTCCACTTTGCCTACCTTCCTAGAATTACTCGCAACAACTTCCTCTCGCCCCGAGCGAGTCTTAGATATCGTTCGTCCTTCCTTCTCCAATATTTTATTCAAAGCCTCTATCTAATCTGTGCTCATTCCTTTAACTGAAAGACCAGATTTGAAACATTCGTTCAACATTACGTGCCATAAGGTACAACTACGCGAATCGAATCGCACTCTAATTTTTACCATGTTTTTTTATTTCAATGTTGTTTCTTTAGAATAACATCACTTTCTTGTCATACTTTATCTTCATTTCCAATCTCTCAGCCTGATTTAGAAATGCAGTAATAATTGCACTGGCTGATTTGCTATCTAAAGCTTTATCATCCGCAAATCTGTCTTGAATTCTTCGATACTTTAATTCCCATCTCCTCTCATTCCCTCTGTAAGTTTTACCAATGCAACTTTTATATTCCATAACATTTCCATTAAAGTGGCCGAGGTATCTTAGAAATTCCCAAAGTTACCAAAGTTATTTTTTATACCTTTTTTTTGGTTAATGTTCGTCGCTGGTGATGGCTAGATTTAAAAAAACAAATGATTCTTATTTTTTCGAATCGATAACTAGATAGTTTCTTCCTCCTTTCACGGGCTGTGATTTTATTCAACCACCGTCCTCGCTTTCCAAAAATCTGTTGTCTTCGTTATGCTCACTCTTTAGCTTAACTTCAATTGTTACAATTGCGAATTCATTTGTCACTTCATTCTTTAACATTAAAGGGGCTACTCACTACCTAGGTTTTGTTCCCGATCTCCTCGGGTGGATATCAATTTAAGGGTAGGTAGGCGGCGATACAACTCCTTTTCGAATTGGTCACTGATTGTTGTAAGGAGTATTTTCAACTTATTATTTTGTAGCACCCAGGTTGGTACCAGCCATGGGAACGAGGTGCCCAATTCTCCACGTACAATGTTTCTTATGTTTTCAGGTTACAATAATGAGGACCTGTAAGCAATAATATTGCTAAATTTTCGTGAAAATTTCAGGTACACACTTATCATATAATAATCCTATTATTAGCTTTGTATATGAATTGAAACTTATTTAACCTACCAGACGCAGCTTCACTCTTTGTTTTAGCTGCAAAAGGAATCGGCGATATAAAAATAGTGGGCAAGTAATCGTTTACTTGACAACTATTCACTGACCATGGTCCAATTGCATTAGCATTTATTGCAATTTGACCGTGCAATTATGTTGAAATAAGCATTTATACATCTCATTAAATCTTATATAAGAAGATGAAAGAATTATTTTGCTGTAAAACATCTCTTTCAATTTTCAAAGTGGATCTCAAAAACACGATATGTGAAAACCGTATGAATCTTATAGGGTGCTCGTAATTCAGCACTGTTCTACTGCAGTTGTAAATGATCGTCATTCGAAATACATAAGGTTAATCCCTTTTAAATGAAAAGTCGCTGAGGAAGAAAACATTTACTTTTGCGGATGAATAGTGCGGGTGAAAGACGAGCGAAAACGTTCGCCCACTCACCGAGGTAGAGCACAGTGGGAACGACCTCAAGGCCTGCGGGGAACCGTGGGGGGATGGCCGAGGGACGTCCTCAACGGTTTCATTCCCCTCCCCCATTTATCCTTCACACTCGCTCCCACGTACGGTTCGGGGAAGCGGGAAACATAATCCCATAAACATGAATTCCCTCCGCCGCCACAACCACCCCTGCTTCCCGCCTACGCCCGCAATCCTCGATTCCTGAACTCCTATTTTCGCACTCTCCCGTCTCCCTCGACCTTCTCTAACAACTCCCCTCCCCAGACCTCCACTTTCTGCCCCCTGTATTTTCGGGGATCATTGTATGCCGAAAGGTTTCGGTTGAAACGATCGGTAAAACGAGATGCAGTGAGAAAGACGCATTCACGCGCGCGAAATGGATGCTTCTCAAAATACCTACTGCTAATTTTCTCATAAACTATTTATATCACCGCTAGCGCTACTCTTGTACCAAAGTAATTTTTTTTATATTGTTCAGTACTTATTGTTTTTAATTAACAAATAGCCATTTTGATATTGCATTATTGTGCTTATACTGTATACATGTGCACATGTACATATTTTTATGTAAATCCTTACACAGTAATCAACCCGAAGGTCGGTTTGGTAGGTGATGGTACAGTTCACCCAGTACTAAGCCCGACGGCGTGTGAAATTCACTCATCAGGTTAGGGGGACCAGTTCCTTTCCCTGTGCTTTAAGGGTACAAGTGCCGGTAGAGAATGAGAAGCCTGTAACACAGCCGTGTTTAATATGATTAATGCAAAAATCATGCAGTTAATCTGTTCGGAGCGATCTCACAATGGAAGAGTAATAATATTGTAACCCACGGCCATTTAGGTAGAATTTCTGCGAGAAGAATCCTCGGAAAGCTTATGAACCAAATAACTTCTTCTAAAAAATTGTAAATCGATAAGTATTGCTAAGCAATGAGGTACAAATAATGAATGTCGTATAAATGTGAGAATCTTTCTTCAAGCTTGTGATCGCAGGCTTTATTTTAACGCCATCGCCCAAAAGAAATAAAATCTTAAAATAAAAATATTTTTTTAAATGTTTTCCGGGTAGATATAATTATTGAATCAGGCTATTCTGAGAATATTTAGAGTAGGCGACAATTAAAAATACATGTAACTAACCGTGAGATAACAAGAAAATTTAGCATCGACTGTAATATTTTGGCTGGTTTGTTCGATTTGGGAAAAGTAAGATAAAACCATACCTTCGTGGTAAACGCCTCGAGATAATTTTTAAAAACACATTTGCGAGAATGTACCCTTTCCTAAAATTTACAGCAGCACTCCGCAAAAAAACCAAAGGGCCAACCGTTTGCATTATTCTTTCTGATGGTTTAAAGGTGAAGAGGAGTGCAAACGAACGGTATCGCGAGCACCTGTCTCTCTCCCTCCATTTATTTAAGCGTGAAATATGGAGACCCCGCCCATCAGTTTTAATGTTAAATCTTATCATCGAATAAAGCACTTGAAGCGGAGTTTCAGCCGGTGCTTCCCACACCTTCGACTTCCTTTCAGTTCCATCATCTCCCTTTTCTCGCTCGCATCCTCGTCATGTCGTCACCCCTCGGCCTCCTCCTCCCCCCTCCTCACTTCCATCAAACCCCTCCTCCTCTACTGCCACATTTTCACTCTCTTATTTTCGTCGTTTTGCTTGTTTCTTTTTTATTTTAAATCTCGATAAATTTGGTGCAAATTCCACCCCGCCGTGAACGGTACCGAGATAAATTTCCGTTTTTTTTTATCAAAATGTTTATCACCTTGGGGAAGGCAGCGAGTAGAAGGGGAGATTTCGTGGGATTTGCGCCTCACATCCGGCGGAAGACATAAATATACATCTTGTTTTCATGGCGAAAAATAATTTTAATCGAATCTGGTGTAGTATTATCGAAATAGTCGCCATCCACAGGGCTCTTCTGTTTTGCCCTTTTCCTCTGGCGTATTGCGTTTATTTTGTCACCATTTGACGTCTCGGGTGACTTTAAATATCGAGTGAGTTTCTCCATTTTGCAAAATTTACCAAAACATATCTCTTTCATGATTCGATTGCGCTCAGGTTGTAGTTGAACTACAGTGAAGTCAAGGGATGCCCAGCCTCCCTCCGTTCGTCCATCCCTATTTCCTCCTCCTGCTCCTCGTCAATATGATTTCTGTAGAGAATTTATCTGAAAATAACTCTTCATTTATGTACATATATCTCTTATTGTGCTATCTTCAAAAACGTTAACAACAATTATTAGTATTACGATAACGGATGGCGTTACAGGTCTATTTTCCAATATATCTGGTCATCCTTAAGGTATTCCAGATTATTCAACCCAAATAAAATTTACCTAAGTATTTTAATATTTCATATAAATTTACCTGCCGAGTGATTTGAGATGACTGACCTGCTTAGCTGGATGTAAGCACTCCATGTTAAAGTCCACCATCTGCTATTGAATAATAGGAGTCCGAAATTTTGGTTGATGGGTTACATTCTCCAGTAGTTTCAACATTAAACTAAAACTTTAGTAATACGGAGTCCATGTAAAAGGATGATCATTATCTTGTGGTATGTATCGATTTTTATGATTGTATATATGCTTTATTGAATGCGATGGAATCGTAGGAATAATAGTATTGCAGCTGGCATTGCAACTTATCAGGTCAAATATATCTTTGAACAAAATCGCCCATTAGCGAGTACATTATTAACTTCGTAGTTTCAACGTAATGCCGCTTTAACTTAATAATCGTCAAAATATCTGCTCTGTGCGATTCTGCGGTCACTTAGTACGAGCGCACGTCACGCGGCGACTACCCGTCGTTATGCATGGCCATTTTCCCCGGAACGCTTGGGTCAAGGATGACGTGAGAGTAGTGTACCTTAATACCGCCCATGCTGCTATTTTTCCATTGGCAATGAAATACAGGCCGAGGGTGAAATATGTCGACCGGTCTTCCGCATATCATTGACCGTAGTCCTGCAGTGGGTGGTGTGACGTGGTCCGTGTGTTCCACTATTCCTCGCTCGTCTGTCATCCGCGCTCTTGTAATAATAATGTGGTGGCCACCGACCGAAAACCAGGGACTGCCCCCACGTCCGATGAAACCCTGAGTTTTTACGGCGGAGATACGGAGTGGTGTGAGATGTGACAGCATGTTTTCTTTCCCTACTGCATCCTAAGTAAAGCAGTCCTCGCTGGAGCCGAGGAATGATACTTTATCTCCCGATCAGAATATCCCACAACCAAGAGGTCAGTAGTTCCGAGAAGAAGGAAGGCGAAAAATTGTCAGGAGATTTCATCGTCAATTACTCGACCACTGCAGAACTTAATTGCTTTATAATTATTTATGGGCTGATGAAATTCAATTTAATACCCTTATTGGATTACAGACAGCAAACTTAATAATATTTTACGTGATTATGTGAGAAATTGAAGTAAATTTTTCCTTTTCTTTCTCTTAAGTCAATTAGTGACAGCATAAGTATTTAAAAAATTAAGAAAGAATAATTCATAATACTTACCTAACATACCTGTATGAGCTTCAAAATTTTGTAATTACTCAAAATATTCTTCTGTGATACTTCTATATCAATTTTAGTTTTTGGTAAACTACTTCATGCTATTCATTAATATATCTCCTTTCTAATCTCCTCTTTTCAATTTTATACCCAGGCTTTAGCTAATTTTAATTCTTGTTATCCAGGTCTTTTGTTGATACAACTTTTCAAGTACTCCTACCGTATTTCCTTCGCTTGCAAACCATGTGTAGCTTGCCTACTAGGTGTATATTTATTACTTTTCTTTAGGCTGCAGAAGGAAGTATCGAATTATTTACAAAGTTTCACGATGACGATCACAGGCACATATTTTTGTCATTTAAGCAGGTATATTACTCTACCTTTATAGTTCATGCGGCCACAAACTTTATGAAGCTTAGATTTTGAACGGACTGTGTCTTCTGGGGCACATTTAAACAGCCCATCCTGCAAGGGTGGAGTTCATCATTCCTCCCTTTTCGGCTGACCGTTTGGAGCTCTGTAAACTATTGTCGAGAAAGGATTGTAGTGACGCTGAAAAGTTGCTAAATTTTGTGGCTGAACCTGATGCAGGTTCAGCCACATCGATCTTTTTGCAGAATGTGTAATCATTTGTACCCAGATTTTCCCATTGCATCCGTAACGTAACGTTCATAACAAGCAAGCTAAGCCAAATCTTGGTCAAATGCTAAGGACTACAAAAAATATTATAACTATGGTTCCTTCAGGGCTTTATACGTATCGTCACTTAAATTATTTTACTTGTTGAAATATTTATTTTATAGAGTGATTTCATTTGTACCGTATTCCATTGGCCCTAGGAGCAATTTAAAACCGATAAAATGCGTGTATGATAATTTAAAATATTTATTAGCGATAACATTTAAGAGAATGATACTTGAGCACATTGTTCAGTAACGGGCGTGGTATATTTTTTCATTATTTGGAGGGTATCCTGTAAGATTATGAAAGCCAAGTCGAACCTTAAAGTAGTGGACTGAGGAGAAGGGGATGACTATACATATGAATGTGCGTTAAGCAAAAACATGCATTTCGTACAGAACGTTGGAGGAAAACTACTTTAAAATAATTAATAAAAGAGAAAAAAATTTAGAACCAAATGGTGATCATTAATCAGCCGCACCTCTGAGTAAACACATGAAGATAAAGTACATGACGTTCAGAAACTTCTCCCTTCAGGGATAGACATGAGAAGCTTTTGTGTTGTGATTATGGCGGATGATAGACAATAAGCTAAGCAGAGAGAAAGACAAACAAATAAGTTTGGGCATGATTGGGAGAGAGAGGAAGTAATCGCGAGGGAACTCAAAAAATGGAGGAGATATTGGAAAATGGAAGGGCACTAAAGTCGTTGATATAAGGTAGACTGTTGGGTAAACATTACCAACGCCATTAGTGGGGATAAAAAGTATTATAAGCCGGAATTGTTTAAGGGTAAGATTTTTATGTTGGGCAAGATTACTGAAGAAGTCACGAACAATGCGTATAGTATTTTTCAGTTATCCTTAAAAAACTTCCCTCCTGTCTGTGGAATCTATAATAGTGGTTAGACTCTTCATGAAAACATGCGATTCTCTTAATGACATTTGCCCATAACTTCATTTACCGGTGGGGTGCATTTTCATCATCCGTCACCTTTCCTCAATACGAATTGCATTCACTTTCGAGACCCATTCGAGGGATTCAAATCCAGGATGGATCATATGGTCAGCCACGTAGATCTGCACACGTTTAGGTATCGTTTACATGGTATTATTAAAGCAATCGGAGGAGTTTATCAGGGTGATCTAAAAGTCATTCATAAGTCCCGCTAGGCAAAGAATGGCTCATAAGGTGTTCATGGCCACGTGCTTTAAAGTCGTAAAACTGTTCCCATGTCACCTACGTTGAAAAACTTCCAGTTCTTTCTCGACCGCCCAATTTAACTGAAGGAAACTTATTGGAAAATGTATCCACAGCGAGAGTGTGTCTAGACAGTCGATTGAGTGAACGGAATATGCTGTACTCACAGAATCGCTCGACTTGGGCAAACTTTGATCCTGACGGAGGCCGACAATGGAAAAGGTACCTGGTTAACCCTGACGAGAAAGAACCCCTTACGCCGGGCTGGGGATTCACTTGGTCCATTTCGAGAGCAAACAGCAGGCGACGACGCGTAATGACCTCCCCGAACATTTGGGAATGTAATCATTTCCCAAGTTTGCGCTTTGCAATATTTGCCGGACCCGATCCCCTTGGCGCGATACTCCGCGTGTCTCCTCCGCGGGCGAGATGAATTTGGGAAGGATTGCGTACGAGACGGTGTTGAGGAGAGGATACACAAAAGGTCCCTCTCGACATCCCCACACTTCAGCCCCTCCTCATCTCCCCCAAAGCTTTCAATCCCCCACAAGGCTCAATTCCTCACCTCTCCCATCTCCATTTCTCATCCGCCGTATCAAACGTCTCTCGTTTTTCCTTCGACACAATCTATGCATAACTTGGCCTGCTGGATAAAGCCCACTATTTACCTACCCTGTTAGCGTTGATTCCATTCATCTATATAAATTCCTTGGAACAGTTGTATTTCAAACGCTATTTGTTATCTGCGGAATTGAATTAATTTGAATTTCAGGAAGGTGGGAAAATTCTCAACCCAAAATTTTGCCGATAGAAGGGTTTGTCTTTCTATTTATGGATGTTTCAGACAGTGGGTAATTTATATGTCTGCAAGTGTCATCTTAATTCTTTCCACATAAACATTTCATTTCTGTGCTCGTCGTTATATGTACGGATGAGGTCATTGGTTAAGTGCGTGGTTTATGACGTATGGACATTCGAGCTATAAGGACGTCATCTTATTGGCTTATAACGCTCCGTATCTCGACCGTTTCCCCTTGCTTTGGCCGTAAAAATTTCACGAGCGGTCATGATTGATTCCTCACGTTACGGTATGATTAGATTTTTATCTACCGTTTGCTGATATTCTACGATCGTCTCCAGGGACAATTTTAATTGTATTTCGCTAAAGGTTTACCCATAAAGCCAATTTCCCGGTGATAGAATTTTCTGTTTCCTAGTAATGATTTTCTCCTTTAAAAATAGATAATCGAACAGAATAACTTCATTTTTTCAATACGAGATCACATCAGTTTTATTGGATTTTTAAAGAATACCAAAATGGGCGAAATTTTTCTGCGTAAAAGAAATTTAATCTCTGCGAAATTGTTAACAAAAATAATGTAACTAAACAAGCGATGGATATAAAATAATCAGGAAATTACATATAATTTAATTCATCTACACTCTCCATTATAATAATAATTTTAATAACAGTCAGGAGACTGCGGCAATTTTTGACTACACCCTTTGCTAGGGTTCAAGCGACGTCGTTGCTAAGGGCAAAATCGCCCTATTTGGTTTTGATGTATTCGATTATCCTGAGATTTTATTTTATGTATCGATATATCGATATTTATTATTCTTAAAAAATGTTTAATGAACATCCTAATTATTTAACAATAAAAAACAATTTGTCTAGACTATTGTAAGTTTAAAATTGACAGCGGGGAGAATAGTTCTTTCACGTGAATTATACTATCTTAACTCGTATGCTCATTTAACACCAGGATAATCAAGTCATTGTGGCAATGGTACTAAAGAAGTGAAAATATTTTGTTATTATTGAAAATTTAAGATTTTTAACTTAAAATGTTTCAGCTACAGCGACTTTTGATATCCCCGTACGTTGACGTAGTTTCATTAAACGACGTAGTTTCATAAACATTTAGTATGGAACCTATCAATCTCAGATGATAATGGTAACGATTAAGATGAGAATTTTATGTTTACTGGATTTCAATACGAAGCAAACGTATGTATACGATTGCTTCTTTTCGTGTCAACATGGATACGTCGGATATTAAAGGAATATAAAAGTTTCTTTCTTTTAGTTGGAACTTTGTCCGTTATGAGTTTTTGAATAGGGCCCCGGGAATTCATTCCAGAGGACGATATCATTTTGGAAATATTTAAGTACCAGGAAGTTCTACGCTGGAGTATTAGTTTTTTTTTTGCAAATGGTTCTCGTAAAAAAATGGAAAAAATAATGTATAAGCGAAATCGGCCCTTTATTTTCATCTTGAAACTTTGATCTGTGCTATCATCATGATTCTTTACAAATATCTTCTCGCGGGGTATCTCGACGAATCAAAAGATATGAACGATTTACAACTTAGATACGGAATTTAATTTGCTTGAGCTATGTAGATATTCCAATCATCCCTCTGCATATAAAAATATTTTACAAAGTTGCCATTTATCTCGTAGGATGACTTAGTCGAGTAATGAAACTAATCCTAGACTCGTTTATATCTGATCGATTGAAACTGTATTATTGGGTATATTGAAGAAATATGCTAGTTCTTTTGTGTTTTCATTTTTTGAGTTTTTAGACGCCGTTACTCGGATATTTCAGAAAATGAGTAATCAGTCCAAGGATTTTGTCTCCGTAAGCAATAGATCTAAACGGAAACAGGGCATCTATACGAATGGATAACTCCATTAAATGATATATTGCATTATTACACTTTTATACTTCCAATAAAAGTAATTACACGCTATCACATAAGTTTAATAAGGATTAACTAATCAGAGTTGACTTAAAAATATTCCCTTCGTTTACGCTCGCAAGGCCTTTTCAATTATCCCATTCTTTAGGGTCGCTTATGTTATCATATTCCGTGTTCATTTAAAAAACCTATGTTCAATTGAATCTCTTTTCTGAAAGACAAATATCACAAACAACGAAAAAATGTATCATATAAGACGTTAAAGTTGCTGTAGGCTACCTGTTGTGCAAAAGGTCGCAGTACGAGTTATTGTTAACACGATAACCAGGAATTAAGTTAAAATGTTATTTTTAGCGCATTGTTGAGTTTTCACAGATTCTCCGAGTATTTGACTGCGCGAATAGTTGCGGATTTAAGTAAAAGGGTAAAAATTCCGCCGTGGATATAAAAAATCGAATTGCCACGTTTCCCTTCCCCCGTTACATTTGGTTCCTCTCCCTCGTGGTCCCGGTATCATCCGCCCGCCATCGTGTAATGTTTCCCCCTCTGATCGGTATTCATGTCATCGTAGATCCTTGCCCCAACCCTCCTCTGGGCAGGCAACCCCCGCACTTCCCCTGGCTTCCGTCTCCTTCGCCCTCCTCTACCGTCGCACTCAATGCTTATTCACCCACGCAATTCCATTCCGACGCCACCCTCCAGCATCGTTCTGAGCCGTTATATCCCCCGCATATTCGCCCGGCTGGACATATGCTCTGCAGCGACTGCGGCTCAGAAACCCATTTAGATCACAGTATCACTTCTCAATCCTTCCCCTCTCAAACCTCGGTGGATACGCAGTTGTAAATACTGCTGGTTCAGAGTACAGTAGGACTTGCAGTAAAAGGCATCTATCAAGTTGTAGCCCTTGTTCTGTAAACTGCTTCCCAGCACCGTAATAGTAACTAAAAATTACATGAGAACTTGGTGTATGCGTTTTCTGAGACGACATACAGGGTTCGTCCGGAAAATAAGTGTACTGACTCCTGGGCTGGGCGCGCCGCTCCAGGCGCGCCCAGCACCGCTCTGACGGGCTGCGATTGCAGGGGGGTATGTTGGCAAGCGACGCTGAAAAAGGCAGTCGGCTCTGAGCTGTGGTGTAGTGAGGAGCTCTGTTAACGCGAACCTCCAGGCTCGACCCACGTCACGGAACGCGATGCTGAAGTTTTTGGAGCAGCGTTATTCCATCAAATTTGCGGTAAAGCTTGGGAAATCGTCTACCGAAACTGTCGGTATGATTAACCAGGCTTACGGGGAGTCAGCCATGTCCAGAAACATGATCTTTCGGTGGCACAAGATGTTCGTGGAGGGCAGAGAAGAGGTCGACGACGAGTCTTCGAGAGGTTCCCGATGATGCCTTCGCGGGAGCGTTCCAGGAATGGGAACGCCGCTGGAACAAGTGTATCGAATCACAAGGGTCCTATTTTGAGGAATATTAGCTTAAGATATGTAAAAGTGTAATAATTTTTTTTTCCTGAGCTCAGTACACTTATTTTCCGGACGAACCCTGTACGTGAGCATTATTCAAGGTCAGCATTCTCTCAGTAGCGAAATAGGCAATAGTTTCTATTGATATGGGTTTCGTAATTCTCATATTTCAAACGGAACAATAGCTGAAGTTTACATTGAACGGAGAGGTGAAAGTGGTGTACTTATTATATTTAATGATCACACAAGTTGAATCGAATCTACGGTGACCCTACAATTCCATAGAGCGGGTAGGATACTGCGCTGCAAGGACCCTTCTAACCCGCAATCCAATCTTCCCATACGCCGCCCTATTTGTTTGTTATGTCATCACTATACGCGATGCTGCTTTTGCGGGACAGGATTTCAAAACCGGTATTAAGCACTAGGGTGTGTAGAAAGCGTTCGGTAGTTGTATCCAGAGTGGCAAGCGAAATCGTACAAGTTCAGAAATAGTCAAATGTTGAATTTAGCTCGATGGCTAACTCCAAGTAATCAAATAACATCAGTCACCCGCGCTTGTGTTGCCGTACCGATATTTGCATCATGCCCGACGTTTTTCATCATTGGTAGAAACAGTGAACTCCTATTTTACAATCATTTCCAAGCACAAGTATATACAATCACCTCTATTAACAATTTTTTGATTCGTGTAAATTACATGACCCAATACTTGCCAGGAGATTTCTCGTGAAAATAGGAAATGCAGGAGACTGCAACTGTGTTGACAACACCCAAGAGTATTCGTGAGTACTGCAATATTTATTCAATTTCGTTTCGATGGTATGGTGTTGTGTAAACTACTCTTGTTACCTTCACAAGATTCATATTATGCAGAGATTGCGGTTAAAAAATAGCTGACACTGAGATATTACTTTCACATCCAAGTTCCTCGATGGTGAAAAAGTTAAAATAGCATTGCTATATACGAGGGTCATCCGGAAAGTAGTACCCGTTCGTGCCGCATGAAGTGCTGACGACGCGAGTAGCCGCTGGACGAGGTCAGATAGCTTCAGTGGCTTGTCTGCCTTCTCTGAGCCAAGTTGCGTGACGCTAGCATTGCCTGTGTTGTTTCTGTGATTGTTTACAATGTTTAAAAAAATTGAGAACGCCGCCAGTTG
Source organism: Hetaerina americana (assembly GCF_022747635.1). Lineage (NCBI taxonomy): Eukaryota > Metazoa > Arthropoda > Insecta > Odonata > Calopterygidae > Hetaerina > Hetaerina americana. Next base: position 70,969,571 of record NW_027286069.1, on the reverse strand, counting down.
TGAAGTGAGGGCAGTGATTAAATTCCTCAATGCAAGAAACGTTCGCCCATGTGATATTCATCGCCAATTAAAGGAGGTGTATGGAGACAATGTAATGGACGAGTCGTCTGTTCGGCGGTGGTGTCGCAACTTCAACATGGGGAGGGGGAACACACACGACGATGAGCGTTCGGGCAGACCGTCTGTCATTACAGACCAACTGGTGAGCTCAGTTGACGAATTCGTGAGGAACGATCGGCGCGTCACAATTGATGACATCTGTGAGCATTTTCCCAATGTTTCTCGAACAATTGTTCATGAAATTGTTAAACACCATCTGCATTATGCAAAAATTTGTGCAAGATGGGTCCCTCGCGTATCTCAATGAGCTGGCGGCGAAGGACTATGCAGCAGGAATACAGAAACTTGTCACACGTTATGACAAATGCCTTAATTTGCTTGGAGATTATGTTGAGAAGTAGTTTAAAGTATCCTCTTTCAAATAAAATTTTTTATGTTTGTTAATATTTACTTTTGTGTCTTTATTTCACGAACGGGTACTACTTTCCGGATGACCCTCGTACATATACACAAAAGGTAGAATTCATAGCCAAAAAATGTTTTACGAGGGCACAGCAACATTTACCTTTTAAATGTGTTGCATTAGAAAATGTTGACGAATCCTTTTTAGAGGAATACCTGTAATCCGTTTCTCAAAGCTAAAAGCCATTTTACAAATTCTTTTCATTTTCCCTGATGCAAAATTATAGTTCCATCAGTACAGCGTATATTATTATATTGTATGCGGATTTTAAAGTTTTATATAATATTTAAGACAGTCATGAGGATTTGTAAATTGACTCGTATCTTTCAAAAACGGGCCCATGACCTCTAAATAATAAAGGGAAGTCGATCTACGGACAATCGGCAGTTCAGAAAAACGCATTTCAGTAGACCTACTTCAAAAGAAACTTAAATGGAATTAAGACCAAAAAATTTCTAGTCAAACAGCTACTCTTTATGTAATCAATTTAAACCTTGACAACAATTACTTCAGGGTGAAGGGTTGACTTATCATTAGGTTAAAAGTGTAATCTCAGGAAAATGACAAGTGGGAAGGTATTGTTTATGATGTTACTTTCCCTTGATCGTCAGTATCCTTTTATATCGCAATTTATTAGTTTATTCGATTTTGTTAAGTATATCAATTACACGTGGTATGCTCGACCGCCCTTCTAGGATGGACCAATTACCAAGTGGTCCAAAGTCCATTAAGTTAACGACTACAGGTTTGAATAGATAATTTTTAAAGATATTTGGTTAACCATAGCATTAAATAAACCAAGCCAGACAGAAAATATATCTATCTGTTTTCAGTCAGAAATGCCTGGATGTATCGATGCATTACCCGCTAAAATGATACGTTTTAGTCGTAGTAATCCAACATCCTTTTTCCTTAATGCCTTAGATAGCTTCACATTGTTTTTTTCATTTTGATTCATCCTGAAACACGGAAATCCAGTGCAAGACACTCAAAGGAATGAAAAGTAATACCGGGCTATTCGTTCATATTTTTCTCACGGCAGAATAACTTAGAGAACTATGATTTTATGAATGTTGAAGGAATTTTTGCAGTCTCTAGTGAAAATCTGGAGGGGGGTTTTAGCTGCCCCCCTTTGGCCTTAGCATTACAATTTTGTTTATAGGAAATCTTTGCTGGTTTATTTTGAAATTACGGCAAAAGGGCGGATGACATTGCCAATAACTGTTTGGAAACTTTTTCGCTCACTATGGCGAAGGGACGTAAGCCGTGCGTCTACTTAATCATGGTGCGGGCTTCGAGGAAGAGAATGAGAGCGTAACGCCAAGACTTGGGGAATAGAGACGCAGCTGGGACATGAAATTTAGACGGTAAAGGGCGCTCGCCTTTGTCAGAACATCGAGGTGCATCGTGTAACCGAGGTAGCGTCCCAAAATTTCTTTTCTCCTCATCGTTACCATTCTCCCCCATCCACGCACATTTATAAAGCGTTTTTGTGCCCGTCTCCTCTTAGCGTCCCCTGGCGTTTATACCTTCTTTCCTTTTTCTTTACTCTTTTCCTTCCCCACCCCACTTCCCGCCTTTCGCAATTTCCCTCCCTACCCCGATTTCATCAAATAAATCATACCTCTCACGTCACTCCCGCCCCCTCGCTCTCTCAAACAATCCACCCCCCCTTCATACGACCCGAGGTCTCACGTCGCCCCCCGCCCACCCACCCACACACCTCCCGTTTGGATATCCCTGGAACATCCCGTGCCTCCACCGGCCGCGACTCCTGTCTCCAACCCCCATTCATGTGATCCCCGCCAGCCCAGGAGAAGAGGAAGAAGTTACCGAAACTTGGTTTTTACAAACTCACATTTTAAACTTAGAGAGGCACATTATTCATAGCTTGATGGCAGCATTAATGGCCGTCACCCCCGTTAATCTTATACTTTTTTCGATTTTATTAATGTGAGATTCTTTTCTCTCTTCTCTGCTGCAAGTATATGTAAAGTTCTTTGTTTTCAGCATTAGACAGACCCATTGTAGCGCGCGGTCTTTCGGAAAGTAGAACTGCGTATGATGTCAGCTTACAAGAATATCTGGGTTATTTCCAGTGGTAGTCCTTCTGATCCACTGGCTGTACTTCGTGTATCTTCATAAATATGCTATTTCGAAAAAGAGCTAGTATATCTTTGTCACCCGCTATTTTTTCCATTTCCAAGGATGGAAATGCGTCCGTACTTCGTTTAGTGAATGTACCTGGTTTTGAAGTGTTTGGGGAGGAAAATACTCCGTGAGCTCATGACTAAAAATTTGAGAGGGTTTTTTGAGGATCGTACCTTTCCACACTCGTTATTCCATGCAACGAAAGTAAGCTTTACCATTAAATCGTTTACTAGAAGGAACCACCGGTATATAGTTTGCATGGAAATGTCAGATATAATTATTTTTTGAATTTGTAGCTCTCTGAATGAAATTAGCGATTGAGAAATATGAAAGGGGGCTCATGGAGAGAATTGGCGAGAATTAAACGGTGGAGCAAATTGGTTTTAGAAAGGTAATGGGGGCAAGAGATGGGTACCATTTGGGGAAGTAGCTATAGGGGAATGATATCAAAGGAAAGGAAAAGGTAAGGGTGCATTTGCATTTATGGAAAAGGTCTCTGACTCTATGAGAAATAATTATGACGATTCAATAGGGGCTGAACGTTTACCGAAGAGATAGAAGATTATTGAGTAGTCTTTATATGAATAAAAGGGCAATGGAACCTTTTGAAGAAGATGATATGCATCTATGGTAAATTTGGAAAATACTGTGTGTATTACATATCGCTTTGTGTTTCATTTATTTAAGTGACTGCCTATCACCAAGGTAAAATATAAATCACTCTACGATATGATGATACCGTATTGCCAATATCGTGGGTGGATATCGATATGCTAATATTTCTAACCTAACTTCCTATCTGTCCCTTCTTCGCCACTACTGCCTTTACCCTCATGATTTCCCAGAGACCAACTCTCAGGGACCAAACGTCCTGACATAACCACAGTGCTTGAAAAGTAAGGAGGAAAAGTAAGGGGGAAATATACACACATTCACTTTTCTCCCTTCCTTTCACTCTCATTCCCTCCTCAAGCGAAAACTTCCCGACGCAAGCTGTCCCCTGCACCCTTCCCGTTCCATCAACCCGAAAATCATAAAAATGCATTCACTCGGCCTAACTCATTGTTTCGCGAAATTATCTCGTTGGCTTTTCCAAATCTAGATGGGGGCCGCACAATAGGGGCCGCTCCGGGTGAAAGAGGGCGGCTCGGTTTTACTGATTCGGAAGTATGAAGATATGGCATTGACATAGTTTATCCGGGGGGTAGTTTCCCCTTATCCCTCTTCAAAGACAAATTAATCTATTGCAGGCATTATCTCTACATACTCAATTCCTTAGGTTGGCCCCATTTCAGTCCTGATTTTTAATTGGATCTAATGGGAGTTAAGCTAATCACAAGCGTAAGCAGGAAACGTGGCACTACCAAATAGATGACTATTTTGTCTAATTTATTTAAGAGAGTACTTACCGATTTGAAAAGAAACAATCTTCACCTACTATAAATAGTAAAGGAAAAATATATCAGAAGTATTTATATGAACAGTTATCTTAAATAATTGAAATACATTCTTAAATAACTAGGACCTCTAAGGGTTCTAGTTATTATAACCAGAGTTTTGGTTATTAAATTCAATGAATACCTTTCTGGACTGTGGTTTTGGTCTGTCTGAGTGTCCAGTCTCTTTTCTCTTGACAGTGAATACAGCCAACGTTTTGCTCTTGACAGTCCTCGTATGGTTTAAGTAAGCCGCATATTTAGTTAGCTGTATTTTTGGATCGTCCCGTGTATTTTTTCTTTAATTATAAACGTGAAATTTGTCTGTATGAGAAAGATTTACTCCAATAAATTCCTTACTTTCACCTGCCTTGCGAATCATAAGAACAAGATTGACAGATTGATACTTGCTACCCTGATCATCACGCCTCGTCGTATTGGTCGTACGTTCAATAAATAGCAGCTTTAATCTGAGTAAAACAAGTCAAGGTCTCATCTGTTGAGATATGTAAAGTATACCGCAATTCATACGGAGAATGAATCTTATTGGCGTAGAATCGAAAAAAAAAGAGTTCATAATTCTTCAAATTACAATAATACTTAGGTTGTTTACGCTTAAACAATAAACAATCGCGAAACTTTTCTTATTCTACTTTTAATATAAGTATTGCCTTGGCAAATAAAAACCTTAGTTCTGAAATCGAATCCCCGCGTTCTCGAGTTATGAGAGAAATTCTACTACATAGGCCAAAAGTTTAAGATGTCATACAGTTGCCACTTTTTAGAAGGGAACTGTTGGATACCTCTCATGATGACTGATTTGCTGTTATTTTTATGGGTAGTAGATACTGATTTATCGGCCTGGGTGTATTTTTTTCTTTGATACATATAAAACTAACGAGATTTTTATCCCCTCGGATGTCTTAAATGCAGTTTTTATTTTCTAATTATGTTGATAAAATATTGCACTTACAAAATTTCTTAATCAGTGGACATTAAAAAAAAATTTTTTATCACTGAGTAAAATGCGATGGAATAATGAACAGAGCTTACCATTTCACTTGTGAATTCCATTATTGTATTTGAATTTTCTTTTTATTTACGCTAGTAAAAATTCAGAATGCTTCTATAGTCGAAGGAATTATATTAGTGCCTTTTAATATGTGAAATTTTAAAGGTTTATTTTGGTTACAATTCACGCTAATAATGATAAAAAATACTGAACGTGGAGCATGAAAAAATATTTTTGATTCTCGTAAAAGGACTTTATTTCAAGTACCTACATGTTATCTGATTTTCCAAAATTTACCTTCGTCAGTTGCTCGAGCAATTTTATGTATTTGCAAAATTTTCAGAAATTTCTATTTATAATCAATATTTGTAAACTAGCATATTATTTTAGGTCAAGCAGTAATAAACAGTGGTTAAAAACAACCCAACAGCGTGGGTAAATGGTCAATGGGCCAACGAGTTGGGAGAGAGAAAAGGGTGGCGATGAGGGTGAATGAGAGGATACAGCAGGAGGGAACAGGAGGGTTGAGGAGAAACATGGGGAGAGGGAGTGAGGAGAGGAGAGAAAATGAAAACGGTGTATATGCTTGTCAAACAAGAATGGTCGACCCTCTGCTTTTGGAGCAGAAATACTCGTACGCCCACGAAATATCACCTTGAAAATAAACTGCTTCCCTTGCGTAGGAAACCTTGAGTGGGAGATGGGAAAATCCAATAGTCATGATATTTCTCTATCTACTGCCTCACTGATTGATAATTTTCATGTAAAAGCACAATTTCCTCCTAAAAAATGTGATACATAACGTCAAATTTAAGTGCAACTAAATGCAATTCAAAAATTATAAACGCTTATAAAATTACTTAATAAGTTCTTTTTAGGATATGAAATTGTTATCTATATATTATCTTTTCAAACCTCGTTAAACTAGTTAACGATGTATAAAATCTAATGAACACCTGCTTATCTTTCATGGATATTTTATTAAAATATAGTTAATTGAAAAACCGTGAGTATAAGAACTGCCCAAAGCAGTCCTACTTACTCCCAAGAAGTTCCGGAGCATTTCGGATGATACAGGTTTTGATGCCACAGTCATTGATAGGAAAAATTGAAATGCTGCTAATTTTTGTGTGCAACACTAATGATTTCAGAACAGTTCTTTTCAAAAAAACGGAAGTCAATCGTAAAAATCATGCAAATGTATAGGGCAGGTGAATTCAGCTTCGGTATTGCCAAATTAAAATTTATGATGCTGTGCTCTCGAAGGTTGGACTTCCATATTTCGACGATTTTATTTTATTTCGAATACTGCGTTTTTAAACGCACTCGAACCAAAATGTTTGTCTTTTTTGAAGTTGAGTACCATCTTCTGGCCCGTTTTTTTCTATTTTTATGATACTAATTCACTTTTTCGCACATTTTCAAAGTTTGTTTTAGGGTGTCCAATGTTTTCATAAACAATTCATTAGAAATTCTGTATCCAAAGATGACAGCCCCAGACAAAAATAGCTAAATCCAGGTAAAAATGTGCACACATTTATCTGTATTGTAATGCTATAAACGTTATGAATAGGTATTAGCATGCTCATATGTACATTTAAAATATTACATCTGTAATTTACATTCATAAGATTATCGCTGTGAAAATCCAAAACAAAATTTTGCACATGGCATTCTTTGCTCGATTCCACCTCGTTTCAAGGCTGAATCAATGGAATTAAAGTATTATTTGGTATAAAAACGTGTAGTTAACATTTGTGTATCTAATACATTCTGACAACTTGTAAATGTCGTTATTCAGTCATTAAATACATTTTTAAAGCGATCACATTTTTTCGCATTAAATTTCTTCTGATGCATCGGCTTTTTTGCGATGCACTTATTGCACAAAACAATCGTTTTATATTACCAAATAATGATTATATTGGCAGTTTTTTATTATCGGCTACCCCTAGTTATTTCTATCGTCCTCATACGGGGAGTACTTCCAGCTATTTATTCTTTAGGCCTGCGCAGATTTCACTTCTATCATCCTCCTAGCAGAAAGAAAAAAATCAATTCGGATCTTTTCGTCAGAGCTAACTGAAAATACAATTGGATTCGATTTCACGTCACCTTCAGGTATTTCGTTGATGATGATGTATAGGAGCCATGGTGGTAGGCGTGCCACAAAGGAGGCCAAAAAACCTCGTGACGGAAATAGGCAGCCGGCTACGGTGGCAGCGGTTCGGTGGGAGGTTTGGACGAAAATGAAAAAAAATGGGACCTTAAGCTCGATCATCGAATGAACAGGAAGAAATTTAAGGGCTGCCCTCGTCGGTGATGCACCGATTCAGTAGGACCCTTATCGGTGGGTGATCGCGCCCATCAATCACTTGATGCTGGCGCGATCACCCGCCAGCGAGGATATTTTTCACATCACAACACCTCGTCTCTCATCGAGTATAGCCGTGAATTTTGCATATATTGCGGCCTATACGTTTGCATTCGTTAAGTTATAGGAATACCCGCGAAGAAACCGCCTAGTTGATCATCAAATTCGATCGCGTGCAACGTGTAGGAACTAGATTTATGAAACGTCGTCATGATAACCTCAGTAGCGTATCCAAAATATTAGAGGAGCTAGGCTGGTAATCACTCACGGAGCGAAGGTTAAATTAGAGATTTAATCTCTTGCATTAATTGGAAGGATGCCTTTTTAGTAGTGATATTGAAAACGTGTTATTGCCCCCATTGTACTATGGTAGGAGAGATGTTTTCAATTAAATTAGAAAGACTAAGTGTTTAACAGATATATTTAATATACCTTTCTACCATGAACGATAAGGAATCAGAATAACATTGTCCGACCGCGGTAGGGTCATATTCGGATAAAAATTAGTCTGGTTTGTATTCATCCCTTGCCACATACCCTAGCAATGGCTTGCAGGGTACTAAAATAACTAAAGAAACTAATATTCAGTTCTCATTGTTTTATAACTTAATTATGCCCATAATTTAGAGTATGGAGTAGTATTGAATCTCTGAAATCGATGTTTATAACTCGTTATACTGACTAGAAATGGTCGTGTAACAAATTAGTCTAATTCATCACAGTATATCACACGGAAATTTCAGTTGACTGTGGTACCTGCTAGTGAACGATAATTTAATCTCCCTTGTATTTTATTTCATTGGCTCTTTTTTCTAGAATGTCCATGAAAACGGTTACTTTAGAATCGCCAATCCAAGGTTCCGCATTAGTGTGGCTGGAGAAGGTATAATATTAGACGCAGACACAAAATAAATATCCCACAGACTTGTAAAATGACTAGTTTGGGAAGGGTGGCGGGATTTCTTGAGGGGGAGATGAAGAAGAAGAGCAGAAATTGCTTAAGATTTGCTTCTTGTTCCTAGAAAAATCGAGATAGTAGGCTGCCGAAATGACATTTAGGGCCGCCCACTTTCATCACCCCGTGGTGTAACGGATAAATTATCCCTTCTCCTGAAAGAAAGTCCTACTCCTGATGCATTTTTAAGACTTCGATAGAAAATACGGTGGTTGGTAGTAGGCAAGTCCGCCAAGATGGGATTATACTTGATTATGGGAGAGTGGTTCTATCTCTCCTAGCCGATTGACTGGGTGCTTCTCTTCTTCTCCGTGGTTGGAGGAATCCCCTAAGTTCTGCGTATTTGGGACGTGGCGGTGGGGGAAGGACTTCACTCCCTTCATTGCGTTTGCCAGGCCGGGCGCCTGCCTCGTTCCCCTCTCTTTCCACTAGGAGCGAGAAATTTCCATAACCTCTGCGACGCATTTCAAAGCCTCACTCACTTGCCTCCGCCCTCAAAATCCTAATTTATCCTCCCTCTACGCAGAAACCTCTCCCTCGCCTTCTCCTGTGGGCTGCTGAATCTCTCTTTCACTCGCATCATCTCCACCTCTCTCTCTCTCCCCTCTGCGGCTCTTTCCGAGCAGCTAATTACTCCTCTCTCCCCTCTTAGCCCACTTCCCTCGCATGAATGCCATCTCAGTCCCATCTGTAATAACAAAAGGGGTCAGAAATCTCACTAGTGGGAGTAATTCCAGGTTATCCCCCTGTCTTTTGTTACTGCGGATCTCGAGGCAACACATTTCGGTTACCATAGGCAAAAACTCCGAGTGACACTCTTCACATGCGAGTGAGATGCGCCTTTTCCAACGCGGGAATTAATACAGTGGGTAATATCAACGGGACTATCTGTATTGTCTCGGTAGGATCCTGAATTTAGCTGACGAGCGTACACACCAACAATTCCATAAAAGAGAATCTCAAAAGCCTTGGATGGATCACAGCCTTGAAATATTTTGTGCCGTTAGATAATTGGGAAGTAAATGCTCATGGGTACGATTGGATTAGAGAGGAATACTTTTGCCTTTGATATTTCTTTGCTTGTTTTTCGTTTCATGTATCTTCTGCATTTATTTAAATAAACTACTTTGCTGTGATGCTAAGAAACTAGGCTTGAAAAATGGTAAGATGGTGGACATTAATTCGCCCATTGTCAGCCATAATTGGTCTCTGTTACAGAGGATCAGGTATTGGTTTTTGTTCTGAGTTGTACTGTGCAAGAGTTGAGTGAGTTAGTTACGTGAAGAATTGAAGTCCAGCCTAATTTGGGATCTGATTTATCAGGACAGTTTTTTTTTGCAACAGGTTGGCCCCAAACTGTTACTATTTCATTATTTTACCCTACGTAATTTATTACAACAACACATGCCTTGCCTATGTAGCAATTTGGTCGTGATACATTCATTACCTTGGCCTCACCAGATTTTCTCACATACGTCTTCTCCTTAGTGGACGTTATCGCTGTGAATACTAGTGCGCTATGTGTATTTCAGTATCGTTTTAACCTTTTTGAGGTTTTACATGCGTTATTTGGTATATCATGGCATAAATGTGCAAATAACTTCTTGATATCATTAAATATAAACTTTGCAGACAGGTCACAGAAAGGACTTTTTTTGTCTCCTTCCGGCCCACCAAAAATAACGACTTATAATTGCGATTCGTTCGGACCCGCCCTTGGCGAACGATGGAGGGAAAGAAAAATTTTAAATGTCCTGATTTTTTCTGTCTCCATTACTCTTTTATCCCTCTCATTTATCCATATTTATCCATCCATAACCCACCCAACGCCTATCCAATCCACTCTCTCTTTCTGGGGTTCGGGAAACAAATTACGCCGACGGAAGTTTCGAAATATCGATATCACATTTCGGTTTTCGGGAGGGCGGTTTTGCATGGCTTGCGAATATGCAGGGTTCAATTAAAACAAATTCAGGTCAGATCAACTCAGGAAACGGCTTCGCTTTTTCGACCGAGATTATTTTGACCAGCGTAAACTACTATTTCCCAGAGAGACATCCCCCGTCATGAAATGGTGGCATTATTCTTTCTTCCTGATACCGTTTTGAAGGCAATTATGTTGGATAGAAAAGTATGGGCTAGTGTGACAATTCACTGAATCAACGGCGAAAAAAGATCCCATGATGTTCAATGCAACAATATCAGAGCGTAAAAGTCATTCACCTTAACCGGGATTTGAATCCGGATTCCTTGATGCCCGGCCGAGTGCTTTAGCCAGTTAAGCTATCGAGGCGTCCCCTTAAATGCTGGAATTTTGGGGGCTTTAAAGGAAAAAGTTACTGTTGCGTCATCTCCCACAGTTTCTTGGCATTTTCCTTGATTTTGTTCGAGAAATTTGGCGCCATAGCCATTCGCTGTGTCCCGGGTCACTTCAAGATCTTCCGTCAAGGGTTTCCCTGAGTGCTTACCACTTCGGTATTTAAAAGGCGGGAAATCGGAAGTTCGTTACTGACACTTCCACTTTTTAGCCAATCTTGAGGTCTTAGCAGCTAAAATATACCAGTATTTTCTATGGCTTGATGACTGAGCCTAAGGTGGCCTTAGGTCATGCATAATTCAGTAGAATTGATTTAAAAGTGTTATTGTCAAAGAGTAATTTGAATTTTAAAGCTGGATGATATTCATTACTTTTCGTAGGTATATACAGTATCTCACCAGTGGGTAAAAGGTTTTCACGTTTTTCATGAAATCACTCACCGCGGACGTCCTTACAAGTTGATTTTAATCCATGCGTGGTCCTGTACCTACAGTATACCCAATAATCGATATCCGTATACTTTTTGAGCTACGGAATCACAATAGCAGAAGAGCACAAATTTTTCAAATGAAAATTCTAAGGTCAACCAATAGCATCAACTATAGTATCTCTTTCCTCCTCTGTAATTTTCAAACTGAAACAATGTCCCACATTTTTCTGAAAGAAGAGCAGGGAAGCGGTTGATATAATTGGTATCCACAGAAGTTACTTCACCGAAGGAAACATCCCCTGACAGTTTGATCATATTCGTCTGTCATGATAATTCATTCATTTATCACGAAAAAACTAAATTTCCCATTTTAGATAAGTACAAAGGGGAACTATTGTAGTTTCCAATGGAATTTTGATTGAGAAAAACACAGCTGTCATAGTCCATCCTTTTGCCGTTTAGCCGCCCCTATTATTTCTTCTTAAATTCCCATACGTTTTATATCCATACAGGTATCATGGCCCTTTTACCGACGTATGATTCTTTTCACAGTTAAAAAAAGTGATATTTCTCTGTTTATTCTTTAAAAATCATGACAATGATCGAGACACCGTTATTGAGAACGTGCGAAGGGGATGTACGAAGTTTTTTTTTATTCTATTCATTAATTTTGCACCTGACACAGCCATTATATTTACACATTCATGAAAAACTAATGAATTTCAGAATTTGAATTTTGTTGAAACATATTTGTTATTGTTTCATTGCCATCCACTTTGACATTTCACGACACGAGCTGAAATAGAATTATTCTCTTTTTGTAACTTTGTTCTCGGCTCCTAAGCGATGCCCTCGTTTCTGTTTGGTAAATAACACGTAATTTGCCCACCGGTGACCTGTATGCGATAAATCAACTGGTTCTGGAAAACGTGGCCCTTTTGTTTAGAAAAAAACTGCCACAGCTCTTTCGTGTGAACGCGCTCACGTCTGGCCGGAATTGACGGAAGTATGGGGTCAGTATTGATGCATAATACGTATTCTCACCGACTCCTAGTTTACGCATGTTTGAGAGGCGTTGTTGACTTCGGATAAATTACATTGATCTTATCTGTTAGAAAACGCAAAAATATACGAGCCGTATTTTCGTTAACGCTCAGTGACATCCCTCCAATTGAATACATTCCATCCCTCGCCCTTCAATATTTATTTTGTTATTTTACGCATTGACTGTCAAAGTTGTTCTATGTGAATTCGGCCAAAAATAGCCGGTGCTATCTGCAATAGCACCGGCTGTTGCAGATAGCAAAACAAGTCACAGTATGTGCATATATGGCAGAGCTCAGAAATTTCAGCAGTCAGCAAAGCAATGATTGCTCGCGTGAAGAGAGCGAAGATAAAAAAATTGACGGTAAAGAACAATTTAACTATGTGATTAGCCCTTGTATGGAATGTTTTTAAATACATATATGAGGGAAAAATTCCATATTATTATTTTTTAATTACTTCCCGCCATGTCCATTTTTAAGCTCTTTTGATTAAGTGGGCGAGTTAGTTCAGTGGATACTGGACTACCTCTCCCACAAATGGATGGAGCTAGAGCTGGACTACTAACCAGCCGAGTTCCTGGCGACGTCTATGGGCACCCGCAGCTTCACGCAAGCTGAGTGATTTTTCGGTTACCTGGGTTCCTGAGAGATGGATGGGAGATTACGGCTATGGGAAACCATAGCCGGAACTATGAAATGTCCCTGCCCTCTGTCCTGTCCCTGCCCCCCTGTGTGAATATTAAAATTGGAACGCCGTTGTGTTTAGATCTAGGCTCACCTATCAAACTAACCTGCGGCATAATTACTGTGGTTTAATGAATAAATGTGAAAATTGGGTGTTCACGGCACAAATAAAATGAAAAAATTCAATAATTATCATAGAAAATATGTTTATCTGACCCAGCGGTTAAGAACTCGCGAGTCACGATAGCTGTTTTCGGTTTTTTAAATCAAACGATTATTCACATTTCACATAATAAACTATATTTTATATTGAAAATTTATAAAAACTTAAATTTTCTGTCAAATACATTTTTAAATGCCCTTTTTTTAGCTACTTTAAATGTGTGCAATAATTGAAATTATGGGAGTGATTCCTAAATTTACCACCAAGCACCTGCTTCTAAAATATCGGTTGGTTGTTGCACAGTACTGATCTTGCGGAAATATACAAGCATGAATATTGTGTTCAGGAAAGACAGAGAATACGTCAGATAACTGTTTGGGGAAAATATTCGATAAGTATTCCGATACGCGAAAAAGGTAGCACCTACTACGTAAATGTCTATGAGGAAAACTCGGGTCCATCAATAGTAGTCATCGAAAAAAAATGCAATACAATACATTGCAGTCAAGAAATAAGTCAAAACAGATAATATTGCCCTTTGGTTAGTAATTGAAAATTACTTAAGGGTTTTAAGAAAAGTGTGCTTAAGGGTTCATCCATGGCAATTAAGAGAAAGCCGTTGGTTTGGCCAGAGGTAATCCGAATTATGTCAATTTCTTTGAGAAATGATAAATACATTGTGTGATTATTAGGACCGGTGGTTTAGTTGCTCTCGAAAGATTGAATTAAGTATGAAGTTTGAAATCAGGGTCCTGGTTGGATTAATGTTTTTTTTATGGTCTGCTTTTATTAAGGACGGAGGACTGAAACTTGATGAAATAGAAGAAATAAGAAAATTCATACATATAAATAATGAGCAAATTAAAGATACTTTTTTTTGGCCTATGGATTTTAAGAACACATTTTAGAGAGGAGCGTGGATAAAGCTAATGAAAATGTTGCATAGCGCAAGAGTTGGCTGGGCATATCTAATTCGGAACTTTCACACGGCCGAAAAGAAAGGCGATTCAAACTGATTAATATACAGGGGCGTGAGTGATGGAAGGTGTAATATTTAAGTTCATTACTTTTTACGATTATGTGCACCGTTTAAAGGGCGGAAAAATTGCGTCAATTAAGAAAATTTGATGACGTAGTTTCTTTATTCCGTCCACAGTGATTCCTTTAGTAAAGGGACGCTCGTATTGGTCGGATTTTCGTTATTTCAAGATTAAAAATATCCCCGGCGCGGAAAACTAGACGGGCATTTCCCGAACGTAAATGATTAGCGCAGCATATTATCTTCTCTGGACCATTCTATTCATCCACTCTTCCTGTATTTAACTGTGTTTAGTTTAAGAGCAACCATATAGAAGGGATAGAAATACCAGTCAGGATATCTAAATTATCATCGCGTGACCAAAGTACACAGAAATCCTTTTCTGAATGTTTCAGTCTTACATTAGATTAGTCAGAATTAGTTCTCGCGATCTGAAAAACCACGAAATCCTCTTCTTTTTGCATGAAAACCAAAATTCAATTTTCTTATTGCCTGAAAAATTTCAAACAATGTCGTTTTCTGACTTAGAAATTTTGGATTAAAACGCACACAGAAAAACTAATCAAAGTTTTGCTAATTGATAAAATAATTCGTGAGTATAATTGCAGTATTTTTCTCCTTTAAATTTTCTGATGGATACTTAGCTCATTTTTAAATAATCAACAAATGTTTATGTGTGAGTGAAGCAATCCTAAATTTAGTATTACTGTATTATCTTTAAATAACTTAGGATCTCGCTTTTCTAATTACCCATCATAGACCTGGGTGGCATTAGAAGTTTGGAAGATGAACTTTTCGCTACCAGAGATTTCCTCAATCGAATAACAGACGCGATCTGGCAGAAACATTGGCAGATGTTGGTGAAATGTATGTGCTTTCAGACCTTTGCGATTGAGGCAAATATTCACTGACGCATTCCATGGTTTATTCTTTGATTTTAAGCCATGCATTCGTTTGATCCATTAAAACAAAATTTTGCCTTTTTTCAGTTTCACTTTGGTTTCTGAGAGCATTGAAATCCCGGAACAAATTCTGGACCTTTCTAATCGTAGACTTATTTTCCTCTTCCCTTCCGAGTACTTTAAGTCGTATTTCCACGAAATCAAGGCTCTTATTATGTAAGTTAGATACGCATGTTATTGTTAGATTGATGTGTCAATAATGATCCCGGTTGAATGGGTTTTAATATGCCTCGTCAACGCTTCATTGTCTGTTCTGCAATCGAAATGGATTCAAAATTTTCGTTGCCACCCCTGGATCAAACAGATATTTCTGTCTCATGGAAAAAAGCTGATATGGAGGTTTTCTTTCAAAACAACCACGCAGAAAAATGATCCACTCCACAAATCAATCAAGACAAGGGCGAATTTCCGTGGCTGAATTTAAAATCGTTCAAGCATGGAATTAGTCTTCAATGGAGCAACTTTTTTATACTAACGTGATTTTTGTGAAAAAATTGAAAGTTAATAAGCTTCCAATCGTGCATGCATTTATACTCAAATTCAGATTTTGAAAGGTCACCAAGGAGCATTTAGCGGTCATATACCGGAATTTATCTATGTAAGTGGTTTTATCATTGCAATGATATGTGACGTTTATTTCCTTCGACAACCGGTCTCTCTCATGCATGCTCGGCACACGCCGGACGATTTCTTTCCAAATCCCACTGACACCTTGGCATCGTGTCGCGGACACCACGACACGATGCCAAGGTGTCGACCCGCTCGAATGGCAACGCCGCTCATGGTTTCAAGTCTCCTCGAGGAATGACTGATCCGCAGCTGGGCCAGCTATTCCTAGCACTGCATCGGACTTGGGACACTTTTCCAATAACGTCTAAGGTAGCAGTATCGTATGCTCCGAAGCGATGGTTGAGATAAGACAAGATTTATTGCTTGCCTTAATCATCTAGCTGAACATTAATTCTGTATCTTTGTGTACACATTCATTGTGTGTGTTGGTTTTTATTTTACAGAGAAGCTTGCCTCATCATATTGAATACAGAAATCACCAATCGGGGGTCCAGCGACAACCGGTGGTCAACGATTACATTTTGATAGCCCTCAGATAAATTTCAAAAAGGAAGCGACAAATACTACAATTGCATTAGCATTTTTCAGCGGTGAAAGCATGAATGAAAGCATGAATTTCACCCCACTGCCTAAGTCAGTGAATCCTTCAGTACCGAGTAAGTATATCAGTCGGTCAATTCAGACTAAACGGATCAAACACCCATTTTTAATACTGTACTTCATTGCGTATTATCAGTTACTTACTTATGGGTGAACTCATCAGAATTTTTTTCGGATTCGAAGAGTCGTGAATCAACATTTGTTTAGGAGCCTCCGAGGGAAACGGCTCGGTAAATTAGTAGGCAAAATATTGACTCAAGTCATTCCGTTCACTTTAGCGAAGCTTTCGTTGGGGCGATTCATGATACAGCGTCCCTATTCTACTACATTAAAAAAATCTCGTCAATGTTCGGAATTCGTGGGCGGGGATATTGTGGAGGTCGGGACAAATGACTGAGTCGACTTAAGTAACCGAATAGTCCGCCCTTTTGAAACTGCTTAAGCGCATCAAGGGGTCGAAAAGGTTTCGACCCGAGAATGGGAAAGGGACGGGTTTCAGGGAAATGAGAGAGGGTGGAAGGTAAAAGGGAGGGTCTCTTGGGTGTCGGGAAGGAAATGAGAGAAGATAAGAGAGGGGATGGTGATTTTCCGCGAAAAGGAGGCTGAGGAGGGGAAGAGTCGGGGTGAGCGAGAAAAGGGAGAGAGCGGCGACGCTGGTGGGATTTCGAAAGATATGCGAACGTGGTGGCTACGAATAATTAGAAGGGGAGAAGATCAGTTAGCTCTCTCTCTCGTATTTGATTAGGAATCGTAAGTAACAAGGTGCTATGTTGTAAAATGAGTGGAAAGAAAAAATAAGTGTTGCAAAAATAGCTTTATCGTTGCAAACCAAAATGAGGTAAACCTTAAATTAATTTGGATGTGCTCCGATCAAGGAATGTCCGTTGCAAATTTCAGTGAACAAAATAATCAACAATGTTTCAGGATTTGTAATAAATAGTGTTCCAGGTCCCATTATCCATCCATCAGTAATCCAAATATTTATTTCGAATTCAACAAAAAAATTCGCTTCGCATTGTGTCAACCATCAAACAAACGAGGGACCAACAATCCCGATTTTGGACAAAGGACAATTAGTGTAGCCTAATTTCACGCTGTTAGTTATTATGCATTATAGGTTGAAGTGAATACGGAGCACTCGGCCAAACAGTGTCAGCAATCGAGATTTTAATTTTCGTTTGATTCCTCTAAGAAATATCCAACGCTCCATGGACGAGATGACATACTTGACCATATAATAGGAATGAGAAACATTTTGCTCGATGAAAAACACCGATTTTGCATCTCATATTTTGATTAACAACTTTAAAGTTTATGCCTGTCACCTCAAAGTTAAAGAAAGAGAAATATTACACTTAAAGTGGAGTGATTCGGTTGCCTTATTCAATCCAGATTAGAAATAAAAACTTGGATAGATGAACTTGGATAGTTTGATTACTGTCAGTTCGCCTTATTAATTCATCATCGTCTTTGTCTCAGACGACAATTTTTTTAGGAATGATCCATTGTCTTTAGCTGTCTTTGAAAGAAAGTGGACCCTGATTTTTTGTGTACATAATTGCTTTGTCTAACATTATATTAGATAAATGAGAATCATGAGAGAGTTTTCATTTTATATTTTGTAAGAAATGTCCATTGTTGTCGTCCTCTTAATGCCTGCTGGTAAGCAAGCCAACCATTTTAATTTGCACATTCACAGGAAATTTAAAAAAATTGTTGCACTGAATCGTAATGAGTTTCCAATACGCTCAGAAATGTTGGCAGCCCCTTGACTGATTGACAAACTAGAGCTTGGTTTTCAGAAAATGTATCTGATTGTACTAATTTCCCGCCGACTTTCATACCTCTCTCCAGTTCTTCCCATGCCTTTCTAACCATTTTCTCCACATATACAGAACTGGTGACAATTGACAACCAAACCTTACACCTCTTCCTAACACTGCCCATCCCGACTGCCCGTTCCCCACTCGCACCTGAGCAGTCAGAGGCATGTACAGGTTGCGGATTAGCCTCCTTTCCCTCCAATCTATTCCTATTTTCTGTAGAATACTCATTAGTTTTATCCAATTCACTCTATCAAACGCTTTTTCGAAATCTACGAAACAGGAAAATACCTCAAATACCTCCTGGTTGTGTTCTATATTCCTCTCGATTAATAATCTCATTACTGCATGGCATTGCACGTGCCTCTCCCCTTCCTAAACTCAAACTGATCATCTCCTAAGTAATCATTTGCCCTACCCTCTATCCTTTTGTTGATGATCCTGAGAACAACTGCGTGGGATATCAAACTTATTGTTCTGTAGTCCTCACATGATGTAGCCTTTAACTTTTTTCGGAATAGGAACTAACACTGATCTCACAAATTCTTCCGGCCAGATTCCTTCCTCCTAGATGCTACGAATCAGTCCCTATAGACTCTTCCTCCCGCATTTTTTTCAGCCATTTAGTAGTTCCGCTGAAATACTGTTCACCCTTACGGCCTTATTCGGTTTCATCTCCCTTAATGTTCTTTCTGCCTCATCGTCTTATTTGCCTGGACCTAAGCTATCTTCATCTACGTAATGTTCTCTTTCTATCCAAGCTTGTTGGTCTAAGTTCTTAACCAAACAGTTCTTCTATATATTTCCAAATCCTTCCTCTTGGATCTTTTCTGTTTTAACTATTTTAGGACCCGAATAATACCTTAACTGTTTACCTAGATCTGCCCTTTTTGCTTCCCGATAGGGTTTTAACCTACTTGTATAGCGCACCAATTTCACCCATCCTCTTCAAACTCTCCATATCCTCGCACTGCGTCTTCTACCACGCTTCGTTTGCTTTATTTGTTTTCCGTCTAAATATATTATTTAACTCTTTGTACTTCCAATTGTCCATCTCAGTATTTACAGTCTTCCGTTTCCTTCTCCCATCCATTTTTATAATCATTTCATCCGTGATCCATGGTTTCCTTGTCCTTTTCCCGTTTACAGTTCCTATAGTTTCTTTTTCAGCTTTCGATATCCCATTTTTGATATATTTCTATTTTTCCTTGATAGTACTCAGCTCTTTTCTCTCATTCATGATTTTTTCTACAGCCTGCTGATACCTCCTCCTTGTCAGTCCAGTCAATGCTTCTTCATTCTGTTTCCTATACCACCAAACGGACGGTACACTTCATAACAACTAAATTGTGGTCTGAGTCCGCATCCGCTCCTGGGAAGCTGTGTGAATTGATCACACTGCTTCTAAATCTTTGCATGACAATGATATAATCATAATATACTGGTGCCTTTCTGAGTTATCCGGCATTTTCCATGTAAAATATACCTGCGAACAGGGGTTTCACTAAATAACTTTGCAGTTTCCACATAAAATAACTGATTTATTTTCAACTAGTTTCGCTACACTGTAGCATCTTCAGGAACGTACCTGAAGATGCTACAGTGTAGCGAAACTAGATGAAAATAAATCAGTTATTTTATGTGGAAACTGCAAAGTTATTTAGTGAAACTCCTGTTCGCAATGGATTTCCACTAAGTCTCGGCCTCAACCATCAATCACATAAATATACCTGCGCCTATGTGGTGTCCAAGACAACTCTTGGTGATGACAAGTGACCAAGTTCTGCTTTTATTCCTACTAGTAATATTCTATCCGTTGCTTGCTCTATGTTAACTACGCTTCTTCCTACCTTTTTATTCAATATTATCAATATTATGACAACCCCTCGTTGGCTCGCGCCCCCCCGCTGTAATCCATAAATGTCAATCCAGTTATCCCCTTTATCCATAGTTTCCCGTTGCCTTCCTCAATAGTGTTTTTACAGTGACACCATAACTTAATGGCCACCCCATTGGGATCAGACGCCTTTGTAGCCACCTCCCTGAGGAACAGACACTGCGTGGACTACCTTCCGTCTGGCTCCTAACCTTCGACTGATCTGACAATGATGATCCTACCAGGAGCATTTATTACTAGTCCCGTCAGCACAGCTCTAGGGGTCATCATAACGCACTTGCCCTTCCACCACGTTAAGGTTGTTGTCCATTGGGGGGGGGGGGGAGCCAACCGATAAAGAGCTATCACTTTTAGATACAGGAAAAATGTTCCGTAGTGATAATCTCTCAAAAAAATGTTTTAATAGCATTCGTAGTTTAAATGACTGGCATTCTTTACGATAGCTTGGTACCTTTTGTAAATTATTTAGTTTTAAATCAGTTTTTATCATAGTTGAAAAAAGCATGTTTAATGTCGCATGCATGTTATTAAGTGTGCATATTTAAAGATACATTTTTTAGTCATACCAAAAACCACTTTAAATCTGAACTTTTTAAATAAATGCGTTTTAATTTTTTTAATATACGAGAGGTTTTGAATTTCTGATGTTTATTATTTAAAATTAAGAAGTCCACTATTTTTGTTCCAACAGATCACTCAACTTTGGAATCTAGGGTAAATAAAAAGTTAAGCCTTTTTATCCAAATAATGGAAAACCGTTATGAATTATAAAAAGGGATGAAGAGAAACGAAGAGATGGAATAAATATTTGATTTATTTGAAAGGCAATGCGAGTAGTTATAATTGAATTTTATTTGACATGAAATAATTATCATTCTCAATATTTTAATCCTAAGATCGCTTTGCCGCAGCTTTTCATCATTATCTATTCAGTATTAATGCCCTCATCACGTGGTAGATATTTGTTTTATGTCCTCCTTAATTTGTCATTTGTTCCTTTATGTGGTCCTTCTTGTGAGATTTTCTCCTCCCTTGTGTTTCTAACCAAACCGTTGCGCCTCAAGGTGTGTCCACTCTATCTAGTTCTTCTTTGCCGTAGAATCTCCTCGTGGTCTTTTACTCTTCTGCTCGTATCTATACTTTCTTGTTTCTATGTCTTATCCTATGTTTTTGCTATGTAATCTTGCTTAGTCATTCGTTGCTTGTTTACGTGTATCGTTTTCTCGGCCTCTAGTACTCTCTAGGTAAGTATTGGCTCTCTTGGTCCTCGGTTTTTCCTGAATCCAACTTGGTTTTATGTCTTTCGTCTATATTTACTTATGTTCTTCGGCTAAATATAAGAGTAAGTAAGTAAGTTTGATTCTTTAGACATTAGGCTTTATGTTTTCTGTTCTCTGTTCTTTGTATTTATTCGTTCTTATTTTCTTCGGTATTGCGGACTTCACACTCTTCTCGAAGTCGACTTCTGGTAGTTTTCCACTGTCGAATTTATTATTGATTATTCCAAATAGGGTAGCCATCCCTTTGGACCTTAGTGCCTTGATTATTTCTCAGTTTATTTTGCCAATCCCTGGTGCCTTGTTATTCATAAGGTCTGCTGAATTTTCGATTGCGATTTCCTCTTTAGTTAAGTCACCTTCAAGTTGTTTTGGCCTTTAGTAGAATTCTTTCTTGTATTCCTTCCATCTCTCCCCAATGTCTTCATTTTCTATTAGTATCTTTCCATTAGCGTCCGGGAAAGTTTGGAAATTTTTTCTCTGAATCGTCTCTCCACCAGTATATAAGCCGTTTCCTTTCCCTTGTCATTGATTTCCTTGAGCCAGCTTTCTATCCACTCATTGTTGCTCTCTTTGCACTATCGTATGACTTAGTTCAGCAACTTCTCGCTGCGGGTTTTCTCAATTCCATTTCTTATTCGAACTAATTCCATTACTTGCCTGTATTTCTTTTTGAGCTTGATCCATGGCTGATTAAATTGCGCCTCCTAAAAAATATCTCATCTGCTAAAAAGCATCATGCAATTGATGATTGTATGCCGAAAAAAATGAAAATGAAATTAAAAATACAACCTGATTTTATAGCTTGTTCATAAAAAACATTATGATTTTTTTTGTCTTTGAATACCTCAATTACCTCAAAACATTTTCCATCAATGAATAAATAATATTGGGCAATCTGTAAATTCTGGATTAGTATTTCATTTTACATTTAATAAGATTAACTCATTTAATGATAGATGCGATAAAGCCCATGAAATAAAATTCATTAAACTTGAAAATGATTCCTTTTTCTGTAGAAGATTGATTAAATAGTATTGCGCTCCGATGTTTTACTAAGGCTGATACAATTCATTTTGAAAGAACATTCACAGGTCTCTATTGCCTATTTCAGATATATTAACAAAATTTTTACACTGTATTCTCCCTTTATTCTTTCATCGGATAATGTGGAAAAGAATGGAGTAAGGTTCGATGAAGGGTCTCTGAGACGAAGAGAACGAGAGCTGGAGAGCGAGCGTTGGGGAGAAAGGATAGGAGAGAGAATCGTGGTGGCGTGGGGAAGTAGGACAGGCTTGAATAGCACAAGCAGTGTTATTCTTTCTGGCTTTCGTCGCCATGGCAACGAACCCGCTCTCGACAAGCAAAAGCCATCCCAAGCCCTCGTCGTAATGGATTGCGGCTAATCAGAGGTGCGGGGAGGGGTGAGGAGGGAGAGGGGATATAGGGGAGATAGACTAAAAGGAAAAAGAAAGACTGTGGGGAAAGGGAGGGAGTAGGAGGCAACTGGTCTCCAGATGGTCAAGCGAAAGAGCTATGAAGAGAAGAGGGGCAGCTAATTATTTGAAAAATTCCCAACGACCAACTGCTGGTCGGGATCAAGAACCATCCCACAAAAGGCACCACCCACGTCAATCTCTCTACTCCCTGAGCGATTGGACATCCTCCTATCGTCTTCCCCTAATCTTTGGGTGTTTTTGCTTCAGGAGTGGAGCGGAACAAATGGATTTTCTAATTCTATTTCCCACGCTGGCGGAAGATGATAGGTTCTAGAGTAATTGGTATTTTTCAAAAGAAATTATAAGAATGAATTGTTATCATTTGATAGTGTTCCGGTTAAATTGCGTTTTGAATAGAAGCAAACTGTGCATTGCTACATATTGATATCATATAGGAATGAAAAAATAAATGTGTATATAAATATATATATATGTGTGATTTTTCGGGTACCAGGTCTTCCTGGGAAACCATAACCGGCACAGGGAAAGGAACTGGCCCCCTTACCCTGATGTGTGAATTTCACACGCCGTCGGGCTAAGTATTTGGTGAACTCTACCATCACCTACCAAACCGACCTTCGGGTTGATTACTGCGTTTATGGTTTATATATATATATATATATAAAATAAATATATATATATATATATATAAATATATATATATATATATTTATTTATTTTGTGTTTCTTTCCTTTTTTTGTGTTTCTATATTGTGTGTTACTGCGTATTGCACTATTCGGCACTTCCGTGTTACGTCTACGAAAGCATATATATATATATACTACCTTGATCAAAAATTTCCCGGAATTTATTCAGAAAATTAAAAATACAAGTTTATTCATCTAAATCTATATTGTCCCCTTCAAAGTAATCCCCATCGACTGCAACACACTTATGCCAGCGCTTGATCCAATCCTCGAAACATTTTTTATATTCGGTTTTCGGTATGTCCATCAGTGCTTCCTGCGATTTTTCCATTACTTCCTCTCGGCTGCTAAAACGCGTTCCCCGTAATGGTTTTTTAACTCGATTGAACAGAAAGAAGTCACAGGGAGCCAAATCAGGTGAATTCGGTGGCTGTTGGATGGTATTTGTTGCATTTTTCGTCAAAAAATTACGAATAATGATAGCACTGTGCGACGGTGCGTTATCATGGTGCAAAATCCACGAGTTTTCTGCCCACATTTCTGGTCTCTTTCGGCGAATTGCTTCACGCAAACGTCTCATAACGCCCAAATAATACTCTTTGTTTACTGTCTGGCCTTCTGGCAAAAATTCATGATGCACTACACCGTTGTAATCCATGAAAACCGTCAGCATTGCCTTCTTTTTTGACTGAAAACGACGTGGTTTTTTTGGTCTCGGCTCATTTGGTGAACGCCATTCACTTGCCTGATGTCTGGATTGCGTGTCGTACTCATAAACCCACGTCTCGTCTCCAGTAATGATCCTTTTGATGAATGTGGGATCGGATTCAGCCTCGCAAATCATGTCTTTTGCGACGTCAACACGGTCTCTTTTTTGCATGAAATTGAGGTCTTTTGGCACCAACTTTGCTGCTACACGACGGAAACCCAAATCATTAAACACAATGTCTTGGGCGGATCCATAGGCAATGTTCAAGTCCTCCGCTATTTCTCTGATGGTTAATTTGCGGTTATTGACCAACATTTCTTTTACTTTATCAATTTTTTCACCGACTTTCGATGTCGATGGTCTGCCACTGCGTTCATCATCTTCGATTGACTCACGACCACTTCTGAACCGCTCGTGCCACTGGTAAACGACCGTTTTTTTAGAGAATCGTTGCCGAAACACTTTTCCAACATTTCCAACGTCCGTGCGCCACTAAATCCGTTTTTTACGCAAAATTTAATACAAGTTCGTTGTTGCAAATTTAAATCCATTTCTGAAATTGTAAAAAATCGCCAACACACACAGAGATAGATGTACTCTTGGCTACGTAACTTTTGCAAATGTCAAGTTATGACACTAAGATTTAAAGGGAATATCAACAACAGATGTACCAATTTAACAAAAAAAAACAGAACTCAAATCGAAACGATGGGAGCGCCACACGGTGGTTATTCCGGGAACTTTTTGATCAAGGTAGTATGTATGTATATATATATATATATATATATATATATATATATATATATATATATATATATATATGATGTTGAAGCACTCAAAAGAGCAATATAACATTTGTAAGGCACAATAGAACACTAATAAAATAGATAACACTTAAAATAAAACTCACATTGCAGATTGTTTGAGCTTTTGGCCTTCTCAGAGGCCTTCTTCAAGTAACACATGTATAATCATGAGGTAATCTACCAGTTAAGGTAGGTTTTTGAATGGGCGCGAATACCAAATAAATGTTATACGAGTATATATGTATATATAACATTCATTCAAAAGTGATATATATACATATATAACCAAAAACATGCATGCATATTATGTGTATGCATATACATATGCCTGTACATATATATCATATACATATATACATGTATGATACATATGATATATATAATACATATATATGTGTACAGGTATTCACGTATATAGCTCCAATCTTTCACGTTTCCACTGCGTGCGCGGGCATTAGTTGACAACAGTTTCACTGATATTCCAATCAGCCATGTTGGTCAAGGGCCGTACTTCATGAAGTACTCAAAGCCTACCCAAAAACTGCAAAAATTCTCGAAAAATAAATATCCTCGAATGTTTGGATTTGGAAAAATCACTAAAATGCCTTTAAATCCTAATATTTGGCTGTACATTGCCATTTAATTATTAACGTGATGTGAACAAATTATTCACAAAGCAGCGATAATTTCATAACATAAATCTTAATAAATCTATACTTACACAATTCCCTAGCGTCTGGACTTACTTACGTCTGTGCTATCTATCAAAGTTTAGCCGGGAGAAAGTATCTCTAGTTTTCCTTTTCCTCTCGATAATCTGACTCTGTACCAACAAATCTACTACGCATAGTGTAGAGAACCGTAGCAATTCTGTTTAATCAGAGATTATGTTAGCCATTCAACTTGTTTAAGGCGTAATGATGGCTTAGTTTAATCTCACTATAGGCTCGATTACAGAAAAACCATTGTACATTAGCAAAATTCCATGACAAGGCGGAATTTGCGCCCAAATATTTTCTCTTAGCCTTCGATCGCCTTGCCTCTCAGGCTTCCAGCTTGTGCAACCTTCTGGGGGAATAGCATGTTTTGTATCCAACAACTCGTCACCATGGATTTCTCTCTCCTTTCGATAAATTAAAACGAACTTTTGAATAGTTTTTCCAATATGTATTGAGTTGAGGCCATGGAGAGGGGTAGTTAATTATGATGGGTCAGGGGCCATTTGTCGAATGATTTTTCCTCCCGTTTTAAAATATTTTTAACAGTACTTTGCGTGTCAGAATACATTAATGATTCGCTCTTAACTTTAATATTTTTTTAATGATTAATATTATGCTTATTAGATATCAAATGGCATTTGAGATTGAAGTATTGCTCACATTGTTTCAGGATGCTATTTGGCGAGCTTATTAATTGCATTATTATCTACGGTTGGCTCATAAATTTAGTTGGGCCTAGAGTGGTACTAGTAAAGAAAATTATTGTACTATTTCTTTTCCAATAATTATTTTCTTATCTCGCCGAGACATTGGTACTTAAGGGCTCTGCATAAATTACTTTTCTCATATTTTTTGTACCTTTTTTAATCCTCGAAGCTCCCATACAAGTATGTCAAAAATTTCCAATCCCGCCCTTTTATTTCGCAGCACCTTCGACCGTAATATTTTTTCTCTATATATTTTCGATTACGGAATAAGTTGGTCAGCTTTACAGTTTAGTTCGTACGATTCTTATGCGCGCCTGAGTACAAGAGGAAAAAAGTGGCCGATGTCTTACTAAATCTTTAAAAATTTCATCGTTTTCTGTGTATATGCATGTACGCTTTCTGTAACTTCCTCATCATTATGCTCCACATTATCGGGCCTCGTTCTCCCCTCGTAGAGTATTACTTAACATGCGAACATCCGTAAATGAAGAAAGAGAATTTCTTAAGTTTGCAGTGCAAATTAAGAAGCAATGCCAGGAATATTTGGTGTGGTAATTTCTCAACAAAATAACCATAATGGAGTTATTTTATTTAGCATATTTTTGTTTCGTGCACTCACCTAATAACGAGCGCAAGGCTTTGATTTTCAGCGACAATCAAGTTAATACTGCAATATCTCTGCTTGGTCATATATGCATATCATTATAATATCAGCAGCATCCTTCTTTACTCTTCCAAATCAATACCTTTTCATCGAACTTTCGACATTTTAGAGGTCTGAGTTTTCTTATATGACAGCTCGTATCATATATGATCTGATAGCAAACAGTGAGGAAAACTTTGCTTCTTTAGAATTAATTATTGGCTGAAAGAGAGTTATTAATGACTTACGCTTTAAAACGTAATAGGAAACTATGGTTCTGTCAGCTACTTTTCATCTCATGGAAAAAGGTATTAATATCTACTTGTAGCTAGTGTTACCTCTCTAGGGTAGAACTTGAACCACAAAGGATATTATTAATCTTAACTCAGTTCTTTCTGTCGCACAGGACTATGTTAGACATCAGGCGTGATATTCCACTCCAACCAGGTGCTCATCAATCTACATTTTCGTTGATGTAACCGTTGGACTGAACGTCACCACAGAGCAATAATAGTTACCGAGACACTCGGCATCGATTAATCATTGTTTGGAATCCAAGGGTAGTTGTGGGTTATACGTATTTTTTTTTGCTTTTACTTCTATGGCAAAAAGACCTTGCAAAAAAGTGGGCGACCTCAATGCAGCATAATTAATCGAACTGAGACCAGGGTGAGAAGAATTGATGGGTCGCCCCAAGCGATGATATGTCATTCCTGCCTCCGGCCAAGCTTAGTAGCTCTTTCATGGTCGCGACCCTCGCAGTTGGAATGCGATAGTATATATAAAAAAACGAAACTGGGCCGAAAAATAATTTTTTCCTAGGAATCTTTTTCCAGAGTTGTGCGCATGCTGTGAAAAATCCTTTGTCATCATTACCCACTTTTAGCTTAACTAATTGATGTGTCATAAAAACTTGAGTCCATCAATCATTTATTTCTTGCTGTAAATTAAGGTATGACGATAAAGAATTAGGTATGGCCCCAACTTGCAACCGCCCCCGATGTAAAACCTGTCCTCTTATTATGCCTACTCCCCTCTCCCTACATCCCCTCATAGCCCCCACACCTCGTTCCCACGCTAATTGCCTCTCAAAAAATATTATTTATCTTTTATCATGCAAACACTGCACTTCCTTCTACATAGGTGAATGCATTACCCCCTTATCCATCCGAATGAATAATCACCGGTACTCCTGTAATTCTGCCTCACTCTCTTCTCTTCCTATCCCTTCACACGCCAGTTCCCACAACCTTTCATTCGACCAGTGTTTTTCCCTCAGCATCCTAGAATCCCTACCTGATTCAGCTACCAACATAGAGGTGAGAACTCGTGAATCCGCCTACATACTATCCTTCCGTTCCTTTAAAATTCCCACCCTTAACCGCCATATTTAATTTCCCTCCCAGCATTCCCTCCACACCTCCCCTCCACACCTCCCCTCCACGCCCATAACTCTTTCCCCTCTCCTGATCCATAGCATATTTTCAGTCTCTCTTGAAGAAGGCCCCTGAGAGGGCCGAAAGCTCGAACAATTTACCGTGTAAGTGTTCTTTTATATGTGTCTATTCTTTTCTATTTGTGTTATGTTGTGTCAGCCCATTATATATATATATATATATATATATATATATATATATATATACATATATATATATACATACATATATATATATATATATATATATATATATATATATATATATATATATCTGTATTTGGCATTGAGTATTCCCATGGCTGCTGTCAAAATTCTCTAAAACCACGAATTGTTGTGGAAAAATATGTCTTTGCTCATTAACTCAAATCCACAACCTTTGTCATAATCGGTATGTACACTCACCAACAGTTATCCCTTGTGATCTGTACTCCCAGCAGCCTCTTTCAGAGGATTTTAACTGCAGGTTCACCTTTATTGAACTTTAATTCGTACGTTGTTCTATCGCATGTTTGGTTTGCACGAGAATCATTATCGCCGGAGTTGGTTTACGATCGTCCAGACGACAGGAATGTGGATTGCGCGATATATACAAGGAGTATAAAATTGCGAGGGTAATTCATTAAATTGCCACCTCGTCTCTTCGTATTTTCGTCCTCCCTCATATTGTATGTTTTTACACCTCTCTGTTGGAGGCATTACGTTGGTAAATCTTTTTTCCTTTCTCAACCGTGTGCATGATGATGGTGATTCGCGAGTTTAAAATTTTTATGAATACCTCCACTCAAGAAAACTGAAGCTTTTTGCTGGTGGGAAAAAACCTCGACTGTGTTTTTACCAAATAAAATGGGTCACCTGAATCCCACTGGCGGAGGAGTGTTTTAAGAAAATATAACCGAACCCATTCTTAGTGTTTTACGTCGTTTTTTCCTCGGACTGATGCCGGTATGAGAGCCACCAGTTGGCTGCCCGCCGCAAGCCCACGGAAAACTATTTAGTTTTTGCTTCTTCAACTAAATGAGTGATCTAAATATATTCATTAATCTAAGCTACTATCATTTTGAAGTTCCAACATGAAACCGTTTAAATGTGTAATATTTTGATTCGTATATACATATTAATAACCACAAGTTAATAACGCTGCACCGATCAAAGTCAATCTGGCAAGATAACCGACGGTCAGCTTGAATAGCCCTGCACTAATACGTGGAATTCGCTCGAGCTCTTTCGAAATTTCATTCATCCATATTTGTCATTGTTTGTCATTATTCATCGTTGTCATTATTTGTTTCATTGTTATTTCAAATGTTTATTGTGGAGTTTTACCGATCTTTGTTTCACGTAAACGAGGGTTAAGCTATAATTTCAGTGTTAATTATGCGCATTGGAGAATTATATGTACGTGAATTTTTAGAAATGAGACTCCATGAATTTACGCACTCCATCATCAGGGAGGGGCCAGTTTTGCCGCCAGTGCTGTTTGTGTGTTAAATTAAAAAATTATTAATACTAATAATGATAGTATCCGTAGTTATATTATTAATACCGAGACGGTATTTCTTCATTTTATAGTCGATTGGTCATAGAAACAGCGTCATATTTTAAGTGCAAACTTTTTCGTTAGGTTTTGTATTGTTAAGCTACAGTTACAATAATGGTCACGGGAGTTTGCGCATAGGATATACTCTTAAGTGTCTAATATTTGATTTTTACGGGCTTCATTCGCGGTCAGGGTTCAATACACACTGCGCAGTGATTCTTCTCGTGCATTAATTGTCTCAAAATAGAAACTCAAACAGGAAATCGGCATTGTTTTTTTCCTTAAGGTGCATTCACTTTTAATTACTGTTTCTTCATTAATAATGAGGAGGAACTACCTCGTTTTCTGCTACGTTATCCAAGCACACGTGTCTGGCTAATTGTTTTCCTTAAGTGCCCCATTCTTCAGAGTCTCCCATGATTTGCATAACGCTACCGTCGCTTGTCAATGATTAGAAGGCTCACAGAAATAAATGTATGTTATCTTTGTAGGTATTTGGTGAAATTTATACATTGAATATGAATAACTCTTTTTTACATATCAATAAGATCTCTTCTAAAACTGAAACTCGTTTGACAAAGAGTCAAGTTATAATGCGCCGCGTAAGTTTCTGTGCACACCGATCTCTGAGATAAAGTATAGCATAAACTTCAATCGTGGTAAATGTATTTCAGCCTTTAGCAAATACAGTTCACAATAATAATTGTGAAAAAGCTCTAAATCTCATGTGACTTTTTATATTAAAACTAGAAATCAAGCCATATAACCCCATCAGTATCGTGGATTTTTTTTTAAATATCTAGTTTTTGGACTAAATTTTATTCCACTTTTGTAAATATCCTCAGGGTTTTTTCACAAAATTGATTAAATTAATATCTCTGAAGCGGTTCAAAAAATATTTTAAATATTTTATTAATTGTTTTGGCGTGGATTTTACACGCATTTGCTTAATGCCCTGAATTAAATGAGATAGTTGATGCGTGGATGTCGACAAGCTCAGCTTAAATCCCACCAACTTGGCTTAGTCCGTAGATGGAATTAAGGGCCAATCCTGCAGATGTTGATGTTGGTGATGACGTCAGTTGAGTCCGTCATCGGGCTCTAAGGAAGGCAAGGGTTTCGTTTAAATTTGATCAAATTTTCCGAAAAATTTTTCTTGTCCTAAATTTATCATTAAAAATATTTCTTCAATTTTTTTTTTATTCTTCCCGAGTGCGATATTTTGCAATAACCTGCAAATGCAGTCCGTCCATATTTTGCCATTAGATATTTCGCAAGTTCAGCGTACAGATTTAATCTGTGTACCTACCATTTTTGATTTAGGAAAATATTTGTCAAAAGTTTATGTCAGCAAGGATGCAGTGCAAGAGGAAATTTCTGGGCCGATAATTTCGCATCCCTCTCATTTCGAACCCATGTAGAAAGTACACAGCGCTGCTTGACACTTAATTTTAAAGCGAATGAGTACTCCTTTTCTTCCTGCATATTTTTGTGCCAAGAGGAGGAGCCGTATTCCGATCCTTATATTCTTCTTTAACTGATTTTTTTTTGTTTCTTTCCCAAACACCGTCTCTCTCCCTGGCCCCTTCCGTTTTCCTCCTTAAGTAAACCCTCTTCCACATCCGGTCCCTGCGCCCTTCTCCCATAACTTCTCCCCCTCCTGTCACTTGTAGCACCTCCGCTCCTTCCCCCGGACCTACCGCCTGCCTTCCTTCCTACCTTATGCCCTCATTCCCTCCCCCCACCTTTCTCAACAACCGCCCTACCCGTCTCCATCTCTCTCTCCACCCTTTCCTCCCACCCACTCCTCCATCCATTGTTAAGTTTATAAGCTCTCCGCCACAAATTCTGAGGGAAGCACCTCGCGTGATCCCCTCCCGGGTGCCCCTTCCTTCCTACCTCTTCCCTGCTCCTATCTTCCTGAGTCTGACTACGCGACCCCTGTCACCTCTTCACCACTACAGCCACCACCTCTCCCCCTCCTATCTCCCTCCCTCCCTGTACCCTCTCACCTCCCGACCAGCCAACGCCCACCCTCCCATCGTGTCACCCGGCGCCTCCCATCCCGAGAACCTCCGTCCGCATCTCATTCCGCGCATCAACCGCCTCCGCGCCCTCCCGCCAATTTCCCCCGTCGTCTCCCGGTCCCACCGCGACCCCCTAACGGCGTCCCCTCGCTCCGCTCCAACCCGCCCACCTACGAATACCCGTGCCACATCTTTCACCCTGCCTTCCACACCTCATTCCATGCCTCGCCATTTTATTTTCGTATCCTTTCTCTCCCCCTGCCCTTCTTCTCCCATCGAACCCTTCGCTCTCTCCCCCTCTGCCTTCCCTCCTTCCTTCCGTGCCCTCCATTCTTCTCCCGACTCATCCGGCTCTCAACCTTTAACCGGAGAAAACCCTCAAGCGTCAAACTTAATGGCTCGAAGAGGTGCAAATGGCGGATCATCAAAGCTCCACGCCTACCCGCTCCGCATCAATATTTTTCCTCCCCTTTGCCCGCCCCCCTCCCCGCTCTCTTTCCCCTTACTGCCTCTTCCGATACCTTCGAATATATGCTTCTTCGATGACGATGCAATATTTATGATCATATGTTTCTTGTTTCTTCAATAAGCATTTTGTATATTCCATCAGATGCACTTCTTTATTATTCGTATGATTCATGCCAAAATAGATGGTATTTTTTTCTCATATATTTTAGATTCTTTCCAAAAATCGATTAAATATTGATTTTATGTATCGTATATTTTCTCAAGCATTTAACGATCACTAAATCATTTGTTGTTCTGTCTTTTGTTTCTTATCTTGTATGCGTCTCAAAAGTGCATTCTTTGTCTTTCATCCAGATCATCTCCTTTCCCCTTTTATATGATTATCCCTTACCTTTATCTTCACACCCTCGTTGATTAACTTTTCTTTCAGACGGTTCTTCACCAAATTCACGTTTCACGGACATTATTTGCTCTCTTTAACTTTTCCCTCCATGTTTAACTACGTTGGTCTTCATTTCTTTCATCCGATTTCCCGCGGCCGTGACCGCCACACTGCCTCGCAAATAAAGAAAAGCAAATATGGGGCTCGGCGAAAGTATTGTCCTCGCGCCTTATTAACGCTGTCGTCTTAGCGAAGTTACGTTCTCGTGACGGCTGACTACTCGACGTCGAAAAACTGGTCCTTTTATTCCGACACCGTATTTATTTTTTCAGCTTACTTTGCTTATTACATTTCCAAGAACCTCCGCGGTATAAATTAGAGAGGGAATATAAAAGGACTCGTCTTGCGTCACCCCTCAGCAATTGTCCTTCAAGTTCGTATCTTCGCGGCCTTGAAATGCACCGCTATTCAGTGCAATTGGAAAATTTTTCATTGCTTTCATCGCCAGTACTTTGGTATCAGAAGTGCCACTCAATATCGATGATTGATGTTATCCTGTATTGAAATGCTTTTTGTTCCCTTTTCCCCCAAGATGATAATTCCACGTTTTTTGCCTTTCAATTGTCCCGTAAATGTTGGACGTGGTTTTCGACGTGACACTGTGAAACTATTCATCATTAAAAGAACTTAAAATACTTAGTAAAATCTTTATTGCATGAAACGACCCAGGTTTTGTTGCTACGAAACAATTCCCTACGTAACGAATACTTGGTCGTGCAATTTGGTTTCAAGGTGAAATAATTCAACAATTTGAGTTTTTTTAACCCCGTTAATATTGTTCGTCATCACATGGAAATTTTGCCAATACCGCTAAGAGACGCAAAACAGGGACACAGACAAGCTAGCATCAGCTTATTCTTCAGTGAACTGTAAGAGAAGATGTGGATAATGTTGTAAGGTATAACCCGCTTGCTCATTGGTAAAGGCAGTAGAACAAAGCATATGGTATTTTTTATGAGTCAAGTAGTGTCTAAGTGCAAAGATATTCAATAGTCTGGATATTCAATATTCTAACCTTAAATAATAGCATACCTAAGTTCATCTTCAAATGTCATTTTCGTTTCGGAGGTTGACTTTTATTGATCTCCATGCACTTCTAACCTGTGGTGACTTCTTAGTTGAAGTCTATTATGTTAGCCCATTCTCGAGTACATTCACTCATTCTGTTATTGGTCTCTCTCTCTCTCTCTCTCTCTTCTCATTCTGTCTCTACCCCTCTAGAGCTATTATCACCCATTTACCTGATGACCCTCTCAGCATATGTCCTGCGTATTCCTTCTTTCTTATTTTTACCTTCGTCAGCACTTGGTCCTCTTATTCTCCTCAAATTATTTTAACTTTTGTTCCGCCGTTTCAATTTCAAAATTCTTCTTTCACATCGTAAGTCTGATTTTCTCATTGGATTTATTCTCCGTTTTCTTGGTTATTGTACTCGTTTCTGCATCGTTAAGGAATTCCGACCACAAAAATAGTCGTTCTCAATTTAAATGTTAGATTTTCATTCTTTCATATGTTTTCATTCTCCATCATGTACCCTTAGTCATACCAATTCTTATTTTAAAATCTTCTTCGCCACTTCATGAAAAGATATAAAGTGGAAAATTGTAATGAAACGTCATCATTCCATTTCCGCAACCCTATCAGTATTTCTCGTTGTCCTTGGTGTATGAGCTGACGCGAGTAGTCTTTTATATTATCTCAAAAATGTCGATGTGGTTGCAAATGTCTCTCACTTCTTGTTAATTCGGTTGAGAGGTGAATTTGGGGTGTGGGTGGAGTTTGCCATTTTAACCTCCCCCACTGTTAGATTTAGATCCACAGTTAAGTTGAATTCCACGCCTTGATGGCGCTCTCACGCGTTCCATTTCACCTAAAATGCAAGAAGAGAGCGCCGAGTCCTTAGTCTAGCGCTTTTAATTAAATAGACGGCTTACTGTCTACCAACGCCAATACGTTTCCCGTGGGAATGCACTAGTGCGTTACACGCCCTAAATGGAGAGGAAGGAGGGGAAGATGGGAAGACCCAGGTGGTTCAGTATTACTGCACCCTTGGCACTAGAGCCATGAAATCATGCTCTGCATGTTCCTTTGAACCAAGCTGTGCAGCAAACGTGATATGATCGCGCTTTTGGTTAAAGGGAATGACAGAAGCTCATTCCACCGTTAACGTATTAACTGATGAAATCCCACAATAATAAATCCTTCTTTGCGTTATCATTATCTTCAAATAAATGATAACAAAATAAACTTGTCTTTCTTGCAAGGATTTTCGCTCTAAAAACTGCAGTTTTTTCTGGCCAATCAAAACATGAATCATCTACCTTAGTGAAATTCAGATATATTGGATTTATGGGTACAACGAATTATTCATTGATAGCATTATGTTTATACCCGCTACATTTAAATTTGTTGAGGTTTTTATACAGGTTTTGATTCTGTAAATTATGATATTTTTCAATTTGAAGTTTAAAGATACACCTTATCATAACTTCATCTGGTATATTCACGAGTTAAATTGTTTATATTAAAATAAATAAGCACGCAAAGCAGGGAGTTATTGATTACATATGACAATTAATTGGGGAAAAAAATTTGGTTGAGTTTCCTAACTAATAAGATTTAATTAGTTTCGTGTCTCTGCGCCAAATTTGAAGTGATGATCATCATAGGCAATAGAACAAATTTGAAGTTGGAAATGTTATTAATTGTTTGTGTATCTCGTAATATTGTGTAGCTTTTGGGGCAATGAAAATATTTTTGAAACCAAAAAGAACCAAATGTCTGTCTCTCGGACTCGTCACTCTGTCGGACATTATTATTGGTATTCTGTCGTTTTATGTAGGTTTTGCATCAACGCAGTCGGTACAAATGATATATTTCATGCCTCTTTTAACAAGAAAAGCCTTACATCCGACAACACATTAAGCACTTCTTCAATTACGCATACTTCCTTCCTCCCCTCATTACTTCCAACTTGCCTATCCTCATCCTACCTCTTCCTTGCATGCCTAATCTTCTCCACTTTTATTTTAGTCCCTAACATTCCATTAGCAACCACAAGGTTGTCATCCATCATTCCTAACATTCATTTTTTCTTAAATACCTCAAAACCTTCGTTTCGTTTGCATTGATTTACACTCCATGCATATCTTACTGAATTCATAATTAGTTTAGCAGTGCTTGCAACCCCTTGGCTGACTGAAAAAAATAAAGCTTGATCATCTGCAAATCTGATTTTACAAAGCCTCACATTTTCATTGCTATCTCGAATTCATCCTATTACTCTTTTGTCATGGCACCTTAACTCTGCCCATATTCATTCTCCAACTGCCACAACCACCGGAGCAGTCGGGGATATATGTAGCTAGCACATAAGTTACACATTCCTACAATCTGCTCCTTACTTCTCTAATTCTTTCCTCAATTCTACCCAATTTATTCTATCAAACGCTTTCTAAAAATCTATGAAACAAACTAATACATCCACTGATACATGCCCTAATTTTATTCTACGATATGGTCCTCGCTATTAGTAATCTTATTATCGCTATGGCATCACGTATGCCGCTCTTGCTCCCGAACCCAAACTGATAATGGCCTAAGTAATCATTGATCATGCCCTCCTATCCATCCTCTTATCCATTATCTCAAGTACTACTTTAGTCGCGTGCGAAATCAAACTTATTACTCTATATTCCTCAACATATATCTGCCTTTTTCTACTTCATGATGGGAACTAACGAAGACAAACTGATCTAACAAAATCTCCCGGCAAAACTCCCCCCTCATAAATGCTGCCAATAAAAAATATTACTCTCGCGTTTTCCTAAAATCTCGATTGATTCAGCGGGAAAGTTATGTATCTATCCCCACGGACTTATTTGATTTCAATTCCCTTTCCAGCTCGCAATCAACTAAGCCTTATGCAATACTTTCCCCATGGACGCCATATTCTTTTTTATGTTTACACTTGCTGGCCTAATATCTTTCTCATAAAAAATCTCAGTATATTATTTTTATTCTTTTGAATCTGACGTTACTCTTCATTATTACTAAATGGTGATCTTAATCCGTATCCTTTCCCGGGAAACTGCGAATTGGTTACGCTGTTTCCAAATCTGTGACTAATCGGAATATTTTCTAACTGATATCTTTCTAAATCCCCATGAACTTTACATGTATACCTACACCTGTTGTGTTGTTTAAACAAAGTGTTCATCATAGTTAAACCCTGTCTCCTGCAGAAATCTTTTTCTTTCTCCTCACGATCATTCCTTTTTCCTCTGCCATATTCCTATTCCTCACTACTCTCTCTATCTTCCTCTATCCTCCTGAAATGCCTTTCTTCTAGAATTCATCTTCTCTAACTGATCGTATACCCTATCGGCATGCGAGGCCATAAGACTTCATGGAACACAGGCTGAGGCTTTAACTCCATGCATCGCAATATTAACGTCTCACCAACCTCCTTAGAGGGTTCACGCTTGCAAACTACTTTATCACTTCTGTAATGGATGTATTTTTCCATCGATTACAAATATGACATTGTCACAAAAATGGAATTTATGCTTTAATATCGGATGTGGAAAGATTTCATTACATCCTGTGGTGTATGCAATCCATTAAACTCCCGAGAGCGCACTGGAGCGGCCCCCCATCAAAGCTGTCATGGTATATCACCCATGAATCGATTCCCGATTCATTATCTCCCACGCACGGGAAATTTTATTTCTCGCCAACCAAAATTTGACAACATCGTTGCAAGTGCTAAATTGTACGGTGCATTTTTGTTTAAATGCCTTTTAAGGTACATGGTTTGTACGTTCTCTACGCTGTACGTGTTCATTTATAACTGTCCCAGAACATTATTTTACGCACTCTTAGACTTGTATGACATTTCTGCACAATATGAAAAATTATTTACATCTACTTAATACCACGCAAGCCACCGCAAAGGCGTGTGGCATTATGACCTCCATAAGCTCCTCATATTCTCTTCCTCACACCGTCTATAATTGCTATTCTTCTCCTACGTCTTACCAATATATTCAACATTTTTTCCCTTTTTTAAGAGGTGTCATTTTTCCTCTCAGAATATCCACCATATTCATTTTGTCCTCACTAATTTCCTGCATCCAATCTCTTCTCACGTACTCAATATATGTTTCCTTTGTCTTGCCATTTTTCATTCAAAATATGGTCACTTGGTGTTGATGGCGTGTTCATTGGCATATGATTCCTAGATCAACTCTTCCATTGAAAGAATGATTGACGTCGTAGGAATAAAGGATGTGGCACTTAGGGATATAAGGATCATTACACTAGTTTTCATGGCTTGGATTTTTTTAGCTAAAAGTAAGCACCGTAATATTATTGTTCTGAACTGTAATATAATTCTTATTTAAAAAAAAATAAGTTACATACTCGACTTTCCCAATTGATTAAAAATTGCATGCACTTAAGAGATTACATCATTCCCGATATTCAGGATTCATTCCCTTATCATTTCCTGAGTTTATTTTTGATTCCCCATTTTTTGTTCCTATTCCCTAAAGCATTGAGACGCATTGTACATTAAGTGTCCCAAACGTAATCTGCATCGTAATAGTACTCTTATTAGAGGAATTAATAAAAATCTTAGACGAACTGATGAAGGTTCCCATGCCCAATCTAGGGAAGAATGTGCGGTTATAATGACGTGAAAGCGGCTCAGAAAGAAAGTAAAAATTTCCTGCATTGGAAGAGAAAGTCAAATTTTTTTCTTTCCGTGCCGGCAGGTTTTGGGCGCTAAAACATACCAGTAACTCCTCTGAAAATCAGTATTTCCAGTCTCGATTTATAGGTATTACTTTATCTCTGAGGCTCCCTCGGAGTTTGATTATGAGATTCGTAGATGTTTTCGGGTAATTTCCAAGTTGTTCGTCTTCAGATGGGGGCAAACAAAGTAGGAGATACCCGGAAATGTGTACGATTCCTTTTTTTAATCAATTTTCCGTTTCCTCTGATTCTGTTTTGTGTGGAAAATGATAGAACCTGCGACCAAACAAGGCCTACCGTGGCATGACAAGCCGTGGCATGAGAACGGGGGAATCGTTTTTGAATGTCCGTTCATGGTTTCTCCATTCCTGACCTTTGTATTTCTTCAAGCCCTCGTGAATGGGTGTGGGGGGGGGGGGGAGGGCTCGAAATAAGCAACTCTTAAGAGGCTCACCACTCTCCACCTTCAGTTGACACTCCATTGTTCCCTTACGACCCCTCTCCCGTGGTCCTTCAAGAATGTGATTAATCACTCGTCCTTCATGCGTCCTGCCGAAGGAGGGCACGAGTTTGTCTTCTGCGGGTGAGAGGTTGATGTGTGGTGGGAGAGGAATTTTTCGACCGAAGCCATTTGCTCATTTCACGGCACTTAATGCAGTATATCGATCATTAGTCCTTCAGTCCGAAAGTTTGGTTGGCTGCCAATCTCCATTCTTGTCCATCCAATTCTATTATTACTCCGACGCTCTTATTTGTCGTCGCGGTATTGAAATATTAGCTATACTCCCTCTAAGTACCAAATGTCAATATGCGTAGGTTGAGGCAAGGTAAGAAAAATCACCTCTCATGGATGATAAGACTTCAGATGGCGTGGTAGTGGATAAATACTAGAGACATTGTCACGAAGAGAGCGAGCGCTTTCACAAGCGGTCTCATGAAATTACAGCTATCTCCCTTCCGCTCCTTATATCAACGGGATTTTCAGCCCTCCTGGCTCAAGCCCTAATTTTTCCTCTTCCTATTTACTCGTATCTCTTCCTCCCTCTATCCTTCCCCTTTCACATTCCAGAGCTTATAATTCTCTCTTTTTCACCACCCAATCTTCAATACCCTGTAATTGAGAACAATAGGAAGTATTTTACTGTTCCTCGTATTCTAATCTATTTCTTTTTCTCTTTTTTTATGCACCATTTTAATGATTTCCTTTTTCCTAGAAGCGAAAAACTTCTTCACAATGGACTGAGGTAGATGTCACTCAATATACACATTTAGAAAGCCTAATTCTAAGAGGAAAACTGTAGCTAGGTTAGTGAAATCTTGGCTTATTGTAATGCGTAACTTCATTTCTCTTCCTCGCCTTTTCCTTCGCCGTCGCATCGTTCCCCAGCCCCCTGCCCTCAAGAAGATCCTGTTACCTTCGGTAAATAACGGGCTAATTTTTATCCTCATCTAAATAATTTCTCCATTTTGGGAATCCTTCTTTCGCGAGCTTTCCCCCTTTCACCACCCTGTCCTTAGCTAAAACCTTTACTAACTTTTTTATTTCTAATTATGCTTTTTTTCGCTCGCATATTTTTAAATTTTGCCTTTCTGGGATCAGGCGTGTATGCAGGGGAGGGATGTACATTAATGAAGGACACAAAACCCTCCCTCATCAAAGGCTCCTTGAAACGGAAATGCTGAAATTCCAATGAGCTGTCTTACGTCGGGGAAGTACTAGAGTTGGTTTGGTGAATATTGTGGTCGTTCTTGTGTTGCCCCTAGCAAATAGCGAATCAAGTAGCCCTTTTGAAATATGTTTATTTTCTGTCCCTAAGGTCACTTCAGTACCTATGCTGGTAGTCCGAAAATACGGGTGTCTGAAATCAAATGAAGAAGGCAAGCGTCACAGTACAGGAAATTATAGTCCTTATTTAAAATATTCGGAACCTCTATTCCGTGGCTTCACAAACACGTTCAAGGCAAAAACGTAGGCGTGATGGAATAATTTTCATATTTTTATGTGTATATCTACTACTACGACCCTAGAAATATGGTGGACATCCCAGGTATTCACTTGGGGAAGATCAGAATTACGGACCCTGAAAAAGTATTCAGATCATACGTTATTTTTTTTTACTACGCGACGTGCCGGTTCAGTTCATTTGAGGTAAAATTTTTGAATTTCACTTTCTTGATCTTCCTATACCCTTGCTTTCGTGATAAATTCACAGACAACACATTGGTGGACCCGTGATTTCATTTTTATTGACTCATCACTTTCACATACCACACAACGAGCACCCCTACAGACAGTCCATCTCATTTTGATACACCCAATGGTTCCCCTTGGTTTTGAAATATGATTAGTGGTATGGGGTTTATACTTTAGTGGTTCATCTAATACTGAGTCCAATGAAAACAATCCAGTGTTGTTAGCAATTACTCTCATCTTACTTGTGCTATTCCTGTTTAAAAAAACAAAACTAACATTTAGTAATGCATAATATAGTATTTGTTATCGCGATCATATTATAAATACAAATATAAATTGAAGACAAGCATTATGAATTAGCGACATTACTTCCTACAATGATCCCACGTAATATGTTTTCCAGGAAAATATATTTACTTTTCTATGTTAATCTCTCTGCGTTGTTTTCTCTTTAGTAATTATTTTCAAGCAAACAAAGGAAAATCTGTGCTTACGTTTCCCCTCATACGTAGTTGCAGAATGTTTCCTTTCACTCAAGAGTCTTGTGCGATATACTCCCGCTTACCTTGCTAAATGGTAAGGATATTTTGACTACTTAAAACGAATATAATTTCTACGTTACTATCCCAATTTATTTGTTTCACTGGCAAAAATTAATATTCTGTGGCAAAGTAAATAATAAAAGTAAATAATATCTTTCAAATCACTACCCCTGAAATTTTCGTTATAGGTATTATTTTGTTTGTTAAACACGTTTTCAGTTGCAGTTTTGTGTCAATAGTTACTAATTATTTGAAAAAATCAAGTTTAGTGCACCACTTAGGCTGTTTAAATGAATTTATCCATTTCTTCCATTCAATTAGGCTCATTTTGATCATTTTTTTGGTGGTAGTTCAGGATAAATTTGTATGCATGTGAAAATGTATGTTTTACAAAATTGTTGGAAATGCCAAAGTTGAAGAGGATATTTATTTCCTACAAATCCGTCATGAGACAAAATCACTCGATTCTAGGCCGAGAGTCGAGTTATAACATAGATAATTTAGAAATTAGGTTTCAGTTAAAGTGTGTAATATAAAGTTCGTAGTAATTCATCTTATCTATGGTTGTTAAATTGTGTTGATTTTCACTTAATGATTAAGATTTTGCCGAGAAATTCGATACAATAATAATAAAATGATCCTCCTCAATTTTCACTTCAAGTGGGTTGATTTTGATCAAAAGGCAATGATAACATCTTCGGGTTTCTATTGACCGCGAAATCTCAGTCACGTACTTGCATACATACAGATATGAACACTTAACTCACGTGCAATTATCATCGGGAAAATGGTTCAGATGTGTTAACGGCTACTTCATAACACGTGTTTGCATTGGTATCTTGAAGTTTATTTTTTCATGAAAACATGAAGTGTGTACTTTCCCCTCTATTGAGTACACGTTCCCCCAGCCGTGCATTGCGTCGCCCTGGCACGCCGCCAATACAAGCCATGGACGCCGTTCTACCCCTTCCACTTTTCCCCTCCCAAATGAGCGTTAACGGGCAGCCAGCGCGGTAAGGGAACCGCTGGTTGACGATTCCACTGACGTATTACAGAAAGTAGAAACAGCCAATGGCTTTCCCTTCTCCTGACCATGCCCGCAGTGGCCGTTTGTTGGAATTCAATCAACTTGATTAGGTTCGATTCATGACGCATCCAATCTTGCTGTTCGTTACTGAAATTCGTAGTCATTTCACTAGCAGATGGCATTTCCTGTTAAAATAACACCTCGTAGCTGATTTTAAGTTTATTGTTTGACGCTCTCATACGGCTCATCGACGGCACAAAATTAAAAAAAATGAATCTCCTAGTGGTCGACAGGAAATGAGTTCTCAATTATTTTCGTACAAAATATTTTTGATGAATATATATGTAGTCAAAATAAAAGTTAAAAACTTAATAATTATTTTATAATTCTTCAAAAATTATGCATCATGAATAGATTTTAATCAATTAATGCTATGAAAAGTGTGGTATAACTTACATGATATTATTTCCGTCATGAATTTTATTTAATTGACTTCTATTACAAGAATTAATCCTTCGTCTTATTTTTTCAATTCTCGCGTTTAAAATTATAATTGAGAAAAAGGTGGAGCTATTAATTTTTATATTCTGACCTTTTTAATATCTTACAGCGATATTCTTTAAGATTTTTTAGTCAAGAAATATGCAGAGATATCTGCACAAAGAGTTTAATGGATGGAAGCAATTCGTGGAAAGCTGCATTAGATTATATTAGGAATAATAACGATGTTGATTGCTCGTTTCGTATTCTGGTGCAAATTGTATTGACTATCTAAACCGTATATTGGTATTGGCGGACGGTCTCCACCCTTATTTCGTTTGATTTGCATAACAGGAGACACTAGCCTCTCAATACTTGTAGGGCTTCAGCTCTCCAAGAGATTTAACAATCTTTAATTGATACTATATTTAACTATACATTTTTTCATGTCCATATTTCCATTATCTCAATAAATGAGAATTTTATTGAAATATTTATTTGTTCTTCTGCATCTTGCAACTTTATTTTTCTCTTTGCCTGACGCGAGCCTTTTCTCAAAAACGTATTCGTTGTGTTCTGAGTTCGTTCCTTTTTTTCTTTAGGAACACTTTTCTAATTTACTTCATGTTTACTACCACAATATTTTGATTGTATAACCACCATTATTCGGTACATGACTCTGTCTTTCTTATTTTCCATTACTTGTCTAAGTTTAGGAGAAGAAAGGGCTACAGTAGTCATAATGTAATCCATTGGTCCCCAAAGTGGACGCTACCGCCCCCCGTGGGGTGGTGCTCTAGTCTATGGGGGTAAAAAGAAGGAAGCGGCAGGGGGGCGATTTGCGAAG
This sequence comes from Hetaerina americana, assembly GCF_022747635.1. Taxonomy (NCBI): domain Eukaryota; kingdom Metazoa; phylum Arthropoda; class Insecta; order Odonata; family Calopterygidae; genus Hetaerina; species Hetaerina americana. The sequence goes on along the minus strand of NW_027286069.1, from coordinate 70,925,822 downwards.
GCTGGGTAACCTTCTATTTGTCTCCATTTGAAAGCTTCGGTTTAAAAGTTTATATTGTTTCCCGCATCTGGAAGTAATTAAACCATATGTATACATACATTTTAAAGCATGAACGATTGAAAAATATTTACAAGCCTTTCTCGCGCAAGGACATTGATGAAGGGGTTTAATCTCATTGGGTCTATCGTTGGCACAACTTAACAACACTGAGTACTTAGGCAGAAAGGTTCAGTGTGAAAAAAATGGGTGTGAATCCAAAGAGGAATCAGCTTATCTGATAATTAGATGCGGTGGTTTTGCATCACATCACACCTGGATAATCATTTAAAATATTTTTCCCGCATTTAAATCCGAATTCATATGAAGCCCTCGCATTCTATGGGTCATGTGAAAAGGGAGGATAAAAAGCATGGGTTATTGCCGAGGTTAAATGGAGAGTAAATATTGAAAGGAATGGAGAATCCGGAGTAAATGTTTACTTTCATGGGACGAGCATGACAAAAATACGTGATTTTCATTCTCATCAGGGTCCTGGAATTGCTTATTCTCCGGAACAAAGGATACTGGAAAATCGATTCCTGAAACGGATCTGAGAAACGGGAAAACCTTTAAAGTTCGCCACAGTCGTCTAGTAATATTTTTGAACGAATGAAATACCCTTGTATTTAGTATGGCGAAATAATTTCTCTCCAGCCCTTCACGGAACTGTCCTTTACTCCTTATGAATATGATATAGAACTCAGTTGTGTGTGGACCTCTCACACGTTGAAATGAGTATAATTCTCCAACGGCACGAAAAACTGGGCATACGGTCAGGCATGAGGTTCGTTGGCATTTAGGAAGCTTAATTGTCCATTTCGATTTTAGTTGATCCGACGACTTAGGCTATATCGCTACTATCTATCTCATCTACGTAAAATTAGAACAAACGCAACGTCCATTCCTTAGGCGAGATTCAAGCTCGGGACCTTCGGGTTACCAGGTCTGCATATGACCTACCTAGTCACCGCATTCGGTTATAGTATTACGCTATAGTATATCAGAGATAACTTACCGGAAACTAAAGCACTTTTTACATCGTTTCAAAATTACTTTAAAATCTTTCATCTTTGTGCTTATGATACTCCCTCGGAAATATCAAATGTGACGAAGTCATAGCTTATTGCTAGCGTTTAGTTTTTTATAGACGAACCGCCATAGTCAAATGTGGCAGATGGATAGGTACAAAATAGGGTCTGTATAGGAGGACGAATAAACTTATGTAACTAATAATCAAACTGTAACCCCGTGTATGAAAACTTATTCAATTAAATATTCCATAACTTTTGGTTATTTCCTCTCTTTAGCTTACACACAAAATTTTCGCTGACTCCAAAGTAGATGTCTCAGAGTTGTCCACAAATTTTCGACCGGAAATCGGAAAGATAGCCAATTTCCGGATCGGCAGTCTTTCTCGATTTACGCAGGTCTTCAATTTATAGAGAATTTGCGTGAGCTGAGTCGCAAAAATCTATGCTCATGTCTGACAAATTTGAGAGTGATTAAAAATAAATATGTCTACCATTATGACTCTATACAGCGATTGAACCAAAGAATCTTATCGTATGAGGGGCAAGAAAATGCATATTATTTATACGAACGTATTTTTTCAAGTTGTAAATAATGTGGACAATTGAATAATTTAAATAACCCATCGAACTACCCTGATCAGCCTGAAGATTGACTATAAATATTTCGTAAGAACTCGACCTCGCACTAAGGACTGCGATGGCTGAAATTCAAACATTGAGTAGAATTGCCTTGCCAGCTCAAGCTATGTTTTCAAGGAATATTGAATTTTTGTAAAATTATAAGAATTGGATTAACTTGGGATCATCCAGATATACGAGTATCCCTCCCTCGCATCGTCCAGATTTGAACCCGGGACCCTTCGTCCAGTAGTGTAACAACTGAAGGGTCGCCCGCTAAGCTACCTCACCAGCTGAAAAACCATTTGAGATAATATTTATCGGTTTCAATGGAAGTCAAAGAGAATTTATAGATTAACAAATATCATATTTTTTACCCAAATTTTCTCTGGAATGGACATTTACTTCTCCCCTCCCTCCGTCCTAAGGTCCGCTCTGCGGAAGAAAACCTATTTTAACCTTCCGACCTCTTCCGCCCTCCTCAGCCCCGAGTGTGCCTTTCACCTCACTGCGGGGCCCCATTGTGGACTGCGACCGAGACCCTCCCCCCTTCTCCCACTAGTGAATTCGCTTACCCCCTTATCCTCCTCATCTCTATCTCTCTCCCGCGCAGAGGGGAAACCGTCTGTGCCTATCCCCCCTCCACCTTCGTCCCCACCTCACCACGCCAAAGCAACCACGGGCTAGCTGGCGGGTTGGCCGAGCTCGCACGCTCTCTTAGTCGTGATTTACCGCCTGGCCATCTCGCAGACGAGCACCACCTGGGCGTCGCCGCCTCCATCTCCCTCTCGCCTCCATCCTCTCACCTACCCCCACTCCTTTCACCCTCGCCCCCCTCCCCCACACTCCTGCTGATGACGAATGTGTGGCCACGCGGGCTGGAAAGAAGGAAGGCTGGCTGAGTAGAGAATGTAGCGTGCGGTGGTTTGCATGCAGGTGCGGGGGTCAAAGGTCAAAGGGGATGGAGCGAAGCTAACTGGGGAAAGGGGAGAACACGAAAGTTAATGTTTTTCTGCATCGATTGCAGCTAACGAATGAATCGATGTGATTTCGTTGTGGGATACCGACGGGAGTATCGTGTCTATGTGTAAATATCACTCATGATACTTCTGGACGTTGCCTCAAACCGAATGAGGTCGGCACTCAGGGAGTGCTTCTACTCCCCCTTCATATTTCGGACGACAGAACTACAGCCCAGGGAAATAGCGGGGAATAGATTGCCCAGCAAACTGATAAACAAACTTCGTCATAATAGCAACATTGGAAAATATTGCAAACAACTATTCAAATAAACTTTAATTTTCCATAGCTCACCATTATCTTCAATGTGCATCAAAACTGAGTGGTTTGACATAGTTCACCTTTTAAGTTATTCTGCAGCCTAACTTTTCCTCTCTTCACATTCAATGGCCCTCACGGCTGCTTTTGTTTCATGTCTCATCCAAGGTCTTCCTTTTTTTGCGTCTCAAGTGATAAGTTTATCTCCATTAGTAGAGAACGAAATAATATATCAAAAAAATCTATGACACAGTAAAAACACCTAGTATGGCAGTATGTGCCTTCCATAATGAGAAGAAATTGAAAAAAATACAAGCGGGCGAAATGAGATATTGGGTAAAGGTAAAAGGGTGTCCTAATCAGATTAAACTCCCAATTTAGATATGCGACCAGAACTAAGAATTCATAATCTGGAGGAATAATTCATAAATAATAATACAAGAGAAAGGAAACGGAGACTATAGGGAAATAATGGATGACACCAGATTATTCAAACTAATAAGAACTTACAAAGAAAGGTAACAGCGGGTAATAGATACCAGCCGACCCACGACAGTATTCTCACGACACATGTCGTGATTCTCACGGTCTCCCTTTTAAAATGGATGCGGGCATATGCCATTCATTTTCATGTATTCCATTTATCACTCTCTACGTGCACTGCAACGTTCGTACGTCCAATGATGGAAATCCATCAGACTAATTCCATGACCGTTACGTTAGTTTTATGACGAACTCGATGTCATAGTGGATTATATTACATGCTTTCAAATTCATCGGTAGCAATTCCAGTAGCGTATCAAGCGCGCTCCAAAATTCTGTAAATTATCGTCTTCAATTTTCTTAGTTAGTCTTCGCTTGATGGGTGGAATAATATGCTAAACTGATATGCTTTGGTAGTCTTCCGCGAAGAAAATATATCCGGGTTTATTTGAGTAACTTGACGGACTTATTTTAAAAATTGCCTTGTGGCCATGCATGGTAAATTACATTATTGTTCATGGTTACATTGCATAATAATTGTATGAAGCCACCAATTAGTGTTAAATGATCTGCAACCTTCATTTTTTTAAGTTATTCCTTTAAAATAACGTAAGCTGATATTTGATATCATGTAAGAAGAAATTTAAGCCTCAAAAATATAAAGCTGAATAAATTAGTGAAGTCATTCAGCCTTGTTCAGATTTCACGATATCATAAATTTGGAAAGAAATCGTATAAGTACTTTAATTTTATATGAATGTTCATTTACTGGCGGATCCGTTAGTATGATGTACATTGGTCAATTTAAATTAACTATAACATGTACCTCCTACAAAACTGAATCAGATAAGTTCTTCAAAATATGTATAGGTTTGCTCAAGTATTTTCTTTGGAATATATTCAGCATAGTTAGGAGAGATGTAGTGGAAGTTCGTCATTATGAGGAAAACAAATTTGAACTTTTCCAGAGATTTTCCCATCCATCACTTCTCCGCGTATTTTACCATCTAACCACGCCCTACCCTCCACTATCAGTATGTGTCGAACAACCCTTCCCTGATAATGTGTCCTCCTTAGAATCACTTACCTCATCCCTCAACCTACCTCTATCCCTTCCATGTCGCCTTCCCGCCCAACCCTTCCTTATTCTTCCCTCCTTCCTATCGCCAGGATACCTACCTACCTGTCACTATCCTCTCAAATAATGACCACAAGTGCTTATCTTTCTCCCTCTTTTTACCTCTCCATTTCTTTAGTTTCTCTAATTCTTTGGGTTTTCCATATTTCCTCTCTTTGTCCCGGCCTACCTTACTCCTCCCTCTTTTCCTTCCCCCTTCCTTAAACAGGCATAAATATGATGTATCATAATTTGAATCTTGTCTTGTAACTGAAGATGGTTCGATCAACTGAAACACGTTGTGCGTTACAAATAAATCTGTGGAAAAGTGAAAATTTGTTTTTCTCATAATTTTATTTGGAGGTGTTTCTCTGGGTTTCTTAGCATATATGTTGTCTTAAGCTTCTAGGAATATCTGTTATCTTAAGCATAAATCCATTTTATTGGAGAAGCATAACCGCTCTTTCTTATTTTATCTGACTTAACTGTCCATTAAGGTGGGCGCTTCAATATCTTCTCCTTTGTTACTGTTTTTGATAAACCCCGTACCCATCTTCCAATATTAATGTTATTCCCCAAATTAATTTGATTGACTCAATTAACAAAAACTCTTAGCAGCTATTCCAATAACCACCTAAACTCTTGTCTGGTTTTAATGAATTTTTTCATCTGTTTAGTTTAGTTGAACCATTTTATTATAATTCAAGCGTATGCGAACGAAAATCCAACATATAGTATGATATCTGTATTAAATATATGATTCTCACTGTATTTATTTTAGAAATGTTATCTACACATTAACTGTAAAACTTGTATGGTATTTTTATCAGTCAATTATCTGTAACCAAATTTTAGTTTTAGTTAATAACTTAGTTTTTTATTTTTAACAGAAATTGTTTGCTTAATAAAAATTGAGTCATTATGTGGGAATTAGCCGCTCAAATCCTGTGATATCTAGTATATGTCCTATCCTTAGTTCACAGGAAAAAAATACAAACGAGAGTAATAACTTGGCTTTATATGACCCAAATACTACGATTCACAGTCAAAGTCTCTTAGCTCAAGGACGGGAAAATTTTATTGTGAGAAGCAGGGGTTCCAGTCGTGCAAACATACTGGGAAAAAATCTCTTGCTATCACAGAAAAATGCTATTCTTTTAAATTATATTATCTGCAAAAGTTCATAAATGCCGTAAACAAGTATTAAGCATAATTAGTTTGCGATATTCAGTTTTCGGCATTCAGCGCAGGTTTTTGGCTGATGCTGCTGTGCACGTAAACCATGTGTGTCCAGGACATGGCTAAAAAAATCGCATTCTTCACTACAACAGCTGAAATGTCTTCCGCCAGTGAAAATGTATACTAATCCTAACCAAGGCGATATCAAATTGAGGGAGTTCATCTTTGAGCATAGGATTCCAACAAGTATAATTGACCCTTAACCCTTTCAGAATGATCACGACCTTTGTCCTTTTATTATTGAGCTTTTAAGGAGGAAATCTCTGTTATCGAAATAGCAACTCGTTCAAAAACACGTTTTTTAGAACTAAACCCAATTGGATAAATATAATTTTTAAGTCCAAATAAATAGTAGTAATCTGGTTGTAAATTTTTTCTTTGATTACATATAATCAATTGGTAATTGAGTACAGTATTGGAAAGAAAATCAATTTTTTATTTTATTCGTTACAGCCTCGGGAACGAATGACCTAGTTGGTAGTATGTAATTCAATTAAAGACTATTTCTTTTCAAAGGGCTGGTCACATCCATGCAAATTTTTGACCGTGTGTTGACACTGCAGGTTTCCTGTTTTGACGGTTCGCCCAATGAGAACTTTCATGCGGTTTATTTCCTTAGCAGGGCATAGACTCCAAATAAAATTCCCCACGGTTTTTGTGAGTGATGGATTTCATAGGCCTTCTGCCGCAGTACATCTCATCGCGATTCAGCCGCTAGCTTTGCTGAGTACTAGACCGAGACACGCAAAGGATGGGGTTGACGTGCCGGCTTTCTGTGGAGCTCTTCTGGTGGGGAGGACCCCGCTTAGATACCGACGATGGGGGTGGGATAATCAATGATACTCAGCTTTTCAGTCGAGTGAAGAGCACTTCGAATACCTTGCCAAATCCAGAGAACGGGTGTTTAACCGTTGATCTTCCCCTACTGAGCTTTGTCTCTCTGCTTCTCTTTTTCCTCCCTTCCCCCTCACCCTCATTCGTTCCCTATTCTAATATTTCTCAGGCTAAGGGCACCGAGGACTACCACATACGTACGAGGTCCAATCTAAACACTACGTGCAGATCTACGTACATTGAGAGGTTTGCTTTCAAGAGTTAACCAGGTTTGTTCATTTTTAGTATTTTTTAAATTCCTCTTGGAATATATTGGAATTTATTAAGGATTGATATTTATTTTTATAATTTAATGAATATTTATTTATCACAACATATAGGTGGTTTGGATTATGCAAACGCAAATGTGAACGCCTATAACCGTATTCGGTGTCTAGTCGAAACCTTTCAGAAGAGTAATCGGATATATTTAAGAATATACTTCTTCAAACTCATCCATTATTCACTGAAAAAGGCAAACTGTTGCAGTAATCATAAAAGTGAATACATTACCGTATAAATTAGTTGAAATGGCCTTACACTCTTACTTGATGAGATCATTTAGTTAGTGATATCACCTTCATGACCAACTGAAAAAAGCAGGACTTTGCTAGAACTGCGCATATCATGTAGAATGGATGCATCTAATTGAAAGCATTTTGTTTGGGCTATATTTACAAAATCTTTTTCGTGGCTAAATCATACTTCAACGTTCCCCAATTGTGGATCGGTAATCAATGGGACAGTCGCGCAACTATATTTCATGTTGGGCATAAGCAAATTGGAAAACGAAAAGAAATGAACCAAAATTTAAATGTTTGGTGGAACTACTAGCTCCAATGACACTGCAGAAGATGTTGTTGGTTTTCTTTGAAGAAAAGAATTTTACATTGCCCATATTTATTCTTCCGAAACTGCAGGAGGTATTGGTGGCTTTCTCCAAAGAAGAATTTGAATTCGCCAAATTCAACTCCTATATTATACAGGGTTCGTCCGTAATATAAGTGTACTGAGCTCAGGAAAAAAAATTTATTACACTTTTACATATCTTAAGCTAATATTCCTCAAAATAGGACCCTTGTGAGTCGATACACTTGTTCCAGCGGCATTCCCATTCCTGGAACGCTCCCGCGAAGGCATCATCGGGAACCTCTCGAAGACTCGTCGTCGACCTCTTCTCTGCCCTCCACGAACATCTTGTGCCTCCGAAAGATCATGTTTCTGGACATGGCTGACTCCCCGTAAGCCTGGTTAATCATACCGACAGTTTCGGTAGACGATTTCTCAAGCTTTACCGCAAATTTGATGGAATAACGCTGCTCCAAAAACTTCGGCATCGCGTTCCGTGACGTGGGTCGAGCGTGGAGGTTCGCGTTAACAGAGCTCCTCACTACACCACAGCTCAGAGCCGACTGCCTTTTTCAGCGTCGCTTGCCAACATACCCCCCTCCAATCGCAGCCCGTCAGAGCGGTGCTGGGCGCGCCTGGAGCGGCGCGCCCAGCCCAGGAGTCAGTACAGTTATTTTCCGGACGAACCCTGTATATTCAACGCTAGATCTAAAATATAGCTACATTTATCATAGTATTTAGGATTATCGACCAACTAACTTCCTAGAAATATTGGAGACTGGACCTATAATTTTTATGTCCCTGTATATTTAATTTTAATGTGGCATAGTGCTGCTACTTTTGTTCATTCCGTGTTTGTTACAACACAGTCGTGTTTCTCGATGCTTACAAAATTCAATGCAGTACATGATTCGACGAATCACGTGCTGAATTGAATTCACTGCACGATTTTGATTCGACGAATACTTCGCTGAGAATGATGACCGTTCTCAGTCCTCTCAATCGGATGACGGGGGGGGGGGGGGTTGACCCTCTTGGTTTTTGTAGTCCACCCCTACGTAAGAGGAACCTCATGCGTCTGCTGAGTGAATCTCAGAGGAGAACGTGGGGTGGGCCATGAGAATCTTGGGGTGGAATTTGCGCCGGGCCAGTGCACTTCCGAGAAGGTGCCTAACTTCGGAACACACCTCGATTGCGGAGCGGAGACTCACTGCGGCGCAAAACTCGTTAGTAAGCCATACAACATTCCACCAGGAGATTGAGAGGGAGTGGAAAGGGAGCTGGAGAACCTACGTGATGGGCCCCAGTTGTCCTGTTGGTTCCACCGACGGGACGGCTCTCCTCCGGGAGCGTCCGCTGGGGCGGCGTGGGATGATGGAAAAGGAGGCGGCTTGGCTAGGAACGCCTCCCGACCGCAGGCGTCGGAGGAGGGAATGCGGAAAGCAACGAAGGGAAGAGTCGAACCGTGAAATCCGGAGTGGGTGATTTTTTCGAGTGAGATAATTTGGTCGATGGGCGAGGGAAGCTGGGGATGTTGGGGATGAGGAGCTTAAATCCCTTCTTCCGGATGCACGTAAGATGTAAGCAAATGGAAAGGGACTACTGTCGGATTCAAAATGATAAATCTCTGAGCCTGAAAGGTTTGTTTCTCCGGTCTCAATCGCCTTAGAAGGAAATTCAAAACACATTCTGGAAGTCTCGTTCATGTCAAAAAATATATTAATTTCTGCAGAAACATTTTGAAAGAATAAATCACAAATAAGGGCCGCGATAAATGGTGGCGTGCGAATTTTCGTTTTGCGATGAAAATTGATGAAGAACTATTTCACTAATGTTCTTGAAACTACGACCACCAAGTGAAGGTACCCTAAGGTTTGTCGATTATTGGTTTTGCAAGAATACTAAATCCCTCTGTAGATATTGATATTTGTTGAAAACATCTATGACTGCCGTCAAATGTTACTTCTTTTTTGGTCAAGGTGCACGTTTACTCATTAATACATGTAATTTCATGCAATGGATTGGGTATTTCCGTAAGTCTCTCATAATGTGCTGTATTACCTATTGCAATTGAGATCAAAGAGAATGCCTTGCAAGTCCTTGTGTACACATTTGAGATTGGTGCGCGGGGAAATTCTTCAAAAGATTCGAAAGGACAACTGGTAGATTAAGAAAGATAAGAGTCATGGATGTGGCGCGGCTCAGATTATTATATCCGCTCAGAACCCACAACTGGGGCTTATTTATTTAAGTTCGAAGTCATTTCACGAGATCTTGTGTTTGACAAAACGGAGCCTAATGATGACAATGAATCTCTCAAAACACTCTTTATTATTCATTATTTACAAGGACTTTTAATATTAGGGGTTGTCTACCGGTGGTAGGTAGGTTTATATAGACCCTGAAAACTATTACACATTGCCATCTTCTTCTCAAGAGCACAAAACTTAAAGCAAATGGATAACCGTAAATCAGCCTTATATACATGTATTTTTTAACTCCCTTCATGCTGCAAAAAAATTAGATTCTTTTCCTCCCTCAAACTTGCTTACTCACAAGCCTTCCTTCCATCATAGTTTTCATCATCATATTACCTTCCCTTCATCTACATCTGCGTAATTTCCCGCAAGCCACCGTAAGGGCGTGTGGCGGGGGGTTTAGGGCACTACCCGTAATAAGAAAAAAAATCGCATGCAGAAGCCACAAATTTATGCAATCCATGTACAAAACATGGTAGGCATTCATGCCAAAACCCTTACAACCCACACACATGCTAACACTCAAACTACCAACGAACATAAACGTGCTTCTACAAATATACCTGATGTCTCTGCAATGTTTAATTTTGTTCCGGCTTATAAATTCAATGTTTTTAATGTTTCTAAAATGACTTCGGTTTTTTACTATTATGATTCCTGATTGCTCGGGGAAAGAATGAGTATTTGTATCTAAGTGTACTTCAATCTATCTCCCTTAATTTTTCTTTGTGGTCTGATCTACCTTAGTAGTGTGGGTCATTATAATTCCTTTAGTGTCATCGCAAAACTCCTTAGTTCAGAGCCTATCTAAAAGTCTACTTGTTTTCGTATCTCAAGTGGCTCCCAGCCTAAATCCCCTAAGAGACCTGTCCCACTTGTGTTCTTATTGTAACAATTTTCAACGAATCTGGCGGATTTTCTTTGGACTTTTGGATCTAATTCTTATTGCCAAAATTTCTCCCAAGGATTCCAAATACTTGCGGTATATTCCAAATGAGGTCTAACTAGAGCAAAATAACACTTCTCATCAACTTTCTCATTTCATTTCCCCCCACCCGTTTAATGAAGCCGAGTTTTCCAAAGAAATTGCTGGAGATGCCGCAACAGTAACTTTTAACGGAGTCATCCGCTAATGTGCATTTCAATGCAATAATTTCAGAGTGTAAAAATCATTCGCCTTGACTGGGATCCCAGTCAAGGCGAATGATTTTTACACCCTGAAATTGGTGCATTGAAGCCGAGTTTCTTTTAAGCGGACCCGCATAATGCCCTGATATGAATTCCCCATGAAAGGCGTGATGTTAGAAGTACTCCCAAATATTTAACTTGATTGGCTGTAGTTGGTACTGAACCCTCTTTTCGTTGTTAATGTCCTGTTCGCCACTCCCTTTGTTCCAAAATTTCAAAACTGCGTATTTGTCTATATTAAGTATTAATCCCCATTTCTTTCACCAATCCGAGATTGTGTCTAAGTAGCTCGCGATCTAGTTGGCTCCTTATTTCTCTGTATGCCACCTTGTCGTCAGGAAATAACCTGAGATCATTATTGTATGTTAAGAATAGGAGCGGCCCTATAACACTTCCCTGGGAGACACCTGAAGTTACATCTCTATCCGTTGAGCACAACCCATCGATGACTAATATTTGTTTGCGACTTGACAAGAAGTCTTTAATCCAATTAATAATTTTCTCATTGATACCAAAGCATCTAATTTTGTGTAACAGTTTATTGTGTGGGACTTGATCGAAGGCTTTTTTTTTAAATCTAGGTATACTGCATCGACTTGTGTGTTGTTTTCTCCCGATCTAAATATATCGTTAATGAAAAGACCTAATTGTGTTTCGCAAGATCTGCTCTTCCTAAATCCTTGCTGGTTGTGGCTTAATATTAACCTATTATTAAGAATTCTCATAATGTTACTCACAATAATGTGTTCTAATATTCTACAAGATATCGATGTTGAGGAAATGGGTCGGTAATTGGTTGGTTTATCCCTATCGCCGCGTTTATAGATGGGAGTTATATGGACTAGCTTCCAGTCGCGAGGCACTGAGCCTTCTTCTATCGATTTTAGAAAAACAGTATGTAAAAACGGGGTAATGTCTTCAGCTAATTCATTCAATATTCTAGCAGATATTTCTTCCGGACCAGGTGCCTTGTGTGCTTTGATAATACGGAGCAGATGTACTATTCCCTGCTTGGTCAGTGTTATATCGCTCATGTGTCCCCGGGTGGGTGTGAAGGATCGTTTGGTGCGTTTGTGTTTTTATTGTAGACGCTCTGGAAAAAATGATTTAAAATATTTGCCTTTTTCACGCTATCTGCAATAATTTCTCCGTTTTCCGTCTTCAAAGAATGTACAGTTGGTCGTTTACCCTGTATTTCCCTAGCATAGGACCAGAATGACTTGGGATGTTCCTCAAGATATTCGGTTGGCATCCCTTCCCTTCCTTTCATCCATTCTAATACCTTTAGATCACTCCCAACAACATTATTCGGTCTCTTACTTCACTATCATTACTTCGTTTGCCGTCCTTTTAGATTATTTTATTTTCACCATTCAAACATTTCGAAAGCCTCCAAATTATACTTTTCTGTTAAATGACCAAGTTTTGGAAGCATACAAGGTATGATGTAGGCATTTTTATAATGCACATATGAGTGTTTTTAAAGGTCTCGTAAAATTCTCCTTATTTCTAAGAAATTGGCTCAAGAACATCTTCTATGGAAAAGGAACCGTCCGTAAATGTCACAATCTTATCTTTTTTGTATTTTCGTCTCCCCGCTTCCCAAGCTTCTATATTAAGAGACACCCTCCCGCTTGTGTAATATCCCTATCAAATCTGTGCTCCTCTTTGATATCAATTCGTAATCTGAACGCCATATAGAATGAAAAATCGATAATTATCGTAATAACAATGTATAATAATTGAAACTCCGTTTGTAAAAAGGTTATTACTCCTACCTTCTTGTATTTTTATCAGCTGAGTTGAAAAATTTGTCTCGCTACAGGAAATGACCCATCCATAAAAGTCCACCAGCGATTGGGGTAGGGATCCGTGAAGTTGGATGAAGTCGGATATGGGGGAGGGTGGGAGGATAAAGCACTAACGCTAGAGTATTTAATGCCGTCGGGGATCAAAAAAGTCCTAAAACTGCGGACATCTTTTATTGACGGGCCCTGAGTGACGTTCCCTTCCCGAAACTCCCAAATTTTCCCCAGCCCCCCCTTCCCCTTCCTCCTTCCCCCGCCCAACCCCGACTCCTCAAACAAGGTCACGTCAATTAAATGAAGAATACCAAGTATCTTTCCACTGTCCTTTATTCCCGTACAACTAGTTTCAACGCTCAAGCGTCATCATCAGGTACGTGATGATGACGCTTGAGCGTTGAAACTAGTTGTACTTGAATAATGGACAGTGGTAAGATACATTGTATTCTTCATTTAATTAACATGAATTTCCATAAAGTTGAGCCGGGAACAATTGAAGGTCACGTCAATTATATTTTACTAGTATTATACCGTTTAAGATATGTTTTCGGTGAAAACTGACTGATCATTGCTGAATTTCCTAGATTTGTCTAACGAGATGCACTCTGACACCACACACTATATTAAGCTATCCTTCGATACCTTATCCTTTCTACCTCCCTTCATTCCGTCCAAACTGCCTATTCTTTTCCTTTTTCCACCTCGCCAGCCTAACGCAATCCTCTCTACCTCAGTCTTCAAAATTCCATCGCCAATCAGCTTTATCTCCTTTGGATTACTCTCAACAACCCTCTCTCCTTCCCCATCATGCCTAATACTTCTTTGTTTGTTTTTCTTTCGGTCCATTTTATCTTTTCCAGCCTTCTCCACTCCAGCATCGCATAAGCCTCCAAACTACGCCTGCTTCAATTACTGTGTTTCCGTGCCGCACATAAATGCGCCCCATATCAAAGTTTTAACGAGTCTTTTCTTATTATTCTTAGCTAAAGACCCTTTCACACAGTTCACCCTTCTTGGGAAAGATTATTTTCACATAACCTAATCTTCTTCTAATGTTCGTTCTACTTTGATCATCTTGGTCCGCAACACTTCCGAAATACGTAAAACTGTCCCTCTTGCTCCAGTTTTTGCCCCTCTGTTTTAACGTTTTACCAAGCCTTCCTCCTACTTGAAAACCTCAAAACATTTCTTTTGCTTACATTAATTCCCATCCCATGCCTATCACACTGACTTTCTAGTGAGCTCAGAAATGCTTGAAACTCTTTGACTGACTAGAAACTAATGCGTGATAATCCGCAGGCATAAGTGATTAAGTTAATCCCCCTCACTTCCATTCTTATCTCCGGTTCCTCCCATGCCTTCGGGGACATACTACTACAGGTTGCAGATAAGCCAGAAATTTTCCGTAATGGAAGGTGAGTTATATCGGGAGGAGGGGTGAGGTTGTACCGAAATTGATATGATTGAAGTTGCTCCTGAGGCAATATATAGGCAACGCATATATAGGCAACGTAAGGTGATACGCTTATATCTGTGTTTAATTTATTTATTTATGTTACCAGTTGACCATCTTCAGTTCGAAAACCAACTTCGGTTCCTCATCTGAATTCTGCGATGGGTACAAAACGACATCTAACAACAACAGAAGAATCGGAAAAAGCAGTATCTTCCCGTCGAAAGTAATTTTACAAATGCCGGATTTCTCTAGAAGCCAAATTTTGCTAGCAGATTTTAAGAACTTTGTAGCATGCGTTAATGATTGGTGAATGTCATTTGATGTCGAGTTTATTAAATATTTTGTGATTCTTTTATTTTGTTTAGGGTAAAACAGAATGGGGATGAATTCCTTTTGCGGGTATGATTTTGTGGTTTTGGTAGCAGAGTGGTGGTGTTTTTAGTCAACTTTTATCTATTATCACTTCCAGTTGCAACATGTTTTTCGCGGAGACGTATATTATGCAGTCGGTGATCTCGTTCAAGGAGTAAGATGAACGCATTATCCATTCTCATTCTCTGCTTCGCGATAAAGCCATTATCAGAGGTGTTTCAGATGAAGATCATATTTTGCGAAAGTTTGACGAGTCAAACTCCCAAAAGTGAAGTAATTTTAGACGTTTTAGAAGGTGTAATATGCATAAATATGTATGATCTAATGAGAATTATTTCTTCTTTTCTTTTCAGAGGAATCACTCACGTGCAACGTATGCGACAGATACTTCCCAACCATGAGGCTTCTGGCACAGCACCAACAGAAGAAGCGGCATTTCGGGTGAGTATCCTTGTTTCACACGCTTGACAACCATTCCAAACCAACCTAAAATTGGGAGTGAGTGACGCGATGCATGCAAACATTTCTGGCCTGCCTCTGGAATCCCAATAAACCTATCCTAACTTTTAATCAGGTTTTTTTAGGACCGAACCCGCAGAATTGGTAACAGTCGTGCCTGAGGTCGATCACAATTCGAACCCGTAACTTTTGATATTTTCAGTTGACAGACTGACACGTTATCCACCAAACTAATCCGATGGGTAAATCCGTAGAAATATTTAAAAAATCAATTTATTCATATAAGACCGTGTGTTTCAAATCTTGGAAAAAACTATCTTTTGTTGTTTATTTTATAGACATTTTCAGTAGCAATGTAGCCATCCACCTGATAAACCTGGCAATGTGAAAAATGGCAAAAATACCTAGGAATTTTATCCGTTCTCGGCGATAACGTGGTCTTTTTATTTACCCGCATATTAAATAATATCCGTAAATCTACAAAATCTTACATTTATATTTTTTAATAAAAACGTTTCTCTTAACAAAAAGAAACTTGTCATATTAAAAAGGTATTGAACTTCTTTTTATAAATAATTTGTTCTCAGAAGAATTAAGAATATATTTTATATAGGAGAATGTATACCATGTTATGCTTTCCCGAGCGTATTTAAATAATGATATTGCGTAAAAAATAACCTGGTAAATTTTTAGGCTAGTAATTTTGTAAAACCTTAAAATATCTTAAAATTTTGTCTTTTAATTTTTGTCATCACCCTGAATAGCTATTTTTATGTTCCTGAGAACTCCGTTTAAATTTATCAACGCAAATACCAAAGAACACTAAACAAAAAAATTAATTAAGCATTGTTTACTGGAAAAACCTTTAATACGGAGTGTATTATTACACAGCTCGGAAACTTAGTCGTTGAGGTAAAATGATAAGCGTAAATTGGAAGCTTTTGAGGTGTGGACGAGAATGGAAAAATTGAAAAAATACCTACCTTGGCCGGCAGACTACTCCTAATATATAAAAAATCTGCGAAAAATGTAAAGGGTAACCAATGGGCATAAATTATATCTAATATGATGAGACTAAACCGTTAATTCCAAATGCTGGGTGCTGTAAGCGTACCAGTACCTAAATACTAATAATATTTACTTACTTTAAAAAGACCGGCTGTGGTTCATTATTGTCGGAACCGTTTTTATATTTTTCTCGTGAATCATTTTCATGGTTTTACTCGAGTATTGCTTTGTTCCTTCTCTTCCATTGTTCATGAGATTCACTCTAAGAAAATTTAACTTAGCAGAAAATCTATTAATCATGCTATAAAAGCGGGTATTGAGATTTACGCGATCCGAAACGGAATACTTAAAGGTAAATTATTTCGAACATATTTGAACAGCATAGTAGACAAAAGCGGAAAATGCTGTCGAGGTGCGCCCCTCTGATGATGAACCCTCCCTTGTTGCACGTGTTCATTATCGAGGTTCATTCCGTGATTAAAAGGTGCGTAAACTTGCACGGGATTCCCGATTCATGGCCTCCACCGCTTTCCTCATCGTACGGCTCTCCTCTTTCTTCACCACAGGTGCTCGGCTTGCGACAGCCTCTTCCCATCCCTGATGGCTCTTGAGCACCACAAGGAGGAGTTCGACCACTGGTCGGAGACCGAGGAGGCCGCGTTCACGGACGACGGAGGCTCGGACGTGGCGGCGGGGTCCAAGAGCGGCGGGGCCAAGGGGAGCAAGGCAGGGGGCCGGGGATCAGGCAAGGGTGCCTGGTCGGAGGAGGACGAGGAAGGGGACCGCGACGAGGACGCAATCTCCGAGGAGCACGAGAGGCTCTTGCTGTAACGGAGGGAAGGAGACGCAGAGGGGGCGGTGGCGATGGTGAACCAAAACACATGAGGGCGACGAAGGATGGAAAGGACCAGGCATGAGATCGATATGCATGTATATATCTACTTGTTAAAACCCACATAATCACAAATTTACACACGGTAGTATTCCCTTGAGGAGAAAAGGGATTCGCCTGAGTTGAAATATTTACTATGCTGCGCCCCCTTTGGGTTCCCTTATCTGCATTTGATGAGAGAGGGTTCTTGCGACGTCTGCTCTCAAAAGGAGGACCCTTAAAAAGTTTGGGATCCCCCGGATTCTGGGGGGGTCGGAGTGGGGGCGTAACCCAATGCATGCTGTGACCCGCGATCTTCAGAGAAAGAGGAGCCGTGTCAAAAATACCTATTAAGGAACAGGAAGTAAGCGGAGGAGGATGGAAGATGGAAAACTTCTTTTCCATGGCCGGGGAAACAATTTTTAAGGGGAGGAGGATAAGAGGCGCGACTCCCTGACCCCGTGAGTTCAAATGCGTACGGAGAGTGGGTGGCATTTTGCGTCGGGATTGACTCTCTCGATCAATTCCCTTTCTTCCTTCCACGGTCCCTCGTTCAGGAATTCATTGCAGGGTGACGGTAGAACGGTCGTGTCTTTGGATATTGGAGACGGGGAAGGAAAAAATAAAAGAAATATGATCCATCTCCTTCTCTCTCGGCCTACTTTTCGATCCGACTGGCAGCAAGAATGAAGGTTTGAAAGAGGGAAGAGTGTCTTGCGAATGAGGAAGTGGAAACCAATGATAGTCGGACCGGAAAATACTTCTTTATTTCTATTCTTCGCGGAATTGTAGTTGACCGAGCCACGGTTCGAGGAATGCAGGTTTTCGTGGACGTGCGGCAGAGACAAAAGTACCAATGGGATCGAATGGGAAGAAAACTGTTAACTCAAGAACAAACCCCGTAGAAATAAACCATCACAGTGGAGGTGAAATTGGAGGAAGTTGCTGGACTTGAAAAGACGATATCATGAGATGAAGAACGAAGAAGAAGTGAAATGAAATGGTGCTCACGTCGTTTTATATTTTATAATGGACCACTTTTGTCTATTTGATGAGTCGGAAGAAATTTAACGGTGATTGAATCATGTGAAGACAACCAAACCTCCGCTTCAGCAGTCGTTGACGGATCGTTTTAATGAATTCACGGTCTCCTGCATTCCGGTGAATTATTTTTGGTAATTTTGAGATACGAAACAAAGAGTTCGCGCTCACATATTTTAAAAGTGGCGCAAGTTTGAAGCAGCGCCTCAAAATGACTACATCGTGCAGAGTAATTTAATATTTCCTGTGTGGGTCACGCCCTTAGTACATTCATGTAATGTGTACCTAACAAGTACTATGTGTCTAAGTATATAATTGTAAGCATTATTATGTTAGGTTGTGAGTCAAATACCTACATTCTCTGAAAGGTGACAACACATATTAAAATGAATGGAACAGTCACCAAGTTTGTATATGTACATTTTTGGACAATTGTGAAGTATGTTTATTTGGTAGGTCTAATTTTAATGAAAAGATTTTACATCATTTTTGTTCATCACTTGCATGGAATAAAAATAAACTTCTAATTTACAGCTAGTTTAGATGACCCTTTTCCCATTTATAATTCCAGTTTAAGGATAATTTAACATGCCTAATTTTTAAAGCATTTCCTGGAATTCCACAGAAATAAGTGTTTCTAACAAGTTTTATACCTATTTTTTACTAATGTCACACTTGTATCCTCTGTAAGTTTCGGAAGATATGAAATCGGTATGTTAAAATTCAGAAGGCCATTATCAAAGTCATACCTATTTGTTTCGAGGACTGGTGTATTTTTAATTGTTCTAGGCTTTAGAACATGGCTCATTTAAATTTGGCACCATGCATTGAAATAATCAGGAAGCTGCCTGTTAGAATTATTCACCTTTCCGTTTACGGTTTTCCCCATTAAAATAACAAGAAAAATAACCATGTTAAAGGGAAAAACCTTAAAGTAGTAATAAACGAAAAGTGATGTCACATTCATGCTAAAATGTCCTGCTTTTAATTGCAACAAACAATATTTGTGATGATAACACAGTCACTTAAGTTATTACTTAACATCCAGATTTTTTTCTAATGAACTTACTGCACTTAGACAGCTCTCCATGCGGCATGAATTTTATGTTAATTACGGTTAATTTTACCATTATTAAGTGCCTCTACATTACTTTTGGAGGTGTTCCAGATTTTTGATTGAAGTAATGCTTTAATTAAAATACAGTGACAATGCTCATCTTAAAAACTGAATTCTTTTTTAATTTAATGTAACTAAACCACATCTATTATCTTTATTCAGATTACCGCAATTTTTGCTTTTAATGTTAGAATCCAAATATGCATGGTAATTGCCCTTGCCAGTTGAATTGCTAATGCATACCTATTTTCTCCTTTTTGCAATATCCTAAGTACAATGAGAATGAATTGCGGATTTTCTACCTCCACCAGGGAAGCCTATTTTATTTCTTGGACCATTATTGATTTTTTTAACCTTCTGATTTCCACACAGTATTTAAATGATTGTTGAAAATGGGAAAATATAGATGAGAAAATAAAATTTCCTTTCTGGATGAAGAGTTTATTCAGTTAATTTTCGTTCCACTTCCATCTACCATTCATTTCCAACAAAATTACCTGTTTTCCTGCTTACCTCATTACTGTCTCCAGCCTGGCTCTGTCCATGATAGCATATACAAATTGGTGCTTAGGATATCTAGGTGTTAGGAATGATTGTTTTGAAGGTAAGTAATCTAAAGATAAAAATTATTGCATAATTTTAAAACTGTACATAATTCAAGTACAGGGCTAATGAATTTGTTTGTAAACAATCATAATAAAAAATGATCAATTGGCTCCTTAAATGAGGTGCTTCTTTAAAGCAATCCTCAAGTTACATAATGTCTAGTAATGCATCTATACAGGATGTTATGTTGCTTTTCTGATTTTCTTAGTGACCATGCAATGTTCCCTAGTTTTCTATTCCAAATCATCAACTAATATACATGAAATTTACAGATTATGCTTGGCATACAATATTCCAAAGACATATATTGACATAATACTATTTTCATCATATATTTTACAGTAACAAAATAAAACCAAGAGTGGTGTTTTTAGGAACAAAGTAAAATGTTGCTCTACAAACTTCCTTTCTTCAGAGGAAGTTTATTGATACTGTATTAATGAGATGATAAAGATGTTACCTTATCAGAAGTTTCTTTCTTAGAAACATTCTCTGCTATGATTAAGAGACATGACTTAGGTATATTCCCATATGCAAATTTTAATGCTTACTTCTGTGACCTTTGCAATTCAATGGTCTTTATAAAAGAGGAACAAGAATGAATGGAAATGGCTGTTGATTAATTTTTTTACGCAATATGAAATTATATCCTCTCCTGATTTTAATCTGAGAAGAAGCTACTACTTATTTTACAGATAACTAGATATTCATACTAAATATGTGCATTATTAATTGGTTATGCCATATTTCATCATGTTTCTCTTTCTCTTTTCATTGCTATTTTCTAAAAGGGGTGCCCTTGAAAGCTGTGTATGTGCTATGCCCTTATCAAGTATAAGCTAAACAACCCACATCTTATAACTAACTCCTATTTACATAGCCCTCTTGGTTGCCAGGGGGTAGAGCAATTTTCCAATTATTCAAGTTTATTTTTGAAAAAGTCCTTTTAATCTTGCAAAAGAATGAGGCCTGACCCTGCCTAAATCTGACACTGTCCATAGAAAAGTTGTAGTCATTCAGTGATAAACAATGATTATGCAAGATCACTCAATGGCATTCAAACATGAGGTGAGAAAGAAAGGGTACAGTATATTTTATTTCCAAAGCGTGAATACGCAGTATCTACCTAGTCATTGTAAACATAATTTAGAAAAAAACTTCACCATTTGTTTAAGCATGCTGGGGAAATTACTGAAGTCCCTTTCTGCGGCTTCAAATATGCATTGAAAGATCAAAGATGGCAAATGTAGAAGCTAAATTTGGTGCCACACTGCTACAATGTATTCTCAAGTTATTCAAGGCATACTTCACATGTTTTTAACAGCAAAATATTTTTAGTTCCAAACAAGAAAGACCATATATTAAGAATTATTTTATTGTGAGAGTTCACCAGATTTGAAATCATTCTACTCCAGAATATCCAGCTAAACTGGTGTCAACAAAAGATTATTATGGAAAGCAATCTCATTGATTGTATATTGTTGAATCATAATTTTAACTGTTTATTCCATTTAGCGCTAAGTACATTGGTAGTGCAAAGGGCTTGCAAAAAGGGTTGTGGCCTAAAAACATACAATTATGTTGAAGAAACAAATGTCAACCCTTGTGGCAAGAGGAATATTTTAAAAGTATTGTTAGTTACTGCATGAGGCAATAAATCAGCAAAATGCTATATGTAAGTAATCCTCACTCAAGTGTGCCAATGGATTAAAGTTCAACATCATTAGATGCTGTTAGGTGCATATATTAGAATGGCTTAATAAAGTAGATGGAAAATTAGAAATTAATTAAAAATTTATTTTTGAAGTGCCTACAACATTAATTTTACAATACAAAAATGCCAATATGTACATAAATTTGAAAGCATCACACATTAGCACTTCAACATAATAATTCTAAGGCTATTGCCCATTAAATCAGCAATTTTTCACTGGGCAGTTTCAACCCAGTCAAGTTTTGAGAATATGAATTCAAATCCTTCACAGAATGTCAAGAAAATTGTAATTTGGTCACATTTGCTTTTAGATTAAAGTAAAACCAATTTTTTGATTATTTTAAGAATGTAAGTGATTTCACATTTAGAGGTACAAGACATGGAAAATCTCTGCTCACAAATCAGTCCTTCAGTTACTTATTGTGAAATGTTCACTGAATGTAAGTAAATGTCTTTAAACTAAGAAAATAAATATCTAATGAGAGAAAGAAATAGGCTAATTAGTAAATGTGTTTTTAACACCTGATTTTAAAGCTTGAGAAAAAATTAACTTATTATTTATTTACTTGTAATTTTTAATACCCTAATGGTGGTAATGTTTAGATATTTGGTAGAAAACCAAATGACATACATATGTACAATTATTTTTTTAATGATACAGTAAGACATTCCTGGGAGAGGTCTTTGAGCTTGCTTTGCTCACTTAGTCTGGAATGTAGTGCCTGCATTGGAGAGATTTGTATTATTTTCACACTTTAACCACGACTTCGTGAATCAGGTGGATTTCTTTTGTCGACATCTACATTTTCCTGGAGATGTGGAGGCAGCTCTCGGTAAACTTCCTCTGGAACATCATCTGCAATTTAAGATTCTCATAAGCATTTAAGTTAACATTAGTTTTTATGCATAGTATCACAACAAGCTATTAACAAAGGAAAGAATGATATAACTGAACCCTTTATTAAGAATTATTTGTAATTTTATTACTTATCATATGAAATAAAATTCTTTTTATGAAATTTAGGATAATTTTAAAAGTTGTATGATTTTCAAATCAATCCTCCGGTGCATAGACATTGAAACAAATGTCAACCTACACAAAATTAAATTACACCAATTAATATCAAGAGTGAATATGATAATCATATTTACACACACAGCACCTTAACTTTTTTGCTAAAAATTTGTGAATAGTATAGGCAATGATAGGATATACCGGAAACTCTTGTATACACATACATGTAGTATTTTTATGCTAGTTTTGTCCACAACTCTAGAGTTTTCATGGTTAGATCTGTGATGAATTTTATAATCCGCAGATATGCTATTCAATTAAATGACATTAACCATGGGGAGCTCCCCTCCTCTCAAATGAATGTATTTTAGGCAAAATTATCTCACACATTAATCAACTTTAGGCAGTAAAATAAAATTCCTTCTTTATTGATACTAAGTATCTATTTTGAACTTTTTGGTAAAAAAACTCACCATTACATCGGTAGACTAAATCAGACCAAATCACCATCTCCTGCGAGAAGCAGAATACTCCCAACCGTCCTCCTTTGAGATTGCTATCATATATATTACCAGAGTCAGATATTATTTTGGGTCCATCAAAAATTCGAAGTCTTATAAGGCCAATCTTTGGTCGATGCAGCAGAATCCATCTGTATGCCACCTTAGCAGACCACCCCTTGTTAAGTGGATCCTTCCAGAGAAGTTTGACCTGAGTTGTGGAAAATGTAAAATAAATTATCTCGCATTAAAAATTATTCATTAACAATTTCAAGTAAGATAATATTAATGCACATAATTCATAAGTCATGCATGCATGTATTCTAGTTCCTCTGTATTGAAACTACACCTTGACCATGGAAAACATAGTCTACCCACCTGGTGAGCATTAAGGAATATAGCTCACATAGGGATACTGTTTGCTGGATTTTAATTAATTTTAAAATGAACACAAAGCCTTGATGTTCCATGTTTGTAAGTTGATAGACTCCTATGAAATGGTGAGTTGTACTTCATTTTCTACTTTAGTTTTAACCTAAGAAAAGTAATTAATGCTTCTAAGATAGTCATTACATATTCTTCTATCTTTTCATACTTAGGTAATGTTCTTAAATTATGTAAAGCCTTTTTTGGTGTTTTTTTATCCCTCCCCTGTTTATAAGGGTCTATAAAATGAAAAACCATCCATCTTACATAATTAAAATCAATACCAAACAAGAAGCTTTCTCTAAAAAAATAACTAGAAGTGCACATTTAGGATTGAAGAAAGCTTATTCGCTACAATCATTGAATAAAAGTAAACTACTTTCACAGAAATCTTGCTTTTTCTTATTTTATTGGTATTAGAATACAAAAAAGGAAAAGAAAACAATTTTCATACTATTTTGATGGACTGATAAATCCAAAATAATTCTGAAAGGATAGTTTCAATAGTGAGTATTTGTGAAATGTGTTCTATGGTGATTAAGGATAATTAAAATTCTTTCTTAATAAACAATTGCTCAAATAATGCAATAAAAATGTATGCTAGATTCCTCCTTCGTCCCCTCTACTTACCCTGTTGAGGATAAGTAATGGTATGGCACACTCCCTTCCCCATAATCCTTACATAATTAAGGGATATTGTCTTATTCTTACAACTCAATGATTGTTGGAATCAACCACTGGGCAGTATTGTATCAAATTATCAAGAACTATTAAAATGTACATGAACCAGTACCTCATTCCGATGAGCATTACCCAACTGAAATACTTTTTGTAATTAAATTTGTTTTTTAACCATGGTATATAGTTTTTCATATAAATTACCTATATTTCTATCATATAATATTATATTATGTCATACCATCAATGAGATCTCTAAATGGAACTTCATGTGATTGTTCTTAATTATGGCTACACATAGAGATCCCCAACTCATTCATACTGTATATTAACTTCTTGGAATCATCTACTGATATGGACAAAAATATTCGTATGTTCCAAGTTCATTAAAGTGCTTTTCCCAGTTCAGATTTCTCCTATAATGGCTCAGGTAAATGTTGGCAATCATTCTCCACATTCAGACAACTATGAGTACTATAATTACAACATAATTGATAAAAATAAGTATCAGGTTTGATCCATTGTTAGATTAGGTAATTATAACTACACAATGACAACCAAGGCCCTTCATTATGTAGCTATGCTACAAAGTAACTTTATTGTTACTCCACTTTTGAAATGTAAACATGAGTTATTGATTTGAATTAACTCTTGTGCCTCACTAACAGTAGAGAGTCCAAAAAGATAAGTAAGTATGTGGCAGAGCCATTGTTTGGTATGCCCTCGGCAATTAAAGGAGCTTTTACCATTGCCATCAGATTGTAAATATGAATTAACCTTTGCACCAAAAATAATGTGCAACAGAGCATACACAATTCAGCATCCATGATGATCATTCTCCCCACCCACCCACCCCTAACATCCTATTAGATATCTTCTGAAGTATAATATTCATCAATTATTTAGACTATTAGGCTAAAATGTGCTGATCCACACAATTCCCTCATTGGTAACAGATATCCTTAACCAGTTCATAGTTTAAAGGAGCCTAACTTAAATACCTGTTCTTCTGTGTCTCCAGTGTGCCACAGGGCATTGCGAAGCATTTGTCCAGGACCAGTGGAGGACTTAACCAGTTTTAACTGTATACCAGGTTCAGCAACTGCTCTGAATGGTGTTGCTTGCCAATAAGTCTGCGGTTCTTTTTTCCACATAACAGTATAAAACTTTTGGTTATCCTGATAGCTATAATAAAAACACACTTCATTAAACGTCATTGTAAGCACACTCCAATCAATGTGCACCAAAACATTTTTGGAATTCCCATATTAATATAAAAAAGAAAATCTCCAAGAAACGGAACCAAATGACTGTATTCATATATTATATCTATATATATATATATATATATATATATATATATATATATATATATATATATATATATATATATATAAAACCATAAACACGGTAATCAACCCGAAGGTCGGTTTAGTAGGTGATGGTAGAGATCACCCAGTACTAAGCCCTATACGGCATGTGAAAATTCACACATCAGGGTAGGGGGGCCAGTTCCTTTCCCTGTGCCGGTTATGGTTCCCCAGGAAGACCTGGTACCCGAAAAAATCACTTCAGCTTGGGTGGAGCTTATATATATATATACACACACACATTAAATTAACAAGATTATTTATTCCAAAGAAACTGCGGGAGATGCCGCAACAGTAACTTTTAACGGAGTCATCCGCTAATTTTAAAATGAATTTTAAATAAATTCTAAAAAAGATTATTTATCCTTAATCATGTGATGTGAATAATAATTTAATAGCTCAATGGAAGACAAGTATAAGATTACCTATTTTAAGTTTTTTATTCACATTATACTAAATTAATATTTTACAGATGCCCAATTTTATAGGTTTACTCAAGTATTTTGGCTTTGGTAATCCACAGAACTTTATCACATGGAAAGATCCTTTACATTTAGGAGTAATTTCTATACATTTATATTCACCTGAATATGAATCCAACATAATCATCATCCAATTCACTTTCTACAAAGAATGTTCCTTCAAAATCCACTCCCCCAAATGAGTCATAACCTGTAAATTTAATTTGAGTACATTGAAAGAAATAGTGGTCACGTGAATGGCAATATTTTATGCATGTAAAATATGCATTATTAAGACATTCATTTCGGCAAGTTTTTCTAATGTATGTTTTCATTTGGTTTGATTTTCACTTACCAACAGCTAAGCCAGGATCACTATTTTGTGTTTGTAAAATCTGCGCTCCTTCATTAAAAATTACCCAGTTAGGATCTATTTGAGAATCACCTTCTGGGTCCAATACTACTGTCTGGTACGTCCTGAAATAAATTATTTCCAATTTCATAACAAGAAAATGATATATTTTACTTTATGTAAATTAATAGGCACTATAAATCACTTAAATATCAGTACCTGAAGTCAGTCCTATGAATGAGAGAATTGTTTGGACAATTGTCCATGTAATCAGGAACTTTGTCAACATCAGTGTCATCTTGACAGATATCACCAACATGATTTCCTGCAAGAATTTATTTTCTGGTGTTAAAATAGTTGTTTACTAAATGTGTGTGTGTGTGTATGTATGTATGTGTTTATATATATATATATATATATATATATATATATATATATATATATATATATATATATATATATATATATCAATGTTTAAGGTGTGCATTCATCACTTACGGTCTACATCCTCTTGATTAGGATTATATGCAAGGCGGCAGTTGTCCTTCTCGTTAGGGATACCATCACCATCTATATCTAAATCACAGGCATCACCAAGTCCATCTTTATCTGTATCCAACTGATCACTGTTAGGGGTCTTGGGACAGTTATCAATATTGTCTTGAATGCCGTCCCTAAGGATAAATTGTAATAAACCAGATAATGCAGGTATAATTTTTCCCACATTACTTTTTCAGATAAACCTGATATTTCTCCTCCAAGAGAAGAGGCTTCTGTTGAGGTTAATTTGCATGAGTGTCAGTTTATATAAGTGGTGGTATTGGATTGTACAAATCTCCACCTCACTGGTCATACATGTGAATTGACTAACACCAGCAGTATTTATGCAACATTATCATAATATTTAATTTGAGTAATTATGCATCCTTATGAATTGGATTGATTGATTAGAAAAATTATGGCTGTCCATCAACCCAACATACACACTCAAAAAATGACTGTAACCTTATTTGAATGGTCAAAAAATATTATTTTCATTTTGTGTATCATTACCTGAATAAGTATTTACAGGCAAGGTATGAAATACTCTGAAAACTGTTAAATAAAAACATCAACACACTTTTATCTTTTAGCCATACCTGTCTCTATCAACATTGCTGTCACAAGCATCACCAATTAGATCCTTGTCTGAGTCTTCCTGGTAAGGATTTGGAGTATTAGGACAGTTATCGCAAACATCTCCCAATCCATCTCTGTCTTTGTCTTGTTGATCAGGGTTAGCTTTTTTCGGACAATTGTCTGACTCATTTGGTATTCCTAAAAAAAATAATAGTCCATTTATTCACATAAGGCTTAAAATAATAGGCATAATGAATTTAAAATGCAAAATTCATAAAAATCTTTGGTCACGGACAAGTATTAGAAAACAGATGTCAAAAAATGGGGAATAAAAATTCATGCCTATATCTGAATATTAACCTATTTTTGTGAATGTCTAAAACCTAAAAATTCTAATTCATAAAATGGTTTTTGCAGAACAATATCAATATAAGATAATTACTTATTACAGAAATTGGTACATCTGTTTTGCCATTAATTACAAATGTTTACAAAGCTGTTACCAAACTGAAGAATATGTTGAAGTAAGAATTATAACATTCATTTATCATTTAATAAAAGTGTACTAATTAATAGCAATAATATTATATATGTTTAATTAAAACAAATAATTATAACAGTACACATGAAAAGAACTACAATGCAATTTCTCAAAGTTAATATAATTGAACTCCCTTAGGAAGTAGGTGGTATTTATGAAAGAAACTACTCAGAACAAGCAAAATGATTTCCATGTACAAGTATACATGCTTGTGAAATGTGATTAATATGGTGCCTATTGATTGCCACTGTAGATTCCTAATAGGCTCTTTCACGCTTTCATTTTATGGTTCTTTCAACTGAGATATTGTTCTAAAAATATTTAATACCTACATTATTTGTACATATTTGTACACATGAATATTTAAACATGGCTATTTTTTAGGGCCAAGGTCTGTTTGTGGAAGTGTTCATTCACATATCTAGAATGTTCTTTAAAGCCATTTTTCATGTAAATAATCTCATGGGTTATCTCTACAGCATCAATTACAGAAGTCATCACCTCTTTAACCTTAGCAGAACATCTTACATACCATCATTGTCAATATCAGGATCGCAAGCATCACCAATACCATCTCGGTCTTGATCTTCTTGCTTACTGTTTGCAACTTTTGGGCAGTTGTCACATGCATCCCCTTGCTTGTCTCCTCCATCCTCATCAGTATCCTTTTGATCTGGATTTGACACCAGTGGGCAGTTGTCCTACGAGAGCAAAGAGTGCCCCCCATTGTCACAAAAATTTTCAGGAATGGACTTGGGAAATTCCACGCTAAGGTACATACTACAGAAGAGCCAAGTTTAAATTTATTGCAATGAGAATGTACTAATATTGTATGATGTTTTTAGGCAGTTGATATATTGTCATATCATGTATCAAACATACTGCTTCTGAAGATGGTATCTTGACTTTTTCACTTGGAGATATCAACGCTTTCACTATTGATACTGATAGTGTAATATTTCACCAAATGCAATCCATGTGTTTTTTCATGGTTAGGTTGAATTATTCAAAAATATCTCAACGATGAATTAAATATTAAACCAAGAGAACTACCACTTCTTGAAAGTTTAGAATGTTCCATAGAAGTATGAAGAAAATTTGAGTGTCATAGTCACTAGCAGTGAAATTCTGGTGCCATTTACATAAAAAAGTATGGGATGGATGGTTACGTCTCCACAGATGGCCTAGGCACTGAAGAACGCACTCGTACACCCTCCACAAGAAACTGTTCAAGTTACATTCAAATTTGAAAAATAAAATGTACTTTGAGAAATCTTACAGGATTCCAATTAATCAACATGCTTATACTTAACTTACCTACTAGATTTTCCAGTGACACATCAATTCATATGAGAAACTCTGGTATCACCTCATCAGGAGTAGTGAACTTGCTTCTTTGGCATGAAGAGGTACTTTTTTAATACTTTGCATGAAGATTTCATTTTAAAGAAACTAATTTATCAAAAGATCAATTTCAGTTTTGCCATAAAGGTCTTTCTCTGCAACAATCACCATTGGTACTAACTTTAAATATGCTATTACTCCAGGACTGAATCATTTTAAATATGATTTTTTCATAGTTAGACATTGGATCCAGTTGCAAATGATCATATTTACCTATATTCCATCCACTAAATGGGGTGAAACAGTTACATTTGTCAAAGTTAACATCTACACTTTTCACTCCTTCCTCCAATTATTTGTCATCCATGACACTTTATCCCACATGTTTATTTGCCAGCCTCAATTTATAATAAATCAAATAAATAGATTGCAAAAGTGAAACAAAATTTGATTCATTGAAAAAGTCCACATAACTTTTTGCATTGTTTTAGTGTGCCTTATGTGCTTCCCTATCTCTTTTCTCTGATGTGTATTTTATTAGCATATTGATAACCATACAAACCATTTTATATATTTCTCTTCAAAGCCAATTAAACTTGCACAAGTGCACCAAAGACCATGCCGATTTCACTTAAAGGCACAATAGTTGCAATTCATTTTGGGCTCTTATAAAAGCTACATGGAGTAGGGACCTATATTTTATCCCCCCCCTGACCTTGAGGTGGAAATAAATAAGTGCTCACTTATTTATAATGGTGCTATTTGAACACATCATCTTGAGTAATAGGTTAAAAAATTATAACAGCAATTGGATAAGACTTTAAAAAGCTAATGTACTCAAAATTTGAGTTTTTTTGATTATGCTGGATCACCTCATAACTTATCATAAATGTAATGTAGGTTATCATTTATGCATAGGTACTTACAGGATGGTTGGGAATACCATCATTGTCAGCATCATCATCACATGCATCACCAATTCCATCTCCATCTGCATCTTCTTGTCCTGAGTTAGGTATCATGGGACAGTTATCCTGTGAAGAAAGAGATTGTCAAGTTAGAAGTTTATTAGGTCAAAAGTTAATTTCAACCCTTCAACTGAGGTAGCCTGATCATTTTCCAATGTCTCTGTGAGGAAGGAAGGTGATGGGGCCTATCTCTCTCTCTTTCCCACAGGTTTTGGCAAATATGATAGAAGACCCTTATAAATTCCCCTGGTACCTTTTCTTTCCTCACATCCCAAGGTACATTCATTGTAAAGCAAATCTTGATAACTAACAAGTGGATCTTTAATTCTATAAATTAATTTTTTCATTAAAAATTTGTAGAAAATGGAAAAAATAATTATTTTCCTTGTAATAATCTGATTTATTTGAAACCAAACGGTATTTTAATCCATTGATTTTCAATCATGCAATGTTCACTTACTGAAAGTAGGGAACAGTTGAAAATAGTGTTCCAACACCATGGCATTGGAAGACAAGTCATAATGCAAATAAATTGGGACTGGAGAAATTTTAAACTTTCTGGCTAAGAAAGATTTCAGGCCATGAAGATTTATGTAAGTCCAGGTCATTAAGTCCTGGGAGTAAGAACTGGTCAAATACACAAAAAACATTTCTCTTGCAGTTCCTCATGCATATGTGAAATTATGTTTGCTATAGCTTAACAGTTTAGATTAATAAGGAGGCATTTTATGAAATGTGTGAAAGCACAGATTAAATGAAGTATTATTATGTGCATTATATGCATACAACCTTAGCATGAACTCTATGTATTTCCTCAAGGGATTCCAAAGACTTAATACATTCTGGAGGTGCCTGATCATGTCAGGTGCTAATGGAGTCCGGATGTAATGAGAATTGTGTAGTAGTGGAAAAACTGGATTTATCTGTCAGGGCATCATTTCCCTCGCAATACAATTGGTATCTCTTTGAACATCCCATGCACCTCATCAATTTTTCGACAGGTAATTATGTTATGATATGTATGAAGGATGGTATGTAATCATGTGGAGACCACCTTCAACATGCTGCCATCACCACAACTATTCAATAAATATCATGTTTAAGTGTATCATGATGGTTATTGAGTTTTAATTGTTATTCTGTTCAACAGTTTTGCATATGGTCATTAGATGATCTCTATGGTTAGACAAGAAGAGGCAAACAGCTGCTATTATGTAGCTGGGTTATTGTCATGGTAGAGTGGTGAAGAAAACTAATTATTCCTATTAACATAAGATGTTGACCGATGAATATAAGAAATTCTATAGAATCCATATATGTGAACTATCATGCAATCCAGAAGAAAATTGTATTTTGGCAAACATGTAGGATGATATGACCCACTATTAAGGGCCAGAGGGATGGTAAATCTTGCAGGTAGAAAAAGGCTCTCTGAAACACCATGGAAGTAACTGATGCATTTCATAAATAATGGGTGAATACAGGATTAATTAAATCAAAGTAACTGAAGGAAATGAAAAAACTCTACTATTGACAGCTTGAATGGATACAAATATTGTACCTTATTAATATGATGTCACCTAAATAAATGCATTTACCTTCCTACAGCGTTCCTCGGGACATCCCAGGTCATAGTCAGGCCAACGATCTAAGTCACCATCAGGACCACAGATGTTTCCATTTCCTGCCCAACCAACTCGACACTTGAACAAAAACATAGCATTCATTAATATGGGAATATAGTTGGCCTATTCAATAGCATAAAAAAGGAAGCTAAAGCGGAGGCTAAACAACTGTAAAACAATCAGCATCATTTTCCTATGATTTTTAAAGATAAACATAACTTCAATATTAGCAGTGAGCATAAACTTCATTCTGCTGATGGATGTTTCTCAAGAATTAAGAGTTAACCACTCCGTGAAGTTGAAACTTGGTGAATTATTTCTGCATGTAAAAGCTTTGGCTCCCCTGCCACTATGATAGGCAGAGTAAAAACCTTGATAAACACAAAAAAAATTTATGCCATCAATATAACTGAATTAAAAGAAATTGATTACAGCCGAAGTTACTGCGGAAAGAGAGTATCCAATGAAGCAATTTAGGTAACATTGTAAAGGAAGGCCATTTGGACATTGAAATATGTAAGACTATTACAAAGGGTGAAATAAACCTTGAAATGAGTCACTAGTGTTAATGTAAGTTGCCAAAAAGTCCACAGTTCAAATCCAACACAACTGCATCCATGCCCCATTAAAATGAAATTGGTACCAGAAAACCACTGAAAAATCCATCACATTTAGGAAAATAAGCCCATATATGCAGTAAGTTTCTACAGAGGCTTTCTAATGCATCAATTACATTTGAGCCTGATTGTCTCTCATAGAATTTTCACTCTTTGATGAGTATATACAGATCATGAAATGTATTTTTATTAAGTAGTTGGCCACTTAAAAAAAATTAACACAGATTCCCTGTTGACACATTCAAAGTTAATTTGATAAATTCATTTATTATCAAGTCCCACTCCTGGGTAATGAAAGGTAAAGTGGTGAAACTAAATTTAGACCATGGCCAAGATTATTTGTGTCTTGAACTTAAAATAAGACTAAAATACTTCACCACATTACAGAAGTCAGGTCTGTGCTGGGATTTGAAGCTAAGAAACATTCACCAACAAGTTCACACTAGGTTTTTCTACACATGAGGTGTCCAAATTGAATCATGAGATAATACCCCTCCATGCATGCTACATCACTCTCACTAATATGTTGAGGAAAATTTTTGTGAGAAAGCATTAGAGGGGAGATGACACTTTTAAGAGCCAACAGAATATCATTTTGGAATCAGGTATTCTATATAACTTGATCTAACCAATTTCATAGAGCATAGTAAAATCAAAGTTTCTGTCATTAATAAAATCGCAAGTTCAAAATTCAAAATTTGTGTGTTGTAAGGTTACCATGAAATTAAAGCAACCACATTTTTAAAGAAATATTCAATGACTGATTGCAACTATAATTTTGACCACCAAGAAATAACAAAATGTCCTCGTATGTGGCTCTAAGAACAAATCAAGGGAATCATTAAATTGCTTATATGATGGTAAATCATACCTCTGTAGCCCTAATGTAATTACAATACTATTTTATGAGATATACTAAGGGAATTTTCCAGTACGTGGCAAGCTAGATCACGCTTATGACAACAAGCTAATGGCCTTCAATAATATTTGAAATATGTATACCACAAAAGATCATCGGTGAAAAAGATTAAATGCAAGGGACTTATGTTGCCACATACAAAATATTTGCTTGTTTTAATGGTACCTACCTACCTAAATATGAGTTAAAAACCATGCTGCAATATGGAGGGAGGTAGAAAATCATTATTTAAATAAGAGAAAGGATTCAATAATAGCTACTTACCCTGCAGATATAATTTTGATATCCTTGCTGGTGAATACATTCTGCATTAAGGTCACATTCAGTTCCATCTGAGCAGTGACCAGGTATGTTATGGCATCCTACTGTTTGGTTTCCATGATATCCTCGATGGCATCTCCCACAAACAAAGGATCCCTTGAAGTATTTTAAAAAGAATCTTTTTTACTTGTCTGGTAATAATTTTTTCAATTACAATTACATTCTTGCATCAATTCTAGGTTTGTTTGGAAGGAACTACTTATTATTCATGTTAATAACTCTACAATATTAAATAAATGTTGGTATTACTGTGAAAAGTAAAAAACACGTTCTCTTACTTAATATTCATGTCTGTGAAAACAAAATGGTCCATGAAAACAAAATTATCCCCATTTATGTAAAAAAACATTGTTATTCTCATAAATATTAATGTAGGTACACACATACTAGTAATACCTCTTAGAACATGCAGATGTAAAATTTTGCCAACAATGAATTATGAAATAAAAAATGTCCATATATTACCTCAGTGTTTGTGCAATCCGAATTCGGAACACATCCTCCATTTCTTCCATCAGCACACTCATCAATATCCCAGCATTGCTGCCTTAGTTGCCTTGCCACCTCTACACCAATTCCCTGAATACCTGGACTTCCTGTAAACCCTGCAGGGCATGGATCACATCGAAAACCAGGAGAGAGGTTATGGCAGGACACTCGAGGATCACATGGTT
Organism: Hetaerina americana; assembly: GCF_022747635.1. Taxonomy (NCBI): domain Eukaryota; kingdom Metazoa; phylum Arthropoda; class Insecta; order Odonata; family Calopterygidae; genus Hetaerina; species Hetaerina americana. The sequence goes on along the minus strand of NW_027286069.1, from coordinate 70,891,470 downwards.
GAACCAATTCACACTACAAAAATGGGAAAAAATTTTATAATGTGATCAAATTATTATTTTACATATTAATATAAAATGTGTTGAATTTGAAATGGTTTGATGGGGCTAATAGACATAATAAAAAATAGATTACTTGAGAAATCACTCCGATAAAAGTTTCCCACAGTATTTAAAGAGCAATTCAAAGTTAAATTTGTTTTCCTGGGGGAAAAATTCCTACCATGAATTTTAACTGTGCAGTAATTTGAAGTACTAGTAGTTTTTAGGGGAGGCGATCGACAGCTGAGGTCATTTGCACCATTAGGGTTGGACAGGAAAGGATGAAGGGTGGAGAGAAACCAGTCATTGGCATTAGCCTCCTCTTAACAAAAGGCGCCAAAGGGTCCTCAGCACAATGTTCCATCTGATGGACAGCATACTCACTCAAAGTACCCTCCACAAAGCACCTCAAGTAGGGAATGGGACACCACTGAAAAATATCTGTCGTCACCGGGATTCGAACCCAGACCTTCAGGTTGGGAAGCCAGTACATTAGCCATTGCACAATCCCGATCCCTGCAGTAATTTTAAATTTATTTATCATGGGAAATGGGAAAAATTACCACTGAAACTCATGTTTTACAGTGGAAAATAGAAAATGACTGCGGTAAATCTGATTTTACCATAGAAAAATTGAAAACTACTGCAATAAGTTTAACTGTAGATTTAACTGTAAATGTATAAAACTTCATAGGGCATCCTAGTTGCAGCTTTGAGGATGACCATTCAAGGCTGGCTTTTAAGTGACATCCTTCACCTTTCATGTTCACCCTGCTGGTGTCAGATACTTTTGTTGCTATCTCGTTCAGGAGATAATGCTGTGAGAACAACCAAATAGCCTAAATCTGTATAAAATGATATGCTCTTGGTAAAGGGGTCAATTCCTTTCCCTTTAATGTCATTTTTTTCCCTCAGAGTTCAAGCAACCCACAAATTGTACCACATGGGTTTTAGATTGGGTTTTTCAAAGGCATCACTTAGAATATGAACCTGGGGCCCTTAGGTCAGTTGACCAATGCACTAATTACTATGCTACCATGCTGCATAACGGTGTATATAACAGGGATCTATAATCCAAATACAGACTTCAATCAATGAGACCACCACATTATTATTAGAAGAATCTTACCTCATTTAAATCTTGGCAGTACTGCCCATCCCCTGTGTAGCCTGCAGGACAAGCTCCACACCTGAAGTATGGTGATCGGTCAACATTTTTACACTGTACTCCTGGAAGAGAAAAATAGCCTTCTGTAATCTTCCTTTCCTAATCTTCTTAATCCATTACTTATATTGTGAAAGTAATATTATATGAGCACATCTTGGTTATATTCCGGTATGTACTTGATTCAAAACAGTGGCATAGGCATGGGGGGTGAGACAGTTCCCAGGATCCCAATCTCCAAAGTCTCACCCACATATATAGCCAAGATCTGCTGACTTTCAACATTAATTTGGGGAATGAATATCTTGGCCTAGTCTGGAGTGACACAGATGACTATACTTTCAACATCACCATTTTATATGGAATTCTAAAAGCATTCCATTACTTTCCAAAATATATACTAATTTATGATTTTATATGATGCAAACTGAAAATTTCATTATCATACTCGAGCATTTGCCAAGAAGTTAGGTGTGCACCTCACACATTGACTATGGATTATACTGTCTAATGCAACCAGGGTAAAAAAGTTAATATAACCAAAGCAAGTAAAGAAAACTGTAACTTCATAAACTTTTCCCTGAATCTGATATTGGATGAGCTGGAGTACTCTCTTACTTGAGACATTAGTTAATTTAAATGAGCATTAAAGTCTTTTGAAAGTTCATCATTTAACCACTTATAATGTCACATTAACTTGCTACGTATGAATAAGCTAATAAGAAACTCTAATCTGATAAAAAATTGGATCCTTAACTGTTTTTACACTAAAAAACTCAATCCTGTAGCTGAAATGAAAGAAATATCAGAGAATGTGAATCTTATTCAAGATATGTGAAAGATTTTTCTTAGGTAGTAAAATTTTAGGCTAGAGTAAGGTTTTAGGATAAAATTCTAGGCCATTTAAATGTGACTTTCTTAGAATTTCTCTTTTAGTGGTTCGTGCAGTCACTTTAAATACTATTTTACATACCTGGGTAACAAGGGTTTGATTCACAACCACTGCGAGGTTGGCAGCGTTGGCCATCTCCTACATGTCCACTTGGGCATGGGCCACATTGAAATCCTTGCACTGTGTCAGCACAACGGACACCTTGATGAAAATTGGGAAAGTAACGACAATCTTTTTAAGCACCTACTTATATATACATACTCTTAAGCCATTATTTATTTATAATAGTAATTTATGGTTAGACATAATGTGGAAATGTATCTTTAAAATATCCTCTGATCACATTTAGATTATTATTAAAACATTTATTTTAACAGACTGGATAACTAATCAATCTAAAGTTTACTTTTATTGATTAGGGTGAAGCTCATCTTGAGCAAAGCCCTGTGGCATTTGAAATTATACCCATGAGTGTAGTTCCATACACTACAATTTCCTGTTAAGACCTGTTACCCAAATAATTTCACTCTTTGGATGAAGCTGAGGGTGTCCAGATGCATCATCTAGATGCAAAACCAAGCCCTTCAGTCAGCAGCTAATTTCTCTATGAACTAATCTACTATGTCATTATTTTTATTTATTCTCACCACGTGATCAGTATACAATAGAGCAAGAGGCTGATTGCACATAACAATAGGCACATCAATATATGATAAATAACAAGCTACATAGAAATATGTACAAATTACAATAACTAAAAATTTACAACATGGTATACCAGTGAGCATTTAAGTGTTCTTTCACACAATAGCACATTCCTTTTGTAGGTATTCCCCAAGTTTTATTTTAAAACTGCTTACACTTTGAATTTCTTTCAATGAATTATCAAATGAAATTAAATAATTAGTAGATAATAAGTAAATAATTTAATGCCCATATCTTTGAGTGCACCTTTTAAAGCTTGAATTCTTACACATTTGTAATGTATATCATTAATACCACTTGTGCTATGACCAAGCTCATCACTGTTTAGCATGAAGCAGTTCATATTTATTTGGACATTGGTAGAATGTAAACACACAGACTTTTATATTAAGTGTTTAAAAATGGTCATATGGCAGTATGTCTTCAAGCATGAATAATTTCCAGGAATTTCTCCTGGCTGCATTAAGTAATCTGATTTTATACACATACAATCAGCAATATGCAAACTTATTGACCCAAGCAATTTTTCCCATTAGTTTATCCCAATTTTACGTTTTTCAATTTTATACTTATGTATATACTTTATGATTTCAGGCTTAACTTTGTGGAATAGTGTGTTATACATTTGAAAGGAGTTTGTAATTTTCCACAGAAGTCTGTGGAAAATGGCAAACTCTTTTAATATGGGCATATATACTTGGGTTATTTTATTATACATTCATGTGTATATTTTATTTAAATTTCTCATTATCAACTCACCAGGGTAACAAGGTCTATCCTGGCAAGTGATGCCCTCTGTACATGTTCGGCCATCCCCTACGTATCCCCTAGGACAAGGACCGCACCGCACACCATTTGCTGTTTCTCCACATTGAACTCCAGGAAAGCATGGAGGGGGAACCGATTGGCAGGTGATTTTTCTACTTCCTGTAATATTTATTATTAATTACCAAAAATTTAATTTTCTTACTTTTCCTGAATTATTTTCATTAAAAATGTATTAATGTTGTTACCTTTACACATTTCACACTGAGCAAGCATTTCACGAAGGCCTCTAGTTTCTTGGTGCTGTAATGAGATGGAGTTTTAGTTACTCTAGCTAAAAGCTCAAAAGTGTTTATATTTTCATAAGCGGATTATTTTACTATAAGTTTTGTTCAAGTGTATTTAAAATGATTAAATTAGTTTTAAGCATAATTTTATCAGCTCATCTTACCTGGATCTCTATTTCATCTTTGAGTTTCTTAATGGAACTGATGAGTTCTGATAGTGTCTTGATTAATACTGAATCTGCAATTAAATAATGGTGGTGAAAGAATATGCCAATTATAGTCTATGAAAGAATTCCATACGATAATACAGACATACATACATATATACTATTATTTTAATTGGAAATAAAAAATCCTCACGAGTAGCCAAAATGTGTACTAACCTTTTCCCTCAACATCATGGTACATTGGCATGTCACCTGGATTGCAAAAAGAGAACACATTATTGGTATTATTTGGGAAAGCTGTTTGCATAGGCATATTTTAAAATATGAATTATTTGACCACAGGCACTGATCTCTATCACATAAGAATTTTACTTTAAACTTTGATATATTTATCTAGTAAATATTTACTCAAATGTTATTTTTCTGCTTACATATTTTCATTTATTTATATTACCAAATATCTATCCAAATTTTTTTTTGTGTGGGTGACATACATTTAGCAGAGCAAACATTAAATTTGCAATAATTTTGAATTGGCTTCTTTTTGACAACTTATGTTTTACACTTGTAAGTAAGAAGTTGAACCAATTTGTACATTAATTTTTAATAAAAACACATATATCTGTGCTATACATACCTTACATTCTGTTTATATTAATATTCAATGGTTAATAGTGGTTAACACATAAGGCATTCAAAATATAGACAGATGCATAAATAGAAATCCATTGTGCTTCATTTCTTAAGTGTGCAGCGGCATCATGTCAAGAGTGATCTCCTATTAATTAAGCTAACACATTTTAGAAACCATACCCTCATTCAAAGCATTTCCATAAGCTCATCATAAACTAATAAGTCCACAGTTCACCATTAGAGCTGTCCTAAAGGTCACCTATTTTATAAATGATTAATAACAAGACCAGCTTAAAATGTAAAAAAAGGGTAGGACAACACTTATGTTTAGAATGAGACTTTTCTAAAAGCCAACCACCAAATATTTCTGAGTGAGAACATGTAATAATATATACCTTTTGGTGAATGTATAGCCCTTAATATGCACATGTATATATGTGTGTGTGTATTTGTGTGCATGTGTGTGTCTGTGCATACACACACACACACACACATATACACACACACACACACAGATATATATAGAATGTGTATTTGGCCAATGTGGCTCATCTCTTTCTTCTGGCTATGCGTGCCACGAAACGCACTGTTCTTTTCCTGTATGATGTTGTATGAATTCTAACCACTGTCCTTTCCTCTTGTGTATTGTCTATTTCTCCTTTGGTGGGTGAAACAGCCCCCTGACGCCATCTCTTGGCTAAAGAATCGGGGCGCTTGGCGACATATAAGACCCACGGATCTCAGGGTAAATTACATATCCTCGATAGCTCAAGTGGTTAAGAGCATCCGCCCGGCAAGTGGAAAGATCCGGTGTTCGAGTCCCGGTTGAGGAAATATTTTTACTCTTGTTATCCGTTCGATTCCGCCTTCCCCACCTCTATTGTGTTCGTCCTTTATACGTGTTCCTATCCCTTTTCCTTATATATGTTTCTGTATATATGAGTGTATATATATATATATATATATATATATATATATATATATGTATATATATATATATATATGTATATATATATATATACACACATTCAAACACAAAATCCCACCAAACGGCGAATAAATACTCATTTATATAGAAACAGATATAAGGAAAAAGGATAGGAACACACATAAAGGATATCCTTTTTCCTTATATCTGTTTCTATATAAGTGAGTGTATATATATATATATATATATATATATATATATATATATATATATATATATATATATATATATATATATATATATATATATATATATATATATATATATATATATATATATTTAAAAAACATAATTATGAATGAAATCCATTCCAATCAGAAAATGAATGCCATTTTATTCATTTTCATTGCAAGTATTCTAAAGAAAAATGTATTTTTTTGGCTAATGCTCTATGCTCTGGGCTTTCATGATACCAATTATGCAATTACTGCAGAAATTATCCATTTTCTTTAGAACTAACTATGATTATTCATACTGAGGGTAGTCCAATGGATGCATGAGGGTGATAAGTCTTTATGGCCTTCCAGAGGCCATTTTGGGACTCTCCCATGCACAATCAATGGATGAAGTAGCCATATCAGTGAGTGCACATTCAAGTTATTTCATTTGCAAATGATATCATGACAAGCACAGACTGATGGGGTACATTTTTTCTGACGAGTTGAACGTATTAATGTTCGAAGAAGATGCAGTTTCAATATTGGATGATTTTAGAGAGTGAAAACTTTTTTCTTCCTTCATTTTCTGCTGTCAGCCCTACTTAGGATGAAAGTCATTGAAAAGGTAAGGGATTAGGGACTGCAATCAGTGAGTAAATGATGAAAAATTCAAAAGGCAACTAAGTTTACATTAAAACATTTCAATTTGAATTCAATAAATGGTATTACCTTCATTCTATGCTTTCAATGTATATTATTTATGCAAGAAATAAGTAATCCTTCCTGCCTATACTTAACATGTGCCACCTTTTACCTTGATGGGGTACTTATTCGAAAAAGTACTGATCATTACAATATGCTGCAATTTGACACTTTTAACTCTGACAGTCCCCATCACAGAAGTTCTACCTTTAAAAGTCTCATGCTAAAAAAATCTCTACTCCAACTGAAGAAGTAGGTTTTTATTTCTGAAATTAGGACTGGGCTCTGACGCATAAATAAATCTTTTGATAAATAAATCTATGTGCCCTTGAGATCTTGATTATTCCTGAGTCATTAATGACTTTCATCATGTTTCCCAAAGGCTGAACCGCCAGTGTTCACAGAAAATCAACCCCAAGGCAACCGTTGGGTTTTCATGGAGGTCCTTTTCCCACCTAGGTTAATCCCTGTTGAATAACCCAATGAAACTTCCTGTAATAAATTGGCACATGTAAATTCCTTGCTGGGGAAATCTTCTCTCAAGGACTTTTCCAAGCAAGCAGTTTCATGGTACCAATTTTCAATGAGGAAAATTCTTGACTGCAATGACATTCAAGAAGACTATGCAGAAATGAAATCTATATTGTCTTAATATCAAATGAAACTTTTTGCTTATAATTAGGTTTAAATAATTTAATCTTTCTTTAACATAACTTGGCAGGAAATTGACTACATGTAATAGTAGAATTAAAGGAAAGAGTTAAAACAAATACATTCTCAGAAAAATTTTAATTCATGACTACTTCAAGTTTGGATGATACTTTTAATCAGTGAAAGTGAAGAATGAACTGCCACATTAAGCATTTACATTGTATCTGTTGAAGGAATTGTGGCTTTTATGAGTCAATGTTCAGCGAGAAATTAGTTTTTGAAACTTCCAAAGTTTTTGTGGCAGAGCAATGGCATATTGAATATTCCTATTCCATTTCACTAATATAATTATGAATATCCTGACTGATTTGATTCCTAACGATACATATTTTGGATGTACATATGATAGTTACAAGAACATTCTACCATCCATCACCCCTACTGATAATTGAGCTACAAAACTTAAGCTACAAAACATAAGCTACAAAACATATGCATATAATGCATAAAGGACATATTAATTGTCTCATATTTTTTTTCAAGTTCTCATATTCTCATGCTTTTATTGACCTGGCTTATGCGACATCATTTTCAGAAATAATTGGATCAACTAACACCGGAAATGATAAGCAGGTATTGCACCAACTAGCCTTGAGAAAACAAATTAGGGATATGAAAATCCCAATTTAGCACCCCATCCTCCACCATCTTCATTGGCTAAAGGGATATTCAGGTTACATTTCCAAAAAAATGATGTTACTTTGAATCTGACATCCCTTGTATCATGGTTTCAAATAAAACAACCCACTCGGCAAATGTATTTTGTTGCAATATTTTAAGATGAAAATGGAATTATGACATCAAAACATCATTATTGTACTTGTAACAATATTACCTCCAAATTCTTACTTCTCTTCAAGGATGGCCAATAGTAAAAAATTAGATACTGGCATATTGACCATCAGCAAATTCCAGAACTGTTATTCTCACCATTACATATATCACAAACATTCCTTTAAGAGGCTGCAGGGGGTTCAGGATGGGTCTTTATAGATGGTGGAAGGTCTTCTTAAGTAAGGTTTAATAAAGAATTATTTCACTCACTACTTAATTTGAAGCATTGGCTGCTCGCTGATAGGGTAATTCCTATTTTCATTGACAATAGTCAATATGACTGATGTGTCATCAGAACACACAGGGCACTTATTCACACCCTTTGCAGGGTTGCCAGATGAGATGAACTCAAAGTCATCAAAAGAAAGTGCTTTTCAGTTGCCCGAAACAATAGATATTCTCAAGCCTCATTCTCTGACCTATAATCTTGAATCGCACTACATGACCTGATAGCCTATTTTATAACACTTATTACACATTGAATTACTAAGTGAGTAAAATTTGCATGATTACTTGATTCTGAAATGAAAAATGGATTTCATTCCCACTAAGGAGATAAAAATTCATGTTGCTTTGACTTTGAAGGTTTCTAAGTGAAATAAGAAATAAAAATGTCATTTCATTTCCAATTAGGATCACGTAATTACATTACAAAGTAAAAAACTATATAAACTTAAAACCTTAAATTTTTCATATCAGATGACTCATAAATAAATTTAAAAAACAGAAAACTCAAGTTTGTGATCGTCCGAGAAAATGAAACCTATACAAACTGAGGCACTGTGAGGGTGAGAAGTTCTAGTATGTATCCTGCACAATGCTAAAAATCGAGCAGAGGATATGAAGTGGATTGCAGAGAGACATACCCTGATCAGATCACTCATATGCAAATGGAATGGCTGAATCAGCTCATCCACTACTCACAATTGATATACTGGAAAGTTGGCTCAACAGCCTTTGGTCAAGTGATTAATTTTAAAATTAGTAGTAATGTAAACCCTAGGCCATCATTTTTGAATCTACTTTGAGGCATTTAAATAATTTGGCTGCACCCATCCCAATGCATTCTTATTTTTTCTGAGAGCAATAAGAGCATATATCTTGCTTTATCTTAAGTTTTTCATAAGAAAGAATGTTAAATATCTTTGATCACTAAAGAAGGTATTATTGAAATACTCACTAATGATAATAGTTTAATTATTTTACATGAAAAAGTTATTTCAAGTATACATGCTATAATAAAAGCAAGACACAAAATTACACACATCTTAACATTCAAAGAATAGCATAAATTGTGAAATGAAAAATAAAAAAGCATACAAAACACTCATTATGAACTAAAAAAGTTCCACCTAACTTCTCATTTAGTTGAAAACTAAACAAGCAAAATAGACTGAGAAATAATCCCCTCATGTACATACTGGAATGTCAGAAAGACTAAAATAAAATAGTAAACATTAAAGCTAGTACAAATCACACATCATCCAGACATTTCACTCTCACATGCACACCATAAAATTTCAGAATTTTTCTCAAATTAGTATTAGAGCCATCAAAAATGTCAATTTTAGCATCATAATGACATAATTCTCTTCTCAACCCAATAATTCCAGGAATTTAGGATATTTTCACATCTACTACAAAAATGGCATACGAAATAATTGGGGATGACAAGAAAATTGGCAAGAAATCAGTAGCCAGATGGAGCTGCCAAGTTCCTTGTAGTGAATGTCCCCCTACGTGATATTCATGAGGAAGGTTACCCCCAGCACTATAGTCTGAAGCTATAGAGGGGGAAAATAATCCTGAATACATCCATATCTCATCTCAAAAGCCGCAAATTTATTCATATTCTCTTGCCTCAAAAACCAGATGTTACATCAACAAAGGGCTAAGCTCCACAGCCAAATATTTCCTAATCTTTTTTTCACGTATTTATTCGGTGCCTGTTTTTCCTTCCTGCAAACGCCTCTTTCACAAATGAAATTGTTCTCCTAATGTACTCAAAAGTACGCCTCCTTTAAAATATTGTCCAATACATGATCCATTCATCATACTTCAGTTTATGCCCTCATACGTTAATTTTTCACTTAACTTTCCTACTTCTTGATATTCTCGTTACTTTAGTTTTCTAATGGTTAAGTCTCATTCCATAACTTTCACATTTTTCCTGGGACAGTAAATTGTTTGACCATTTGGTGCTTAATCAACCTTTTTTCATCAAACAGAAGTACTTACCACCATATATGTCGTCAAAAGAAAACATATAAATGCAAACACTCATTACCGCGGTGAAGAGATACATATGTATTACAATTTCCTTCTTGAGAAGTCCAGTTCAAAATATTCAATTAAAGAATAAAAGGGCTTTGAAATCAACCAATCCTCAATTTTATGTGTACTTACAAATATTTTTGCATAATGTCAAATGTTTTCATATTTTAACAAATTTTTGAATGATAATTTTGATCGAGTGAAATATTAATAGAAAAGTAAATATCGTAAGAAGGCAACATATGATTTAAAGAAAATTTTCAAATGGCGGTCGGTGTCACGTGGCCACATGATGTTTATTGAAATATTGCTTGACGACCGCGAGGTTTCAAAATGTCTTCTAAGCGATCACAAAACTTTTCTGAAGCTGAAATGTCCATGCTGGTGGATCTTACAAGGTATCATAGAAAAAAGAAACTGATGGAGTATCCATTAAAGAGAAACAGAAAGTTTTGGAAGTCACAGCGAAGTCATTTACTGCGACACAAACAAACGCCGTAAGTAAATCGCATCTAAAAACATTTGAGAAGAAATTGAAATTTCGGGCAAAGAAGAAATAGGCCAATTACAAGGTTATTCGTAAAATATTCTGTTTAAACTAATTAAAATGATTTTCATGCGCCATTTTCGGCACATATATTCCATTTATTTATGTCAATAATTTCAATCTCTGGGCGATAGATGGAAGTGATCAAGACAGGCTGAGTGTTATCCAAACTGTACCGGCACCAAGAAAAACAGCAAAATTAGCACGATCAGTCAATTCTTCGTGAAACCCTGTGGATTGTAATGCAAATTGCTATCAATATAATGCCAAAGGTATGTTAATATGTTCAGGAATTTATTAGCAATCCTACGAGATTATAAACTAGAAAAGGATAAAATAGATTTGTATGTCAGTAGTGGAGTTATCTTGAATCAAAATATTTTAAGGCAGCGTAGAGGAGCCTTTAAAAATTTATTTTAACGTGGAAATATTTTGGGGAAAACAGCAGCATGCTGGACTATGAATGACGAAAACCGTTATTTTATGAACCTGTCACTAGGAAGTTAGGAAAAATTAAAATAGCAATGCGCATATTAATGTGAACTGAAATAGTTTCTGTTGAAATTTTACATGAGAGGAAAAAGATATTTCTACGTAAAAACATCAGTTATGCCATAAAAACACATTCGTGTAATAAGAATTCTCATTTTGTCCACATGAATGCCTGAAACTAGACGAGTGAAAGCATGTGAGGGATTAAACAATAGATTTTTTAAAATTTTCATGCATTTGCGTTTTGTGAATTGGTGCTGTAGTTTATAGAATGATTACCTTTAGGTTTATGAATGGGAACTTAAACTTAATAGGCATGTGAATAGCAGGGTTTTTAACCGACAAACACAATGATCAAAGCCTTTAACTACCTACCTGATAAGTTTGATGGATGTTTAATTAATTAACTTAAACCACAGAATCACATAGTGGGTGGTCATATTTTATGAACAAATGGAAATATATACCATACATCTAATATACATGCATATAACTCTTGTACATTAAATTTTTTCAGGAGAAAAAAATATTATAGTCGGATAAAACAGTGTGTATTCACTTGTTATCAAATAGTAATAGCAAAATTACGCCCTTGTAACATTTACTATATTTCCTATGTGTTGTAAAGATAAGTTACCCTTCAATCCAAATGCCGTAACCGATTCCACTACACACCTGGTACTGTCTATGATAGAAAGTCAGGTAACACTTACAATATGCCATCATAAATATTAGTTCACACAGTACATGATTTAGTTCTCCCCTTTGAAAAAAATCATTCATTCATGTACAAAGAAATATAAAGAGGGCAAATTTATTCATGTTAGTAATTTCAGTCCCTGACCTGAAGTAAACAAATGAGTACCCACTAGTTCTCTCTGACAGCCTTTGATTTATATCATCATTTCATTTGGTAGAAGTCACATAAATCAGCCTTCACAAAATTGTCTATAAAATTCTAAGATCCTTCAAGAAAACTAGGGAGCACAAGATTTGGTCCTGTTGCTGACACTTATTCATAGCACATGCAGTAAAACAATGGTTAAAATATAGATGTATATTTTACCATCCATGCTTGTCTACCTTTGAAGATGACTCTATCCGTCTCTGCTTCCTCCTACAGACGAGCAATGGTAAATATTCTGTCTTTTGACTCTCAAATCCATTTGGATGGAATTATTTGATTGTACTAACATAATCTGCCATCAAGGCTATTTTTGGGGAGTCAAAATTTAGTTACAAGTACTGCTGAACACAGTAAAAATAGCTATGAAAACTGTGTGAAGTTATGCTGCCAACTTGACGAAAGTGTCTGAGTTCCAGAGCATTCCATTGCAAAGTTATTGACTATGTGTACTGCAGCCGCTCTGGTGAGAATAGTTGAGCCACCCAAAATCTTCAGGAATGTGGGTAGAGACAAAAAGGCTCCAATATTCAACGTCTTGAATGATTTTGAGGTATTTGGTTCACAGGACTATCTCATAACAGAGTTTCATTGTATGTGCATAGTTATATTCATTTCATCAAGTCCATGCCAAAATAATATACGTGTATAATATCTTGATGTTGTGGCCAGATGCCATTTGAAAAATGTATGCATATTATGTCTAAGTGGTGTTGAAATAATAAGGTTTTACTCTACATGGTTATTTATTTTTGAAAAAATTTCTTAGCTAAGTACATAAAAATATATGATATTAACTAGCTAAAAATGCATATGGAAATATCCACCAATACCCAATAATAGATGGCATTTTTCTATGCATAGTATACACACCAAAATTTGGCAGAATTTTCAACAATAGTATACTTATAAAAATGGAAAATGATGTCATTTAGGAATATGTCATTTTTAAAGCCTTAATTTTAAATGCAGATCAATTACAACAAAAGAATGTTAAGGTGAAAACTGAGGGTTGGAAGGTACTAAGCTGAAGGAACTAAATAATATCTAGGACTTCACCTTAGTCCATTTTGGGAATATTTACTATCTTCAAAACTAAAATCGTCTAATTTATTTACTCATTCTTGAGTTGTGAATTGTATAATCCTTGCTTTCATATCAGTTTAAATTTGAGTTAACGCTTGAAAATTTAGCTATCCAAAAATCAGCTACATGCTCACAGTAATATGATGAAATGGACATATGCCATTATTTAGTAGCAAATCTCTCATTCAAATCTCAATTTACAAAGGAAAAATGATTGAGAGTGGAAATCACACATTCAATGGAAAGTTTCAGTGACACATTGTTAGGTGTTAATACATTCATTAAGTTTTCTGAAATCATTTATGATAATGTTGAAGTATTATGACACCCAATCATTATGCTGATTAAGATGGAAAATTAACAAGCAAAAGAATATGACGCTTCTCATCAGAATTATCTAAACAAATTAAAAATTCTTTCGCTAACATGTAGGGTTGGCATATAATAATCTGCTGAAATGAGGACTCTGCGATGACAAATGGGGACATGAGGCTCTGAAAATTGAAATTCCCCTCATGTAATACATAAAAGGATTGAAACTGGTTAACTCATTATTTTTTATTTTGAAATAGATTTGAAAAAAATAATAATTAAATATAAATAGAAAACATGGGAAATAATTATGCATCTAGATATCCTACCTATGTTGCTATGACACTACTTCCATTTTTAAATTACTTTTATTTTACAAATTGCTTATGGGAGATAATTTTTACCTCAAAAATGGTAATGTGTACACAAAAATTAGGATATATGGCAACCCTAAATATGTTTATATGTTACACATACACATAAATATTTAGTAGCATATTTTACCACTCGTGTGAAAAGCAAAAAAATTAATTTGAATGCATTTTTAAGTGTTAGACCATCCAGGATCCTTGGTTTTGCCAATAATCAATGAAGGATTTTGTTTTCTTGGTGATAGGACAGAGATTAGGTCACATCATAGCGCTAAGTTATTTGGTTTCAAGCATTGCTGTGGCTTTGCTACAAATTTGACACATAGGTACTTTTTTGTCATAATTCAGGCATCAGATAATCTTTTCTCGGCTTACCTGCCGATTGAACTGGAATACTGTTATTTGAAATAATTGAACTCCATAAAAATAGCTGTGGCCTCCTCTTTTTGCAGCGAACCACCACAAGTTTTCCATCTATTAGATGAAGTAATTATTGTAAGGGTTATTCACTACATTTTGAAGGAAATTATGCAATAGCATACCAATCATCAAATTATATTGATAGATGCAGCTCAGAAAGGAGGATCTAGGGGAAGAAATGAAATTTTAATATTTTTTACTATGTAACCATTCTTATTATTGAGACTCAAAGAAATGTATCAGTAATAAAATGTGAACAATCTTAGAATGAAATACTGATAACACCATTCATAGCATAATCACCTGACAGTCCTGTAAGTAAGTGTTTCTCTTTAAAATATTAAATTTCTTTATCTGTCAACAGACATTAACTTTGAGGGCTGAACTGATCATATATTAATGAATATAGATATGTAGATACATTATACTTGCTAGCAGAAAATTTCTCTTTGATGCCTCCACCATCAATTACTGAGAAATTTTCTTCCAATAAGCATAAAATTCAAAGCCACTAATCTTTCCCATTTTCTCTCCTATTAATAGTTCCTTATTAATGATCTTTTCTGCCTGCCCTCATGTGACATAAACATCTATCATTTGTTAACAAGCTTACTTGACTGGATGGCTATAAACCCTGGAGCACCCTTAAATGAGATCAAGGATTTCTCCCATATGGGATAATGCTTTGTCTTAGATTCAATTTTCCTCACTTAGACAGGGAATAAAGTTGTCTCACGTATCATCGTGAGGCAACTTTATTTTATCCTTTGTTTGAGGTTCCATAGATCAATTGTTTTATCGAAATTAATAGGAAATCATAAGATACGAATTTGAATGCTTTTAATTGAAATTACCGTTATGATAGAGGTTGTTTGCAGTCATTTTCATAATTAATTGGTAATCTACTTTATTATAGAGGCTATGGATGATTCTCGGGTGTCTCACATTCTCATTGATTTCTGAAATACAAGCCCGTTTTGCACTTCACCATTGCCTTCCTCAGTTCCTTGCAATTAAATAACATTAAAATTAACACACATTTACACCATCATTGCAGGTTATCAATCTGTGGATTGGTTCATAGCAGGTCTCCAAACTCCGCTTCCCTACCAATCTCTTCACTCCTTCATCCCTCATCTCACCAATATTTTCCATTACCTGCTTCTCATAGTTCATCCTTAGCCTTCCTGTATAATTCTTCCCCTCCATGTTTCCTGCAATTTTAGTCTTCATTAAGCTATCATGATGCAGGATTAGTCCAATTGAGTTCTCTCTACTTCTTGTAAATGTCCTCCACAGGATTATCTTTTTGCCCACTATTTGAAGTACTTCTTCATTCAATACTCAGTTTTTTTCAAATTTTTCCAAATATGAAAGAAGTCATTAATTATTTTATTTTCATCATTATTCTGCTGCACCACACTTCCATTTCCTCCAATCTCCTTTTCTTGGCTGCTCTTATCATCTAGGTCTAATGTCTGTAGAAAAGTAGACTCCATGTATAACTCTTGATGCATTTGTCTCCTTATGCCTATGCTTGTACTACTTGCTATGAGAAGTTTTTTGATAGAATGCCTTCTTTGCATTCCTGTTTGGTTTTTATAAGTCTCTTACTTCTTCCATCACCATTGATGTTGCATTGTTCCACTGTCTTGTCTTTCCTTAGTCTAAAATGGAAATTATCTTCTCTACTTCAACTGCAGACCAATACTTTAGTTTTAATCTTGTTTGTATTGAGGGTGAACACATTTAACCCCTTCTCCATAATGGCTAGCATTCTTGTTAGACCTACTATCCCCTACATGTAGTACAAAATTTGTTATAATTAGGTACTATTCCTTTTCATTCCCCTGCCTATCTACACTTTTCCCTAATGTCAGACAGAGGCTCCAGTACCATTTTTATAATTCCTTTTATCACTCATTAGCCTTCTATGCAACTCCCTCACCAATATTTAACTTTTCTGCTTACTCTCACTTACTTACTAACAACTCTTCTAATAATTCTTCATTGTCTTTCACTATCAAGCTTATTTTTTCACTTTTATCATTGTACTTGCATCTTAAACACCTCCAAGCTATGCTCAAATACAAGCATTCTGCATTGTTCAATGACATGTTCCATATTAGAGTTAGTGTTTCTTTCCCTTGGTATTTACATTCTTGGCTGTCAGTGTTATGATTTTTGAATCATCTTTTTACTCCTCTTTTGTTAATTTGTACATTACTTTTGTTTCCTTCCTTTCACTATCCTTTCCACAGTGCCTCTGGGCGCCCAGAAAATTTCCCAAATATACTCTAAACTTAATTTATTAAGTCTCAATGTGTGCATACATGTACATCACCCTAGTGTCATGGCATTCCGATTCTTTCCGTTAATCTGTTTCTTTTTCGAAGATAATCCCTCTTTTCTCCATTTTCTTAACAGCCCATTTTAATTAGTTTGCATTAGGCTATTAAATTAGCCTCAAGTCTGCAACTGCTCGCTGGTAGTGTATGGATTGATAGAATCTCACCATAAATCTTTTCATAGGTACACAGTGCAGCAACATAACTTCCTTTTTTGAAAGCATTTTACGTTTGAAAAACGAAAGTTATGTTGCCACACCCTGTATATTGCAACGTACAAGTATTGATGTCTTCTTGAATTTTACATGCGTAAATTTTTCATTTACAGTATTTGAAAAAGTTTTTAGCATTTAACTTTTATGCCTCTGTATTATATTGTATAATTATATAGGATATAATTTTATAGTATAAGTTGATAAATAATAATTAGATATCACAAAATATTCTTATAAAAAATAGTTGATTTGCTCTTTGCACTTAGACAGCCTGTATATTTAATGCTTTCAGATTTAGGCAAAGGAATATCCATATGAATATTTGTGATTTGTGTATAACAAATTTAGGCTTTCAAGAATAGTTTCTGGAATCAGATGTTCTCAACAGATATACCAATTCTGAGTAACTAAATAAACCAAATATATGCTCGTTAAATGATTCAATCGAATAATAAAACTGCATGCGTGTTCTGAATTAAAGGCTTTCATACACAATAAAAAAGAATTATAATTGGACAATCTCAAATTAAATGATAATATAGTTTTTCATGGAGTAAATTATGCACCCCATAACTGGACTGCACTGCATTCAGGTACCCACTTTCTTCACTGCTGGCACTGTTAAAATAAATCAATTGAATTTCAATTGTAATTAATGATTATTAGTGAAAGGTAGCTTTTATACCTTGCCTACCTCTGTCATAGCGGTAAATTTCATTAGGCTGCGCCTGGATTGCTTGCATCTGTGATGAAGGGCAGTTGTTCCTATTAAGGACACTGGCCATTCCTGTGTTTGCATCCACTTCTAAAACATATCGCCTTTCCCTTATCTTTAAAGAATTGGAAAAAATTAGGCTATTTTCTTAAACTTCCATTAATTGATATGTGAATTAATGATTTGTTTTACTTTTTATGAAATCACGAAAAAAGTCCAACAAGTTTACTATTTGGAAATCACAGTGTTGATGTACAAAATCCAAATTCAATTAATACACACACACACACACACACACACACACACATATATATATATATATATATATATATATATATATATATATATATATATATATATATATATATATATATATATATATATATATATATATGTAAAAACACAGATTTAGATTTTTAGAATATAGAAACACAAAGAAAGGACACACTATATATATATATATATATATATATATATATATATATATATATATATATATATATGTATATATATATATATATATATATATATATATATATATATATATATATGTATATATGTATATATATATATATATATACATATATATGTATATATGTGTGTGTATATATATATATATATATATATATATATATATATATATATATATATATATATATATATATATATATATGTATATATATATATATATATAGTAATTGCATACTTACAAAGCAATTGCACAATAACATTTTGGTATACACGTATAATAAGATCACTATTGGTATACCAGTAAAATATTTAGGGGCATGGTAACTCACCACTCTGAGTGATGCTCTTGGTTCCATTTTTGCATACATCTCACGCATGCTTCTTGGTGTTCCAATCATTCCTTGATATACACAGTCCACATACAGGGCCACGTGTGCTCCCGGCTGCACTTGATTGACATACAACAGGAGGGACCGTATAATACTCCCTTCCGTGATTGTCTCCACTGTGTAATGCTGTGAGCGAGTCCTGCCATCTTCAACTGT
Organism: Hetaerina americana; assembly: GCF_022747635.1. Taxonomy (NCBI): domain Eukaryota; kingdom Metazoa; phylum Arthropoda; class Insecta; order Odonata; family Calopterygidae; genus Hetaerina; species Hetaerina americana. Next base: position 70,872,724 of record NW_027286069.1, on the reverse strand, counting down.
CTCAACAATGACTGCAATGATAAATGTCAAAGTATAATGTTAACAACTTCATTTCAGTTAGTTTAAAGGGTAAAATAATATTATTACTTTATGTAAGATATTTCAGACTCAATTTGGGCTCTGTATTTCACATTTTTGTACTTTTCATTTCAAAATCAGAGATGTTCTCCTAGTTATTAGGCTAAAAATAGGCCGATGGAGATCTTTCTGCAGATCGTTAAAACTACTGAGGGTTGTTTAAAAAAAATGCATTCAAACTCATAAATTACGCGGAATAACGAAATGTTCCTCGAGAGACATCATTAGGTCTACGTAGTATTCCTCGAGAATGACCTCATTTAGGTAAACTCACAAGATGCAATATTAATTCAGAGCTAAAAAATAATATTTCCTTTCACATTTGAAAAAAAGCGGTCTATTTCCTCATTTCTTCCCATTAGTGTGGTCCTGTATGGCCTTGTCTCCACGAAATTAAAGCGGGGCCTTTTTTATTTTCCGCTGTACTCGGCAAATAAATCCTAATCAGGATAGCGGGTCCACAATTTAAAGATGCCTTTTTCTTTCAGGCCATGATGTAGGCGTTCGTTATTTTTAACATGAAGCTACGACCGCAGGGGGACGATAAAAATTTCGACCGCTATGCATGAGCGTGATACTGCGATAATTCCCTTTTTTCCTTTCGGAGATGCTGATGTTGACGACCCTTGACCTTGCTTTCACCCACATCTACTCTTTACATTCTCCTTCGCATGCTTTCACTCAGCCCTCTTCCCTTCAGCCTTGTTACACAGCACCTTTGCAACAGCGGCGAAGTATTCACTCCGAGAAACACGTAATTGCGAATTATCACGTAAATGTTAATGCATAAACAAGAGTCGAGCACCATAAGATCAGACATCAGTTTTTAGTGTCAGAGAGCATCGAGAGGGGCATTGGGGTAATAAGGATGAGTTTGCGTCATTGTCGTGTAAAATAGGAAACAGTTCTTTAAGAAAGGTTTATAGTCTGTGGGATCCAGGGAAATAGGTGGTACAAAGGTTAAGTCCTGCGTCAGATGTGGGCTTGATTTTATATGGTGTGTGTGGTCGGGTGGAGCGATGGATTTTATTTTGTAGGAGCTTTTCTGGGTAACCGCGTTTGTGGAGTGCAAGGTGTAGATTGTCGAGGTATTTGTTGAGAGTGGCTGTGGTGTTGCAAATTCGGTGATAGATTCAGAGCCATGTGCCCTGAGAATAAAATTGTCGTCTATGTAGCGGACCCAGAAAAGAGGCTGGAAGGGTTGCTGTGACAGGAAAGTCTCTTCGAGATGTCCCATGAAGAGATTGGCGTATGATGGTGCCATCCTCGTTCCCATCGCTGTGCCTTAGGTCTGTAGGTAAAAACAATTTTGGAACGAGAATGCATTTTTAGTCACGACGAAAGTGGCAAGATTGAGGAGAAATTCAGTCGAGGGGCGCCGGGGCAGGGGGCGTAGAGAAAGATAATGCTGGAGGGAGGATAAGCCTTCTGCATGGGGAATAGCGGTACAAAGCGAGGTGACGTCGATGGTGGCCATAAGTAGGTTGGGTGTGGAGGGAATAGAGACAGAATTTAGACGGTTGAGGAAGTGGTATGTGTCTTTCGTGAAGGAGGGCAAGGAGAGTACAAGTGGTTGTAGGTGGTGGTCAAGGAATGCGAAGATTCTTTCGGTGGGAGAATTGTAACTGGAAACTATAGGACGACAGGGGATGTTGGGTTTGTGTATTTTTGGGGTGAGTTAAACTGGGGTGTTCTGGGGTTTGGGGGTGACAGTAGGGATATGTCTTGGGAGGAGAGGCCTTCTTCTGGTCCAGAGTGGAGAAAAGACCGAATTTCAGTTTGGAAAGTTTGTGTTGGGTTGTTGGTGAGAGTGGTACAGGTTGATGTATCATTGAGGTGAGCGAGGGCTTTGAAAATATAATCATTGGTGTTTAGAATTACAACAGAGGATCCTTTATCGGCGGAGGTGGCAACGATGTTGTGATTGGACTGTAGGGTTTTTAGGGAGGTCAGTAATTTTATGTATATTTACGTAATTGTTTTAATGAGAGGTACACTCAGAATTTTCAAGAATTTCATATCCTAAGGTTTCTGAGGGAAAGTATTAATTTGGATTTTGATCTTTGGAAAACTCCAAATGTTTGCTAAAACTGCCACAAAATGCATATGTGTACAGGGTGAATACGAAATCGGAACTTCAGTTACCTTCCATTCATTTCATATCATGAAGGTACATCCTATTCTGTGTAAAATGCTTATTTAACGAGAAATATTTATTTTCGCCTTGTTTTGTCTTTTTGTTTTGAAAAAGGTGTTGTTATAGAAAACATTTTCAAGTTTGAGGAGAAGAATTCCAAGTTGTCATGGAATTGGGTTGAACATTTTTGAAATTAGCTAAGATCAAGTTTGAGCCCCATAAAAAAGTTTTGAGTAAAAATAAAACCAAATGAACGGCTGACTTTCAAACACAGATTATTCTAAGCCAGAAAACAAGCAATAATTGTAAATTTTACCTTGAAAACTGTTCGAAAGACTTAGTTGAAATGAGGTGATTTCATTAGTTCATGGGCACAAGGAAGCGATTTACCGGTGCCACTTTGGGTGACCTCAGTAAAATAAATTTGGGTTTCAGATTCACTAAAAAGTCATTATCGATTAGTTGTTAATTAAATAGAAGATGGTCATCCTGGGTTGATAACTGTTCTGAAGGAAAGGAGCAATAACCTTAAAAACGTGTAACTTAGTCCTTACTCGTTCATCATTGACGATTTTGATAAAGTGAGGGCATTTTCTACCATTTTCTCGTGCGAGAAAGCAAAATGCGGCGTCGCATACAATGTCGTATATTTATGTTGTGATGTCAGGATAAAGGCGCTAATACCTCTTTCGGTTATCGTCGCACTGAGGTATTCAAAATCAAGCATCACAACTCCTAGTCAATAGATGAAGTGCGAACCCTTTCACTAATTCAATGATTAGATGAAAGTTTCATTAACTGCTGATGCCTGCCTGCTACACGCCCTTGTGACGCTGCGACGAGATTTAGTGGCAGACATTAAAAATGGCGGAAATGGTTCATTTATGACGAGGTTGGACATTACTTATTCGGTCGATGAATCATACCGTACCATGTTTACCACTCTATCATACTTTCCTTGTAATCCTCATCCCATTTCCCGTCGCTCTCTCACATTCCAAAGTGAAGTTTACCCTCAGTTCTCTGCTCCCAATGCCATCTGAGTATCATGGGTCAATGGCAATTACGTAGCTTGGCCCACGAGCGGCAGATGGCCGTGTGGCAAGATCCGGGTGATTTTTAGTTTCCAATTCTGCGGATTAGATCTTACAGTGCTTCGCGCTTAGTGTCCCCATGCCCGAAAGCACATCATAATTGACTTCATTAAAAGAAAGGGATACCGTCCAGGATTGTACCCGAGGATCTTTGACGTCATTCCTCGACTACCGAGAATTGAAATCGTTGCCATCCCCTTCAGCTCCGTAGGCCAAGCGTGTTACCACTTATGAAAAGATGGGCAAGTGGAGCGTTGTCCGTGTAGTTTCACGATTTGACCTTGCATAAGGAGTCAAATGAACCTCTTTTGAGAAAGATCACAACTCAGATTCCTCGTTACGCTGGCGCCTCTAATTTACAGCATATAAGAAGAGAATTGAGCAGCATTCGGATGGATTTACGAGTCCGCGTAAAAAGGTCGATAGGTCAGCGAACGGAACAATTCATAGAACAGAACATTTGAATTTCGTTGAATTTCACATTTCCCTAAAATTATTCATTTTTAGTATTTGATTCTATATATTTATTCTTTAACCACCTTCTCCTTTCCCGCTTTGCTTTTCTGTTCCCTTGATGGCAATTCCCTATGAAATCGGTTTCCGACGTCTTGGAAAGATATCTAGGCCAAGGCGGTTTCCCCATTAGAGTGCATGCACTTCAAAGGAATGCGTGAAATATTCGATTTCCCATTATTACATTTTTTAAACTCGGATATCAAAGCTAAATGTTTTGAAAATTGCCACACATACAGTTTTTTATAATACTTAGGTGACTTCGAATGCTGCATCGTACGGAATTCATAACTCAAAATTTCTCCCACGTCTTCAAGAGCGGTAATTGTTGCTCCTAATTCTAGTATTTTATGGAAAAAAATCTAGCACAAAGGCATAAAAACTAGGCATGCGCTCACGTGACGCTTTGACTCAAATATGGAGTATACTTTTACGATGAAGACAAACTTTTAATTCGATTGCAGTACTTGAAATTAGAATTGAATTATCATATTATAGTCACATATACGATGCAATACAATTCATATTCATGATGCAGTTCAAATTATTTACGTGGTTATTTACTCAACTTGGTCTTGAAAACAGGGATGAAATTAGGTTTTAGCGTTGAACTTTGACATCTTAGGCCATTTTAACTTGTCCATTAACTTTTTACTCTTTTGAAATAATTCCGCGACTATTAAGTAGTGCTTTGGTATAACTAATTACCACGAACGCATGCTATGGCTTCTCTAAACTGGTTTTTGGTTGTCACGCTTTATCCTATGGAATTAGAATCAGTTTAAATACTTTACTGGAAAAGAAATATATTTATGTGATTTCGCTGAAAATATCGCGTATATACGATATGCGTGGGATATGTGTAGTGTCGGCTAATATTATTCCCGGAAAAAAATATGCATTTATATATAAGAATGTGTGCGTGCAATTCTAAAATTAGACTGACCTCCTTAAACAGGTACAACACCATCCAATTTTATTTGTCATCGTTCGAAAACAAATCTAGTAACTGCCCTCAAGGCTTGCATTTGATTGAAAAGGATGGGCACGCGGGGCATCCCAACGAGCCGGTGCACTGTCGACACGCAGGGGAACGACAGCAGATTTGGGATGAATGATGATCGAATACTGTCGTGGAAGCCCGAGCTTGAATTCAAGCCGAAGTGGGCCTACGGACATTCTAATAAAAACCATGACAGATCACCGGAAGTGATGAAATCAGACGGAATAAATTCCTTCGTCAATCCAACAACCCTTGGTTAACATTACGAGGCCAGTTGGCACACCGAGGAGGTAAAAAAAGCGAAATAATGTCTCAGATAGATCGACCTTGGCGGTATGCGAATACTTCGGATATAGGATAACTTATGAGATAGATAAATGCACAAGCCATTACAAATAACTTCCGAAAAAATCAATACATTCCAATATAATTCAGTTCTAATTTGATTAAATATTATCCATTGAACATTTACAATGGATGCACATAGTGAGAATCTAGAAAAAAAGTCAAGAAAATGAGGTTTCTCGTTAATAAATGAAAAAGAAACACTTTGTTCCAATCCACCACTTTATTACAGGTACGACTAGTTTCGACGCTACGGTGTCATCCTCAGGTACCTGAGGATGACACCGTAGCGTCGAAACTAGTCGTACCTGTAATAAAGTGGTGGATTGGAACAAAGTGTTTCTTTTTCATTTATTAAAATGAACTTCCACAAAGTTGAGGCTGAAACTATTGAACTAGGTTTCTCGTTTATGACATTTTTTGTGGGAATGTTGCCCAGCAAACTGAGATATGCAAGAGCAAGGTTTCCTGCTTGAATGTTATTAAATTACAAAGACGAAAAGAAAACCATTTTCTTTGAAAAAACATGCTCATCATATGTTTTGATTTTGTTTTCGACAAATAAGAAACTCTAACGGAAAGTTGCAAGATGAAAGAAGACACTTTGCTTTTTCTCAGAGAATATTTATAAAAAACAGCGTTACAGCGAAACCTAGGTCTAAATTAAAAAATTCTATGTGGAAAAGCAAAGTGTCTTCTTTCATCATGAAGAATTTCCACCAGGTTCGCCAGAAACTGTCATGGTAAGTTTCAATTGGAAATAGCCGTAAGATTATGTACGCTAATTAAATTTACCTTCTCATCTATCGCTCATTGAGATACTACGAGTACTATGTGTCTTACATGTTGATGAGACTTACGGAAACTTCCTCGCCACGATCTGGGTTTTAGTCACGCGGGGCAAATGGTAATTATTCTGACCATCGCCTCCTAGAGGAAATATTATCAACGAAGGCCAGAAAAAGAATATTCATTACGTTTTTCCACATCTCCTATTGCGTCTTCCTTCGAAACGAGTTATTCTGACCGTTTCATGATTGTCGTTTATAAAATTGGTTTCGAGGGTCAGTGCTTACGCAGGAGACCTCCCGCAACGACATAGTGAGAGATTATGCTAGTCGGCTGATGGGGAAGGTGGGAGGGGTAAGAAGGGACAAATCCACGAGACTCAAGAAAAACAATGAGGAACAGTCATTAATAACCCGGCAATTTGGGGTTGGAGGGCACGACAGGCGCCCCTCTGTCCTCCCGGTAGGAAGAGAGATCAGGAGGGGGGGCGGGAGAAGGAGGAAAGTGGGTAGGTCTCGGCCGATTTGGCCGCCTTGAACTTGATGCCGCTCTTTTCGCGCGCGGGTGGGTGTGACGCCGATCCGGAGAAAGAGAGGAGGCCTTGGGATTCCGCCGGCAGATGGGGACGGCGTCTCCCTTCTCCCCCGGCTGCTGCTCCCTCCACGAACGATCCACCACTTCCTCGAGCGCGGCGGGGGGACCTTTCTCTCTCTTTCGACTTGTCCCGAGCCCATCGAAAGCCCTCACGACCATGACCTACCTTAAACTCACACGGAAAAATTTTTCCTTCACTCAAAGCCAGAGCACGGAGCGTCCGGTACGGCGTCTTTTTTAAGCGACGCGTGCGAGATGGATATTTTTATGGCATAGCGTTGACTTCTTCAGGGTTGCGCACTTCGTCAAAGTGATGGTCACGGACGGTTGGTGACGGAAAATATGACTGCGACGTTGATACTGATTTATTGTAACGACACGCGAAAGGTAAGCCTGTCAATATCGTCGCTTCCCTTCCCCTTACCTTCTAGTCCCGAGTGTGATCAGGTCTATTGGTGATAAACCTTCCTGCTCTGTGCCTCCTTGAAAAAAATATTCAATGCAAACAGTTTTACTATAACAGATTTCGGGTTATGAATTTTTGTATGGACATTGAAGATCTTATTCTTTAAATTCTAGTGTCTGCTTTATTTTTGTCACCCCATTTAGGCCATCTTTATCATTGACATCGGTAGACATAACATTGTAGAATAAGGAGCTATTTGGATTCGAAACTGATACGCATTTTTGTTAAAACGTGACTTAAGCTTTGAATGATAACTTGACGGTTGCTCCCGAAAATGAAAAGTCTTCTTATTCTTATAACAAATCATGAAAATTGTTCCTCAATAATCTCTATAGTTAGAAAATATCCATCTTTTTTCATGGAACATGTCTCCAGTAAACATGATAGTTTCAGTTTTAACTTTGTGGAATTCCTTCATGATGAGGGTAAAAAAAGAAACTTGGCACTCCCACATGAAGATTTAATATTCAACTTTACAGCAAAGTGAGTCATAAGTATGCGATGCTTCGCGGGGGAATTATTATAGTAGGTTCATTTTTTTCACAATAAAATCGAAGAGAACATACCGACCATTAACAGGAGAGATCGGTCGAAATTCACCTTGTAGGCTTCAAATTCATTCATCTGGGCATTACTAAACTTTTTTCTACCTACTTCGTCCACCTGGCAAGATGATCTTTTAGCTGTTTTCTGAGCGAGTGTATCGTCATTTTCCTGATGTCTTCGTCGACGGAATTGCAAGAAAAGTGCTTTCGCGAAATGCGTACTGCTCATTCGAGCTGTATTTGTTAAAAAAACGTTCTTTCCTTTTGGCTCCTGGCCGCAAAGATGACCCTCTGATCAATCCTTCCCATGCTACAACTCTCTACTTCTCTCACTCGGCGTCCACCACGGGCTTTATATGCGTTCGCACTTCTTCCAGTTCCATTGCAGGATGGTTTTCCCATCTTCTGCCCTTATCTCCCCACTGCCAGGCCCGTCCTCTCCTTCGGCGGTTTGCTTCCCACCCATCGCCCTCGTTGCCGAGCTTAAAAAAAAGCTGTCGTACATTGGAGCCTTGCACGATCGAACGTATCCAGGGGGAGAGAAGGGCAAGGAAGGGGGAACGGACCTGTCCTGTTGGGAGTGGTGAAGGGGGGCAAGATTCACGATTCACCTAGGTCTGAGGTCGCTTGGTTTTTAGCCGGGCTTTTTCTGATTACAAATTCCTCATCCGGTTATGGAACATTTGGCCGAATCTCGAGAGCCCCATGCAATTCAAATGCAATGTCGGATCCTAAATGATAGAACCGCTGTCTTTGAAAGTGTGTTTCGAACATTTTTGACGCATATATTGTTTAAACGACCAAACTAAATATTTCCACGCAAATATGGCTGATAAACAAGGCGATATGCCCGCCATGGTCAACTTTCAGCAACCACTGCACGAAAAATTATTTTGTTGAAGCTGACGAAAATTTCACTGTACACAAAGAAGGCTATAAAACAGTGAAAAATCTTTAGCATATTTTTAAAATACTACCAGGGCTTCAACTATTGATAACTGTTGACTAATTCACGAGAAATCGACGAATTCGCAAAATCTAAAGCACAGCCCTCATTATTAAATTTTGTGGTGAAATTTTAACTAGTGTCCCGATCCTTACTTGAGGTACTTTGTGGAGAGCACTTTGAGTGAGTACGACGTCCGTTGGAAGGGACATTAAACAGCGGACCCCTTGGCGCCTTTCCACAAGAGTAGGCTAATGCCGACGCCGGGTTTCTCTCCACCCTTCCTTTCCCATCCATCCCTAATGGCGCAAATGACCTTAGCTGTCGGTCGCCTCCCATAAAAAACTACCAAATTTTAACTACTCGTAAACCCCATGTTTACGAAATAACGAGCGAAAACCGCAAAGAAGCGTTCAAAAAAGTACTTAATTTCGAAACTGTTTGGGCCCTTCCACATCATGCCAAAAACGGGACCCTTAGGGCTAGAAGAATAACAGATTTTGACTTGGATTGGCCGAAAGAGAGTTGCGTCTAATAAAGCTTGGGATTGATGAAGGTGATGATGATGATGGTATAGAACAACTCGCTTCAAATAATAAGTGTACCAATTAGAAGGGACGAAGCTCACAAACTTGTGGGTCACAGTAACTGGATTTAAAATTCATTCAGAAATTAGATGAACGACGACGACGAAAATGTACGGCCGCCTCTAAGGCCGACATAATCTTTTCAGGATTATGTTGGCCTTGAAGGCGGCCGTACATTTTCAAGTTGGGAAAATGGAGGCGACCGAGTATAAGCGGTTAATTGCAAGGCTATTGTGTCGTTCCTAATTTGCGCTTTTAGGTTTACCTTCTCTCTTTCTTATCTCTTTCCACTTTCATATTATTTTTCCCCCGCAAAGATCTCTATGTGGTCTTTGTCCTCCCTTGAAATGTTGTGTGTCGCTGAAACATAAGAAAAAATGTTCACTCAGTCAGCACGAAAGGCTAACCGAAAATTAATTGCCCTGCCTGGGGAGGTAGTCGTCTCACTAAAGTGCCTTATGTAAACTTTTCTTGATCACTTTTAAACTTCACTGTTCTTATTCACATGATTTCGTATGTGTTCTGCGATTTTTTATTTGTTTAGATACTAATATCTTTTAGATTGTTGTTTAGTCTGATATGAAAATCGCTAACTGCGTTAAGCCATTTTTTTACATTCCTTCAAGAGCGACTCCAAAACTCTCAAGACATTAGGGTTGGGTTTGGGCTAAAAAAACAACATTGCGAAGGAAAAATTTACTGAGGTCTAGTATGGGCATAACATAAGGCGGTGGTTCACCGACTACATACCCGTCTCGGCTCCCTGGGGAAGTATCAAAAGACTTAGAACAGAACACTGGAGGAAAAATCTAAATGACAGCTTTGCTTAATACATTCCGTTTGTTGGAAATCATTCAATTGCAGGGTTGAAGGTACCTTGCCACCGTGTAACAATTTTTAGCCACTTTTATCGTCATTTTAACGCGTAATTTTACATTTTTATTATGGCTACTGCCAACCTTACATTATTCATAAATATGGCAATTGAAATGCTTTCCTTTTGATGAATTATTGAAATATTTAAATTGCTAATTTTTCATCTCTTGCACTAAGCGAGGCACCATTCAGAAACTATAGTGACTGGTGAGAGGAGTACGAGCTAATTTTAAATTTAAGGGTAAGTGAAATTGAAAAAAAATAAGTGGGTCCTTGATGTCGTTCCTTTGAACGGTAATGTTAGACTGATAGCGTTTGCAATTGACTTCAATAGACTTGATACTAATTTTTTCGCCAATGCGATTTCAAATCGCCCTAAGTTGACCTTAAAAGGGCCTCAATAGGTTTAAATGGCCACAGTTAACTTCTTAATGAAGCACAAAAATCGTTTTGTTGCCCCCGTGGGAACACCCCATTAGCCCTTCGGGGCTTCCGGGTGTCTTTCAGGAACGCAATTGGCAATGGCCGGTTGACTTCCTCCATACTTCCAGTCAAGTGGTCCTCTGTTATAGCTTCCCGAAAATGCGCCTTACCCGTATTTTTTCTCTTCTCTTCTCCTCTTTTGTCCCACTTCCGTGACTTCCTTTCCATCTGGTTGCCAGCGTCTTCATCCCGAATCCTTTTATTAACTCTTCCTTCTTCTCTCTGTGGGTATGTCACCGAACAGAAATGACGTATGTCTTATCAATTATCGGGGTAAAGAACTTCATCTTTGGTAACTGTAGTGAGAGGCCGAAATTGTCAGTAATATTTTGCCGAATTATTATTATTTTCTTATAATTGCACGTAGTATTTCATCGATACTAGAGAATTCAACAGCGTCCATATCCATGGCTGTAATAGGTTTTATTGTATTCAAGAAATTATGAAATGCTCAGTGTTCTTAAAATTCTAAAATAGTGTTCTCCCGCATGTCGCCGACAACAATTCAACGGCATGTATCTTAATAAAAGCTTTGATTTAGATGCCTGAATAAATATTTCGCCTCATGATTTCCATTAGCCCTAACTTATTCTGGCATTGCGATCGAACTCATTTGCCGCATTATCTAGCATTATTTATATGTTAAATGAGACAACGATGGTTTATATTTTTTCACCTTTTAACATAACCTCTATTGGGAATGAAGATTAATATAATAAAATGGATAATCTATTTCCCAGCGTAAAAGGGTGATTTTGGCTGATTGATTTTGATGTAATCGTGTAGATGCATGACCGTACAACTCGCATGCTTTTCTCTCATGTAGGTATAGCTTGTGCAGTGGAGCCCGTGTGAAATTGGAAGCCATTACATCCTGCAGTTCGCCGTAGGCCGTCGTTTGAATCAGTTGTGATGCGTCCGTTTTTAGAAATGGAAAAAATCGGGTATCTTGCAGTCATAAAATTCTTCGTAAAAGAAGGTTAAATGCCCTCCAAAATTCATTCGAGGATTGTAAATGAGTATGGGGATTCTTCTCCTTCAATTTCCATCATGAAGAAATGTGCGGCCGAGTTTAAACGTTTGCCTGAAAGCCTCCATGATGATCTACGTAAAAGACGTCCTAAAAGTAAGAATAAGAAAGGAATTAAGTTGGTCGACTATCTGGAAAAAAGTAGACAAATAACTTAGGAGTACTATTCTAACCTTCCAACCAAACTGGACGCAGGAATTCGTGAAATCGAACACCCGAGTGTGCTAAGGTTAGATTCGCTCCCGCATTCTTTTCATTTTTCAGCATAACACATCAGAACTTACGACTAATTCAAGGAATCATTCGTGGACGCTGCGTGCATCTCTTGAAAATACTTGGTGTTCCGAAATGCTTGTAAATTTTATGAACATTATTCTGTATCGTCGGCGAAAAGTTATACTCTGTTTTTTTGAAGTTATATAGTTTTATGTACGCAAATTACTGTAATGTTTGAAGCATAGCGGCCCGCCCTACGCCCCCGGCGTCATTTAATTGCGGTTCAGATGCTTTCAAATCTGAAAAATCTTTCAAATCTTTTGAATTTCAAATCTGAATCCGGGACGGCGATCATGATCTTCACTCTTCCTCCTCGATTCTACGAGTATTCTTCTTCGATGCTCCTCACTCCCGTCTTCCATCCACTTTCTTTTATTCTCATTATCCTCTTGTTGTTCTTCGCCCTTTCCCCCATCTTCACGTCCCTTCTGCCTCTCTATCCCGCCCATCTCTTGCTGCGGTTTCGAGTGCGTCGGCAGTGTACCCACGAAAAGCATTCGTTTTTGCGGCCAGACATCCACCTAGAATGAAAAAAAATCATCCCGGACGGGAAGGGGACGAAAGCGCTTGTTGGGGAGGCGAGAGGGGCTCGCGTATGTGAGAGGGCCACTTAAAAATCTCCCCCCCTCCCTTTTCTACCGCTTTTTCTTTGGCCCCAGACCCTCTTCCTTCCATTCGGCGTCCTCCTTCCCATCTGCTTCCGCCACGTTCCCCGTTCCACTGATCAGGGTTCGTCTGCAAGGACGGCGTGCAGTGGAAGATATTGCTTCGGTTTTTCTTAATCTATTCTTTAGAATTTGCATATTCAGCTTTTATTTTTAGGCGCGATCTCCCCAATGATAAGCACTCTGCTAGTATGATGGGTTGTAAGTTGGTCGGGGCAAGGGTTGCGGAGCAGCGCGGGCTTTTTTGTGGAGGGGGGTCCACGCCCGCATTTCCAAGCCTTTTCTATTTCCGTCTCGCAAGGACACGGCGAGAGGGAGAGTTTTGCACTCGACTCGGGCTTTCGATTGTTCCTGCTTTCGGAAGAGCGGTGTTAAATTTTCGGCCATCAAATTGCGCGCCACAACCCACTTCCCCTTTTAGCGCGTTCTTTTTCTTTATCTTTAATTCCCTTCCCGCCAGTCATGTCGTCCAGACCCAGCCCCGCGGGAGATAGATGCATTGTTCGCGGTCGGGAAAAAGAAGTATCTCAGCAGTCCGCTTCCCCGATAGCCATGTTCTCGGAATTTGTGGCGGTTGTAAAACGCCGGAATACATAACATCCGTCTGCACGTGAAGTTGTGGCACAATAAAGTTTTGTGGCCATTCGGGAACGGTCGTCTTCCCGCGGACCTGCTCCCATTGATATCGAATGCTTCCATTATTGAATAGTATACGTGTACTTGTCGAATGAATTATCTTCTTTTCATTCCTTGAGACGGGAGCGTTCCCACTCATCCGGAAGGCATTTTCTTCTTTTAGGTGGGAGGAGTGATTGGGATCGAGGGGGTTCGTCGCTCGAAGTTGGCTCCGCGCCATTGATTATGGAAGTAGAGGGATCGGGGCGCATGGGGATCTTCTTCCGATAGCGGTGATGAGGGAATAAGACAAGTAAATGACGCTTTCGGATCGGACTCGACGCGACAAGGACAAACATCACCATAGAAACAATCGCTGGGGTGTTCGACTGATTTTCGATTCCGATGGAGGGTACGCCTCTCTGATGCTACTGCTACCCTGAGGATATCATTTTCTTTGAGCTTAGCTTTGAGAAATGGGCATCTGATGATGTAATAATGTCACCGCACTCATTAGGGTTACTCTCCTATTTACTGGGAAAAAATCAGATAAATGTATGACGTGGTCCTTCGGTCGTCTCAGGATATGCAAAAATGTTTTTCTATGCTTAAAAACATCTCGCTCAAAAGATTCCTGAGCATAAGATTTAATTTGTTCAAACATTTTCTTGTCAATGTTAATATGCCCAAGAATCCCAGGAACTCAAAGTCTATTTTTATATCATTTTTTTAATTTAGGGCTTATTATGTATGGAGGTAGATTGCGGAGACTAATGCATCACATTGGGCCAAATATCCGGGCTAGTGGAGCCAACACGGAAGAATAAAGTAAGTATTTATTTATTTTTTTGTTAATTTGAGGCGTGATTATTGCGTAAATTGTGCTTAATTTGTCAGGAATTTTGAAATACTCTGTAGAATAACTTGCTTTTGCAAATGCTAATGATTTTTAGACATTTCAATTCGTAAGGGTTAGTATAATTATGTCCAGGAGAAGTCTTTTGAAAATGAAACGTTTGAACTTGCGATATGTATAACAGGAAAATATATAATCCTCGATTAGCGGCTGTGTAAATCGAAACTCTTCAGTAATCTCGTGCTGGAAGTTGAGTATATTCAGTGTAAAAGAAATTGTATTTTGTCTCCTACAGATAATTTTTCTTTAAATGGAAAGAAACATATTTCTTAAATAGTAAGTGCAAAGTATTTGCATGAACAATGAATTCCAGGCTGTTTTTTACGCAAATGGCTCGGTATACGTGCAAACCTTTATATACTTTATAGAGCAATTTAAGGTGTAGTTATAATACAGTCATATAAATACAACCGCATTAAGGCTTTTGCAGTTTAATGTATGGTTATCGAAAGTAGCGTTTTCTAATTGACACTTATAATCAGTATGATGATAGATCAGGACGATTAAGAATGGTTTAAGGTCCCATTTGAAAAATAGAGCTGTAAAGATAGAGCATTCGTGAACGAATCGATCACGATGACTGGTTTTTTTATAGTTAACGGTGTTCACAATTACCTACTACTCACTACAATGAACGAGTCTCTCCGTCTTCCATCAATAAAGAAGAAGGGTGCATCAATTTATGTAAAGATCGGCTCAAATGATAGGATGTCTGAATTCGTGGCTTTCTCTTTAATTTAAACGGCGAATGAGTTCTTGTGGCGAGATAAGTTTCCTCTAAGGACCCACTTAATGTCCCTGGAACCCAAAGCAGGTCGCTCCTAACCACATGAAAAACAAAATCCCTGCTTTTGAGAATACATACATAGTACAGTCTGCTGATATCTCTACAAAATTTATCACGTTTGATTTCGAAAATGTTCTTTTCCCATCTGTGGGAAATTTACTCTTCGAAAGGAATTTTTATCCCTCGCCCATTTTATACTTCGAGAGTCCACTGAAAAGATATGTTAATAGTACTGATAAAAATGAAGCAAACATTTTTGAAAAACTGGCCTGTTACGTGGGATCTTCCAATTAACCATGACCAACCTATTGTGAGTTTGAACCGAAGAGCAGAAATAATTATCTATGCATAGCTACATGACTCAGGAGAGAAAGGCATTCATAGCCACGGCTGCAAAGTTTTAAAAATGCTGAAAAAGCGTATCCGTTGGTTGCGTCAAAAAAACTTAATTACCTAAAAGAAAAATCTGGTACAACGCATTAATTTTTCTACGTCCACATTGGAAACAGTGGTCAACATGATTGCCAAACTTCATCCCGAATTCAAAAATCGAAACCACGGCCATAAGAAGTCTCGGTTTGGGAATGGAACGTAGACCATTCTCGTTGGAAGCCAGTGCATCGGCAAAGCCGAAATACGTATGTTTTCCATGTGATATTCTTTCTCTTTCGTAGCCCTTGTTTCCAATGAGGGTAGCGATCTAGACATGATCATGCCCGAGAAACCGTCCATAGGTGGATTCGAGCGAGGTGATGGTGGCTCGCCTTTGACCTCAACTTCTCTCCCTTATTACCGCTCCCCCTTTCACCTCCAGCTCCTCGCAACATCTTGCCCCAATCACTATCATTTAGAGAAGTGAGCGACCTCTTCCTCGCTAGGTGTCAAAAAACCTTCCGCCGTAACGTATCTCTTCCCTTGCGCTGTCCTGCGAACAGTGATTCTCCTCTTCGTTCATTCCCCTCCCGCCCTTCCCCACCACCTCTCCTTCCTCCCCGTACTCTTCCCATCCTTCTCCCCCCTTGCGAGAGTCACGGCGAGACGTGCCTCCCGAGATTTATTTACGCCCGGCGCTAAACACTATTGGGAGTTTTATGAACCATTAAATTTTATTTAGTGAGGTATCTCACAGGTTGGGACGGGTTTCCGTAATTGACGGCGCGAGCGTTATACAGTCGACGCGGAGAATAATGGCGAAACGTATCTTTTTGAGTTTATTATGACGAGAGCGGGGAGTTTTTTTTCATAAGGGATCGATGTATGAATTATGTCTACTTGCGTCGCTGGGATGATAATGGCCATGGTGGGGGAATTTCTCTCGTGGCCAGCTGCGTCCCGTGTAAGCCCGTGAATTATGTCTGCGAACGGTATGTCGCCGCGATGGTTTGGTTGCAGCCGACCGGAACGTAAATGAACTTTCTTCTTGTCGAATAATAATTACATAGTGCTGGGAATGAACATTTAGTGAGGGCGCACGAAATAGTGTATAAATTAGCCATTTTTTTATGTAAATAGGCCTCTTTAAGTGGAGTAAATATCCAAGAAGAAAAAATAATTTATCGAGGAAAGATACAAATTGTACTATCAAACTTGTTTTCATTAGGTTACGCAGTGCAGAATACATCAGCTATTTTTTTGAAATAAAAATATACTTTTGTTATACACTTAAAAATTTATTATTAACAAACCTAGGTATTATTAACAAACCTAGGTATTATTAACAAACCTAGCTTAATTTAATTAACAAACCTAGGTTTCGAAGCTGCCATTACTGAGGCGTCAAAACCTAGGTCGGTCAATAAAATTCTTTTAGTGCCCTTTAAAAGTATATTTCATTTCGAATATGGCTAGAAATTTCTACAGTGAGACGACTGAGATCTTTAAATTTATTTCAGCTGCACTATGAACTACTCTCTCGGAATATCTTCCATTGATAAAATATGTTAACATTCAGTATGATTCGATCTTTAAAACCGCGGAGGGTTGAAAATGGCCAAAAATTATCATTTTTTGACGTTCAATTAAAGATGATCATCTATTTCCTAAAGTTTAAGCCGGCAGTATCAAAAGAAAATCAAATTACTTCTAATGAACCGTACATTTCAGGCTTAATTTTTGGAAACTTTCCATATTGGAGAGAAATGATATAACTACAGTGGAAATTACAACCGTTGATTATCATTTCTCTCTAACTCACTTCTTATTTCAGCAGCTATTATATATGAAAGGGGCCAGTGATGGATCTAAAAAACCTCTAATGGGGGATATTCGTATGGTGCGAACAAAAATAATAATTATATTTACTTTTTCCCACTTAGAAAGTTGATAGTCATATAAAATTTTAAAACAATCGAACTAAATAAGTGATCGAACGCACCCATCACTGGCTCCGTTTATTCTCGGGGGACATGAGGTATTCGAAGTATTGTCGGGCAAATTATTAATTAATTATTATCCATTTTTAATTATATTAAATATAGTCCCCAGAGGGGCCAAGGCCCCCATCACCACCCACCTTGGATCCCTGGAAAGAGCACGGCAGAGATAATTGAAGCAATATTATCAAGTGTGAAATATGAAGAGGATAATTGAGGTGAATAGGGTGGAAAAGTCTGTCATATGCTAGGATCGACGATCATTAATGAGTGAAAAATGTGAGCGATCATATTTGGGTTAACGATACAGATGTTTGTGGATAATCAACAGATGAAGTAGAATTATTTACAAACGATAGTCAATACTGGCTGCTTAGGACGACGAGCGGAGTTAGTTGCTGTTCCATTTGACACGTACGTTCAAGTTATCCTGCGTTGGCCACACTAGTTGAATCGCATCGTCCTTATGCATGGAAGAGTAGCTTTACCTTTTAACCTCTCACATTGTTCACATATGCTCTCCAACTGTTGTCGTGCATTACTCCCCACCTCCCTTCTCCTCCCCGAGCGTCGTCACTAACGGATCCCGTACACCTTCGCATCTTCCTCTCTCCGCCCCGGCTCTCGGGACCGCACTCCCGATATCGGTCTCATTACGGGAACCAGTTGGGGGCGATTGTTTCGCGGTCACGGTTTCCTCCTCTCACAGGCTAGGGGGCGGTGGGGAAGAGAATGATGGGGGATGAAGGTATAGCCGCCCGGGAGCCTCGCGACTATCCGCCTCGGTGCAGTCTTCCCACGCGGGATCCGATTCCTGGAGATGGCGGGTGTTTCAGTGCTATCTCTAAGGTACCTTACTTGGTCGCTGTTCGGAAAACGCTTCGAAAAGAACCAAGCAGGCAAGGCGTTGAACTGTGGATATCTTTGCACATTTCATTAAGTGCCGTTTGACAATGGCTGAATGATGAACAGGCTAGTTGGGGCAACAGTGTTTCTGCAAAGAGATAAGTTTTCTGAAGGTTGCTCATACAAGTCAGAAACCAAGATATCACATAGCCTGAGGATTGATGTAGATTGAACCAACGTGAAGCAAAGATGACGGCCATGAAAGATACAAGTAGATTGGTGTTATAAATATTTAATTAATTATAAGAAAGGCGAAGATTAAGTCGATTCAATTGATAAACTGGTATAATAAATCACGGAAGAGTATATGAAGGAATATACTGATAGAAAATGTGGAAAAATAAAAACTTTCTCTTACATCTCTCGACTTTAAAAATAAATCCTCTAAAGTATGTCTCTTGGTTTGCAGCCTTCGTATTCTGGGATACCAATTTACCATGATAAATGTTTCGACTCCAGCGAATTTAAATTTTCATATAAAAACTCTTTATGAATTAAGTTTCTAATCTTTGAATCTCTTAAAATATTATAAAGCAGCACCTTCATTAAACACAGCACAGAAGCGGTTTTATGTCTATTCAAGCTTGTAAAATACTACACTTATTTTTAAATCCTAGTAAAATGTTATTACATTATAAATTATCAAAATTCAAGTTTATTCAAAATGCCCATGTTTATTCTTTTGCACTTTTAGCTCTGCAGTACTTTAGTCTTTAGCACTGTACTTATTGTGTACATATGTTAAGCACAAGGAAAGAACCACGATTTAAGTACCTACAAATCTTTCTGAAACTTTACGATATTCCAATAATCTGCGAATCAAAGCACGTTTATACCATTAATTAATGTGCTTATCCTTCTCTATGTACTGGATGTATTTATTTAATGTAATATTAATTTAATTTTAAGGGTAATTTATTGAAGTGTTAAGCCAATTTTTTCATTCTATTTATTATCCATTTATTTTATCTAAAGGATTCATTATCTAATATTTTCCCCAAGGGAATAGTATACATCTCCATTGTTGTATCTACAATAAGAATAATGAAATATTTTATAACAGTTCTAGGGGCAATATACAAAATAATTTTTCCTGCCAGCCCTAAAAGAGTTTAGGGTGTCAATTAGCTCTTATACTTTTCCTCCCATAGGTTTCACCACGTAGAGCATGTAAATGTTAAAATAATATCGTAACTTCCACTCTTGTACGTTGATTTTGTTATGCGGTGCGCCGTTTGTTATAGTTTAAAGCGATCATATGCCCCATAAACCCGCCCACCTTCATGCTAAAACATCTATTTCTCGCCCTTCCCAAGCAATAAATAGACTATTGTCTACGCGCCTGTTCGCCGCCGTGTTAACTGCTGCCGTTGCCTTTCCACGAGCGTCACTCGCGTCCTGCCTCTCAAAACACCCTCTCCTCCTCTCGCGTTCTCCTGCAAGCGGCGACGACCATCCTTTTACCCGTTTTCCAAAAGGGATCGAGCGACGGGAACAAGCGGGCGTCTTTCTGTTTGACCGAGAAATCCTCCTTATAAGGAATCACGATTCGCCCGAGGAGGAAGTCTTACACACAGGGAGATCTCCGAGAACGACCCCGAGTATTCCAAACATTTGTTTTACGTCGCCTGGAAGACTTCTTTGTCGTCCGTCTGCCGCCGTATTCACGTCGACGCCTTTCGGGATGAAAGTCGGGACTCCGGTGACCTCGCGGCTTGACAATACGATCTCTCCCCCTACCCTCTATATCCCGTCACCCTCTCCTATCCAAGCGTTCAGTTTGAACTTGATTCGGACTTGCGGCTCGGCCATCTGTACGCTCCGAAATTCCGAAATTCACAAAGGCGTTGAATTCCATACCCTATCGACTTTCAGAAAGACAAGGTTGGGTAAGCCAAAACAATCGGGGTACTCAGTAGCTCCTTGCTTTAGGCAAAGCCTTGCGAAGAATGTCGCAGGTACTCAACAGTTCTGTGCAATGGCTAAAAAGTGAAAAATAAATAAATATATTTATAACGGTACGGCTCATTCCATCAATTTTGTCTCCCAGAATTACTGCCATTCGCTAATTGACGTGATTTTTCCCGAAATTAGCTAAATGAATACGATAGGGTAGCATTTTCAACATTAACGCTAAGGAGACCTCCTTCCAATTTATATAAGAGATTGCATCTGTAATTTAACCTTTGTTCCAAGTAACAATCAATATTTCAGAAACGATATGGCTTTACTTAAGCCAAGGTTAGTGTGGTAGCAGTTTTTTTTCGTTTTCATCGGCATTAATGCCTCGAAATTAGTATCGACACCGTGTACTTGACATTGACAATGAAACTTTTCGGACATAATCATTCTGTAATGGGGTTGCTGGGAATGAGGTGAATTCAAGTACAGTAACTGCATCAGGCCATTGAAATAAGACAAGCTATATGTCTGAGATATAAGGTTCCATGAAAAACTTCCCTCTGTTGGATTATCTAATTGAAAAATAATTCTAAAAACTATTTTCAGCAAAAAATTGGCATTTTGCAAGGCATTGGCAAGTTTCATTACATGAATTTAAGTGTGTTTGGTCCATTTATGTTTAAAAATTGAAGTGTTGAGAATTATCCTTCTGGCAGTCTGAACCGAACATTGTGAGAGTAAAATAGAAAGTGACATTGGACAATTTCTCCGCTGAGCCTACATTTTGCCTCGCGCGTGAACAAAAAGCTAGAGCCTCCAACATTATCTACACAGTTAAATCCCACGAGATCAAGTTTCCAGGAAGGTGCCAGCCCACCGTATGCGGTTTACTCTCCGACTCTATACCAGCCCATCCCATGGGGATCTTGGTTTATACCGTCTCACTGGGAAAAAACAGGGAATTTACATCATAGCCTTCGAGGTAGCACGCGGGCGTGTGGGGAGGGAGGCGTGTTTGAAGAACGGAGAGGCGGGGCAAGAGGCTTTGGGAGGAACACGGAACTCTTACAAGGAAATCCAAGAATTGCTTGTCAACGAGAGAGGAGTTGCAGAAAAATGATTTTGGTTACAAACCCAAAGATGGATTTACACTTTCACGTGGTCAAAAGTGCTAGAGACATCCGTTGAGTCGAGAAAAATGCGTAGAACTATGGAAAAGTATCCTTAAAAGTAGCCTCAACGTAAATTATTGATTGCATCGGCTATGCTTGCTTTGCTTGTACGCCCTGGTCCCTTGAGACGTGAAGGCTGGCGGAAATAGTTAAAAAACTTCCTATTTTAAAATGACCATTTGTTTATATTTTTCTTTATTTTGTGTCAATTAACTGTTGAACTTTGACAAATATTAGTTGCACGGATGATGGGATTGGTATTTGTAAACTGAAGACCAGTTCCAGAATCCAATAGTTTGAAATGATCTATTCAATTTTTATTGATTTTAAAATATTTTCCCTCTGTTAATTAATAACTGATTTTGATAATTTTTTCCAACATAAATAAATGTACATATTGCATGGAAAATAGCATCAAAAATCTGCTGAATTGACTTGTGTGTACTCTCTTAGCACAGTTCCTTTTGAAGGCCGCGATTTGAAGCTTTTAAGTACTTCGTTTTTTTTCTAATTGCACCTATTGCGTAGAATGGACACCATTATTTTGTTGCCGGAATGAAACAATTTCGTTAGAAAGCTTAGAAGGTTCTTATTTAATTTAACCTTGATGAATATGAACTATCTTGCAAATACCTGGAAATTTCCCTGAATTTTTATGTGATTCTCCGGAAATGAAACCTGAAACGTCTGGGCTTCAACTTTCCAGAAACTGCATATTGCATCTTCGGGATTCCGTAATTAAATTTGGACTCTAGTTGTGACAAGTTTAAAGACTATTCCATAATGGTTGTACTGTCTATTAATTTTATTCCCTCTCGTTTGATGCTATGTTAATAGTCCTAGTTGTGTGCAGTCGTTCTTTAACGTTTCGATTCAGCGAATTGCTCATTGCAATTTGCATTTTGGATGAGGAACAATTTGATGACAAAAATTATTTCTGGCTGTTGAAATATTTTTTCTTGCTTTGGAAATAGTTCATTTATTTCACTTATAAGTTAGGGGTGACGGTGCGGTAAAATTAGAATCTGCTCGTGCTTCCCGGTCCGTTATACAGGATACAAATGACCCTTTGTAAAAATCCAGCCGCAAATATCTGATGGAGAATTCATGCACCAGAAAAAATCGGTTCTCATTTTTCATGAGTATGGGATCGATGACTCGTTGCTTCATAAAAGTCTGTGTGGAATGTACTAGTCATTGTTTTTGCGTTCTCGTTGTTTTATTTTGCCATCGTGATTTTACGAGCTTTTAATTTCGAGTAGTAGTTTTAGCTAATTAAGGATTTTTTTCTCTCGCAAGGTTTAACGATCCCTCGTGAGACTATGAGGTGACTCATCAATGGAGCTGTCTCGGAGGTTTAACGGTTGTTAGGGAAATGAGGTAGAGCGCACACCCACTCAAAATTCTAATTTGCATGCTTTGTGCTTGAAGCGTTCATCTTTACAAATGATACTCTCCGTTACGCTATATGTGGCAGAGTGATACTCTTATGCTTTCATGAGTAGTGGATTGACCTCTGCGTTAATAGGAAAGTATCTAACTAAGTGTTATACAATATTCATAGGTTTGCTCAAGTTGTCTGGCGTATTTTCACTGTTGCTTAGGAAGTGTAATACTCCTTTACTTTTCATCAATTTATACAATCTTTTTTTCCCAGGACAATTTCGCTTGCGACTCCTTGGGAATTGTCTGTCCCATACTGAATTGCATAACGACAGACACCTCAATTTGCCCACGATATGGTTTGGACTATTTTTATCGTTTCTCCGCCTTATGAGCATGCCGAACGTCAGTCGAATCTAGTAACTTGAGAAAAGTTTGAAACGATGATCGAGTCTTTTATTTCCGTAAATGACCCTATAGCGAACTGATTTACCCAGTTAAGACACTTTTAAAACCTACTTTTATGCCACCTTAACTCCTTTAGGTTAAGGAGACTTAAAGTTGCAGGCATGGCTGACTCAATCATGACTCCCGATTCCATTTAAAACATTCATTTAGCGAAAAGTGGCCATTCCTTCAAGGCCAGGGTTGCCATTAGCTTGGGACGTGAAAATACGTTTGGAGGATGATCGTAAGAGATAGCGCCACCGTCGATTTCTTCCCAGAAAAACTTTTTTTTTCGCATCATCTAAAACATACAAATTCTTCTTCTGGGCGCCCTTCTGGTTCCCATGATGCAGTCAGGGCCTTCGAGAAGGGAAAGACAACTTCTGCGGGCTCATTCCCCTTCCACCCACGCCGAGAGATCCGACCGGCCAGATACGGGAAGGCATTCTCGTCTATTCACGATGCCCTCCCCTCCCGAAAAAAGAGAATTTTGATGTTTTTTCATTCCTCACTTTTTCGGTCGCTCTCCTTTCCTTCCCCCCTTTTTTCCTCCCTTCCACCCCTCCTTGGAACTTGGATGGGCCTTAAATCCTTTGTTGATCATCTCTCTCCCTCCGAGTAAATCTGCTGGCCACTCATGGGCGAGGGAGTGGCTATGGGAGGAGAAATAGGGGACGCTGGAGAAAGGTTGCTGCTGATACAAGTTGACCTCAAGTCTTTGCGAGAGGAGGAGGTTGGACCAAACGTCCTCCACCACCCGTCTCCCTTTTGTCTTCCTTAGTAAACATTTTCCTTCCATTCCCAAACATTCACCTTTAGCAGCCCCTACACACCTCGGTTCCCTCTGCGCTCCGTCATAATGGAATTTCCTCAGCAGCTGTTAGCGATCCTAATATTTGAAGTTTGCTACAGTTCGAAATCCACCGCTTTGCTTTCAATATCCGTCAATAGACTTATCAGTTCCTTCCATTAAATAAAAGTATTTGATTCATGTATTTGTGTGAATTTGAGTATATATATATAACCAAAACACAGTAATCGACCCGAAGGTCGGTTTGGTAGGTGATGGTAGAGTTCACCCAGTACTAAGCCCGACGGCGTGTGAAATTCAAACATCAGGGTAGGGGGGCCAGTTCCTTTCCCTGTGCCGGTTATGGTTACCCAGGAAGATCTGGTACCCGAAAAATCACAAAGCTTGGGTGGAGCTGCAGGTGCCCAGAGTGCCCTGCCCGGGACTCGAACCCGGGACCCTCCGGTCAGTAGTCAAACGCTCTACCCCCTGGACTACGACGACCCAATATATATATATATATATATAATATCTTCGAAATGGAACGCTCTTCGGCGACGCACAAATATGTAAAAACACAGATTTACATTTTTAGAATATAGAAACACAAAGAAAGGACACTCACAATTTGTTATTTGACGTTTCGACAGCACGGCTGTCGTCTTCAGAATCAAAGACGACCGCCGTGTTGTCGAAACGTCAAATAACAAATTGTGAGTGTCCTTTCTTAGTGTTTCTATATTCTAAAAATCTAAATCTGTGTTTACACACACACACACACACACACACACACACACACACACACATATATATATATATATATATATATATATATATATATATATATATATATATATATATATATATATATATATAATATATACAACTAGGAAGTATTTGCCTCTTTCGTAGATTTCGAAAAAGCGTTTGATAGAGTGAATTGGGAAAAACTAATGAGTATATTGCAGAAAATAGGAATAGATTGGAGGGAAAGGAGGCTAATCCGCAACCTGTACATGTCTCAGACTGCACTGGTGCGAGTGGGGAACGGGGAGTCCGGAGGGGCAGTGTTAGGAAGAGGTGTAAGGCAGGGTTGCCCATTATCACCGTTGCTGTTCAACCTGTATGCAGAGGAAATGATTAAAGAGGCATGGGAAGAACTGGAGGTAGGAATGAAAGTGGGCGGGGAATTCGTAAAATCAGTTAGGTTTGCTGATGACCAAGCTTCAGTTTGTCAGTCAGCCAAGGGGTTACAAGCATTGCTGAGTGAATTGGAAATTCAGTGCGACAGATGCAGGATGAGAATCAATATAAATAAAACAAAGGTTATGCGATTTTTTAGAAAGAAAAAGGCTAAGCTCAACATTAAAATATGAGGGCAAAAACTAGAGCAGGTAGGACAGTTTACGTATCTCGGAAGTGTTCTGGACCAACACGGTCAAAGTAGTAGGGACCTAAGGAGAAGAATTGCGCTAAGCAAAGAGGCTTTCAATAGGAGGAGAGTTGATGACAGGGACCTATTATTAGGTAATCTACCGGTTAATGTATGTTTTTGGATGAACACAACTACCAAATAAATATTTTGTGACCCCTAACAAAACACAATCCAGCAGTTTAGCCCACATCATGTCCCTCTTCATCTCTGAGTACTTCCTTCCTCTCCTTCATCCCGTCCAACATCCCTATCCTGTTCCTGCCCTTTCCTCGTTTGCCTAACATTCTCCCCTCTATCACAGTCTTCAATATCCCAATGCCGATAAACACCCCCTTCATCCACTTTTCCTGCCTCCATAGGATTTCTCCCAACAAACCCCTCTTTTTGCGCACCATACCAAGTACTTCCTCATTTGTTTTCTCCTCGGTCCATTTCACCTTCTAAATTCTTCTCCACACCCACATTTCAAAAGCCTCCAATCTACGTCTATCCTCCTGCTTCAATGACCACGTTTCCGCGCCGTACATAGTTACGCTCCATATCAAAGTTTTTATGAGTATAATCTTAAAACCCTTACTCAACGTCCCTCTCATCAATTCCCTCCTCCTTGTGAAAGCCTTTTTTCCCAGCGCAATTCTTAATGCTTAAGACTTAATTATGGACGGATATATATATATATATATATATATAAACATATATATATATATATATTCAACAATATATTCAAACACGAAATCCCGCCAAACGGCGAATAAATACTCATATATACAGAAACAGATATAAGGAAAAGGGATAGGAACACATATAAAGGACGAACACAACAGAGGTGGGGAAGGCGGAATCGAACGGATCACAAGAGTAAAAATATTTCCTCAACCGGGACTCGAACACCGGATCTTTCCACTTGCCGGGCGGATGCTCTTAACCACTTGAGCTATCGAGGATAGTCAATTTACCCTGAGATCCGTGGGTCTAATATGTCGCCAAGCGCCCCGATTCTTTCAGCCAAGAGATGGCGTCAGGGGGCTGTTTCACCCACCAAAGGAGAAATAGACAATACACAAGGAAAGGAAAGGACAGTGGGTTAGAATTCATACAACATCATACAGGAAAGGAACAGTGCGTTTCGTGGCACGCATAGCCAGAAGAAAGAGATGAGCCACATTGGCCAAATACACATTCAAACACGAAATCCCGCCAAACGGCGAATAAATACTCATATATACAGAAACAGATATAAGGAAAAGGGATAGGAACACATATAAAGGACGAACACAACAGAGGTGGGGAAGGCGGAATCGAACGGATCACAAGAGTAAAAATATTTCCTCAACCGGGACTCGAACACCGGATCTTTCCACTTGCCGGGCGGATGCTCTTAACCACTTGAGCTATCGAGGATAGTCAATTTACCCTGAGATCCGTGGGTCTAATATGTCGCCAAGCGCCCCGATTCTTTCAGCCAAGAGATGGCGTCAGGGGGCTGTTATATGTGTTCCTATCCCTTTTCCTTATATCTGTTTCTGTATATATGAGTATATATATATATATATATATATATATATATATATATATATATATATATATATATATATATATATAAGCACACACACCCAAATATGTGTATTCCATTGACTGTTTACTATTTTCCTTCTCGTTTTTCCTTGGCAGTTATTTAGTGCCGCGGTAGTTTTCGGCAAGTTCAGAAGTTAGCGTACGATTGTTATTTCGGCAACCCATAATTTTCAGTGAATTTTCCTGTTATTACTTACGAGTTGAAAGCTCTTCATTTGGAAAGTTTCGAAATTTGCGTAAGAAATGTTTTAAAGCCTGTGATAGCTTAAAAAATTGTTTTTAGAAAAAGGACTTTTCAACTGAAGTATCTGTTCAAATTTTAAACGGAATATGGGGCAAATTTTAGATTTTGAAGTACCTTTGTTCTGTGAAATAAGGCTTGCTGATATTCTCCTCCCTCTCTACTGATCTCCGCTCACGCCCCCTTATATAATGGCGTCGACGATTCAGAGTGTTTTCAGTGATGCAAATGCCTTCCAGAATAGTAATGAAAAATTTTAGTCAAAATAATATTATCACTTTTTTCGTAATAAGTACCTTTCTTCATTTTATATATAGGAGATTCAAACGGAACGTTCAAATCCAATCATCCTTTAATGCTGTTATTACAAAAATAGTTTTGTACATAGGTATTTCGAGCGTTAAATGGAAAATCGGATAAATAGAGCATTAAAAAAGCTGCTTTATGGTCTTATTTGCAAATATTAGGAAAGATGGATTAATTTGAAAAGTGCTCCATTGAATTTTCCTGTGGAACTAATGGATTATGTGTGTTATCATCTAAAACTAATGTTATTGCGATGGAGTCACTTTCAATTAGCTGGTGACAATAATGATTGTACGGCGTGGTAATGTCATTGTGTGCGGATATTGACCGCAGTGTTAAGGATGTAAATCCAAGTAATGCGTCTGAACTTCCCAGCTAGAATGTCAAGCTATGAGATTTGGAAGATACCAAACCTTCTAGAGAACTGCATTTAGAAAATGGAAAGAAACTGAAGCTCGCACGTGGAAAGAGTGAGCTTCGTAAGCCGTCGAGCTTGACCACTAACATCACCTGTGAAACTGAATTTCACATGAATAACAGCGGTGCGTCACGATTTTAGTATTTTTGATTAATTTTTACTCATACACACACATATATAAGTTATATATATATATAAATAATATTATATAACATATGCCTTATTAAAATTTGATCTTTTACTAATAACTGTTATGATTTTTATTTGAAACGACTCGCGAGTATTTGAATGTACTCGTACATTAATTATAATGATTAGTATCCTTCCTGATCCAATTTGATCATACCGCTGGCACCCGATCAATCAGTTTTGCGTTATACTCTCTTCATTCAGTGTTTTTAACTTTTAATGTGTTCAGGTCCTTTTTTCTCGTTCGCATATTCCCTTCATTTCGTCAACATTTATTTAGTTTCAATTTTCACATGTCGTCCTCAAATAGCTCCCGTTGGACCCAATGGTTTTAATTTAGACCTCATTCTTTCTCTGCCATTTACGACATGACTTATTGTCACGGATTCCCGTAACCTTATTCATTGGCATAGACGATATTGTAACTTTCTGCTTTGCCATCCAATACCATGAAGATACACGAGGTCGCGAAACAATATCTTAGGTGCGAACATTTTGTTTGCGCTGAATTTGAGGATTTTTCTAAGTTACATAAGAATTTGATATACCATATAAGGATGGCAACAGAAGAATTTCGTCACTTACAATGTCGTATTCATATAATTGGCTGTGAACATGAAGTCTATTTAACGCAATCTGGCAACAACACATAACATGAAAATTTTCATCAAAAACACCCTGAATTTGCCTCTCACGGCGAAAATCTTGGCACCAAGTTCGGTTCATTAATTGCCACGGAAAAACACTGGAGCTCGTATACATGAACTTACGCAATGCTTAGGTTATAGAATACGCCAATGAGTTTATGAAAGGCCAGCCGTATAACGCATTCTTTGTCAGTTAAAATAAGTATTTAATTGATAACATTAAATTATTTTTTGAGTTAGAAAATTGAAATTGATTGATAATGGGGGTTCAGTACATCTAAATGTTCCGAAAACAAGTCATAAAAAATCAACTTTGTCATAAGTATTGCCATGCACAGCAATTAGTTTAGTCTACCAGATATTCCGGAAGATAATCTTGTTTAATCTTTGGAAATGATATAATCATCCATTTACAAAGTAATTCCTTGTTTTCATAAGGAAAACGCCATGCATTCCTCATCGAAAAACTTATTGTTAGAAATGACTTTTTCAGCATTTGCGTGAGCTCGAATGATAGCAAATTAAATTAGTATTTCATAGATGCTTTGTTATCTGCGAATGTTACTCACTCTTCCGTGGCCATTCAGTTACCCTGCCTTTACTCTTTTAATATGCAAAATGAGTCGCGAGCTTCAGGTTTACAATGACTCATCGGAAAGCGTCGGCATAGCTGGTAATTTTCAGGAACCACTGGTGGCACATGATCAAACTTGGTTAAGGATCTTCCAAATGGTTCACCGCAGCGACCTTGTGCGAAAACATGTATGCAAGATGCTCCCAATGCCCGCACCGTTTGCAGAGATCGCAAGTCAAGGCTTCATCCTAACGAGAATTAATAGGCCATCATCCGCGCTCCTGGGGATGGTGTCTCGTTAGGAGCAAAAAACGCTTGGAGTCATGTTGTATCCGTCCGCATCTCACAGTCAGTCAGTTCTTCTCCGCGCCGACCGCCACGCCGCCCACGTCCTCCCATTCGGGGGAGGGAATAAAGGAATTGGAGGTGATCGGCGGCGGTTCTCGTCGCTCCCAAAAGGAAAAACTTGCCCCGGGATGCAATGGGTTCCGAAATGGGAAGGTCGGAGTCACCCGGCGCCAACGAGAGGAGTAGACATGCGTCGTCCCATTTCAATTAGCTTCCATTTGGACCGATCGGCTTCGATTGCAAATTTTGCCGCCGGGGTTTCCGCAAATGGCGATCTCGCCTTTTCGAGAGGAATCAATTAAATTGAAGGGCGAATAAGCCCCGACTTTTATCTTAGTTGGATGGCATTTCATTTGGTTTTCACCTGAGAGCTTTCTTGCTTAATCCGCCGTCACTGTAATACCATGTTATAAGTGTGAATTCGTTTAAGTTTTAGTACTCTCGGCTTATCTGGCTCATGGCCGTAGAATTTAAGAAGTAACCAACATTGGCTAGCCAAAACACTTTCGTTGGCAAGTGATTAATTATTGTGCTCCATTTGAGGATAATATTTTAAACTTTTCCCCTCAAGTCTCCGTAAACATAATAGTGCGCATTGTATCGCATATTACATTACTTAAATCGTTTTACTGTTAACCATTAATACTTTCCTCATGACCGTGCTCTCATGAGTAGCTTGGACGGTACGCATATATCGGGAGGAATACTACAAAATCAACTTGGTAAAAAAATCGTTATAATGGAATATTGGCTATATTAAATCAAATAGCTAACTTTTACATCCTCGGATATGTACTTCTTGATACAGGCGCTCTTAGTTGAACGAATTCCGACCAGCTCCTTCCAACAATGAAATATTCACGCACTTAAAAACGGAAATTAACTAATCAAACAATATTCCAATGTATGTATATTCTATGGTCATCCACAGCATACAACCGAAAGATTTGTTTTGATAGTTGGGGATGGAGAAAATTATTCCCTTGATAAAAACGTACATTAAGGGTACATGTCGGGTAATTTTCTCTCCGTGTAGTTTCCTACTTAGTTGGAGAAAATTAGACCGTCTGGGTTTGAGATGAACTGCTGCATCAGCTAAAACTTGTAGCTCTAAGCCTCAAGATCTCGCAGCCCGTGATCAAGTAGCGGGCAGGGTGGTGACTATCACGACGCGATATGAACCCTTCAAGAATGCTTTTAATCTTTTATTTTTGGAATTTTCAACCCAGATTAGTAAAGTTCCGGCTGCGGGTCAACCTGTGCATTCCTAATCCTTTTTTCTTCATGATTCATGGAATTTTCTAATTGCAACATCAGACACTTTTTTCACTTTAAATTATTGCTTACTGGCCATCAATTGTTCACTTTGGCTGGCCTTTGCGAAGGTGTTCCGTTAAAAATTTCAACTTCACCGTCGACCGATGGCAATTTCAATAATAGTGACCAGCTCGTGTCCTTTTGCCACTTTCCTTCCATTCAATTTCTCCATTTACCCCATCGTTGGATAATTAATAAGTCCCTTTTTTTAGGAAGTGGTAACATATCCTATTCGTTTCTCGCTAAGTTTCAATGCCTTCTTATTTTCTCTTCTGACCATGACTGCTTAAGTATAATCATATTTTTTCCAAAATTCAAACAATCCTCATTAAAATTGCAACATGTTTACCAGGACGGTCTAGTGAGTGGAGAGGGTTTAAGCGAAGGATCCCAAGTTAAATCTGCATAATGGTGAGGCCACCCCAAACTGCGTCATTTTCTGAATATCACACCTTAATGGGAAACCACTGGGAATGTTCCCACTCCCTCAACCCTGAATGTGTGCATTCCGCAAGCCATCGGGGTCAATATCAGGTGAGCTCAGCTCACGGCCATCAAACCGGCCCTCAGTTTGGTAGTGCAGATAGCGCGTCGAGGCAGCATCTCACAATAAGTCCCCCGTCTCGTCGGCTGCCGCCTCCGCGCCGCCCACGCCCTCCCTTTCGGATTGAAGGGAATATGGGGATTGCTAGTGATCAGCGACGGCTCTCCCAAAAGGAAAAAACTTGCCCCGTGATGCAATTGCTCTTGGAACGGGAAGACTGGAGTCACACGGCGCCAGTGAGAGGAGAGGACACCCGTCCCATTCCAATTGCCTTCTATTTGCACGGAACGCCTTCGATTACGAATCGGTTTCTGGCATTTATGCAAATGGTGATCTCACTGATTCGAGGGGAATCGGTTAGGTTGAAGGGCGACTTAGCCGTGTGATATCCCGGCTTTGGTGAAAGGGATTTGTTTAAATTTTCACTCTGGTGCTTCGTCGATTAACTCATCGTCCCGTGCTATAATGTCTCGTTAAGTATACGCTTAAG
This sequence comes from Hetaerina americana, assembly GCF_022747635.1. Classification (NCBI taxonomy): domain Eukaryota; kingdom Metazoa; phylum Arthropoda; class Insecta; order Odonata; family Calopterygidae; genus Hetaerina; species Hetaerina americana. Next base: position 70,840,923 of record NW_027286069.1, on the reverse strand, counting down.
TTTTAGTCCTTTGGGTTTATCGGTTTGATGACCATGAAATTTAATAAAAGAATGCTTTTGAGCTGCAGAAAATTTGCTTTGAAAGCAGATTTTCATTGGGATGTGATACTTAAATATCTCATCGACCCACGTGGACATGGCAAAAGGCAATGTTATGCAAAAATGTGGCGACCAGCTCGCGCATACTCATTTCTACAGGGTTACTTCAAAACGCGTATGACCGGTCCATACGCGTAAATCGACCTTACATTTAGCCTCAAAACCGTCATACGGTCTAGCAAATCCAAGTGTTGGAGGGCTTTAACTTTGGACCTTACGTTTGGCCCGGATGCTGTAAAATATGCAAGTAGGACGGTCAAACGTCGGGCCTTAAGAAAAAACAAAATATGGCACGATATTTTAGGAGAATACAACCAGCCCTTATTCTTCGTATTTATGATGTCATGATGCTCAATTTGGAGTGAATAAAGTTGCGAGATACTAAAAATCCCTTTGAGGCGGATGAGTACCTTTTTGTGCGGTATTTTTCAGCACCGAAAGCCGCCTATTCATATATGTTCGAAACTTTGGAGGTGCTGCTGAAAACTATCACGAGGTAGCCTTCAAACGTAGTCGATTGATGAGTTCATGGAGTTAATTTGAATTCATTTTAATATTACCACTTACTTTCTTCTAAAGTCCTTATATAATTAAGAATAGTAATAGGAAATCTTCATGCCTTTATATTTTCATACCTTCGTATCTTCATCATCATGTACATTAAAAAGAGCCAATACGTCGCCACATTCATATATGAGGCACATATAAAGGTGTAGGAGGAAAAAGATTACGCTTAAATTCAATCTCGAAATTAATGCGTAAATACTTTGAAGAAATCAGAATGGGCTTTTCCCGTGATAAATTAAATGAGAAAGGTTATAGCACGACAGTTTACGCTTCACTTCCAATTAATAAACGAATGCCTTGAACGGAAAATAACGACGATCATTGGTTTTTCACCAGTTTCCACTTTTCCATATTTTTTCATGGCGTCTGCCTGGGCAAGAGTCGTTGCAACTCTCGTCACTCTTTCTCTACTCTTGTTTAAACTTGTGAACCCTGAAATAGTCTGCTGTCGAAATCTTTGTACTCACGCACATAGTTAATTGATCTCACAGTCGTTCACCTTGGCAGCTAATTTTGTGGTTTCCATGAAAATGCATGGAAATGCATTGATGACCGCAAACGCCGGAGAGAAGTCAAAATAGAACTTAATAAGGTACATCGCAACATCTTGGGAATAAATAATAAGACGAAAATATGTGTACTATAGCATTGCCGATAGATTTCTTGGCCAATTATTTCCATTTTTATTTATTTTATTCCCCTGGTATTTTAAACTGTGTTATCCTCCTTCTTCTGGGCTGTCTGGTCGTTTCTTGAAATTTTAGGCAATTTCAGCAATTACCATGCAAATTCCAAGAAACGACAAGAGGTACCGCGAGAGTGACTTTCGAGAGTAAATCTCAACGTCGAGTATGCCTGGACCTAAGCTATCTTCATCTACGTCATATTCTTTTTCTATGTCTAAACTCGCTGGCCTAAGTTCTTTTATATATTCCTTCCATCTCTCTTGTATCTTTTCTGTTTCAACTATTATGTTATCTGACTTATCTTTAACTGTTAACACTCCCTCCTTACTTTCCGATAGTCTTCCAACCGTCTATAGCGCACCGATTCAACCCTTCCTCTGCAAAATTTCCATATCCTCGCACTGCGTCTTCTCCCATGCTTCTATTGCTCAACTAGTTATCCGTCTCAATTAATTATGCAACCCTTTGTACTCCCTTCTACTTAACTCTGCATTTACATTCATATATTTCCTTCTCTCATCTATCTTTCTAATAATCTCATCCGTGATCCATGGTTTCCTTGCCCTTTTTATATTCACGGTTCCTACTGTTTCTTTTGTGGTTTTCAATATCCCTTTCTCGATATATTTCCATTTTCATCTATAGCACTCAACTCCTATCCCCCCTCATTATTTTCTCTAGAGCCAGATGATACTCCTTCCTTGTTATTCCAGTTAATGCTTCTCACATTCCATTTCCTAACCCGCTGCCCCTCCTTATCTTTTTGAGTAGAGCGCTGCACTTCATCACTACTACATTGTGATCAGAGCCCACATCCGCTCCCGGGAAGCTGTGCGAATTGATCACGCTATTCCTAAATCTGTGCCTAAACATAATATAATCTAATTGATACCTTTTTGAATCACGTGGCATGTGTGTGCGTGCGCATATATATATATAAATATATATGTGTGTGTGTGTGTGTAATAATTGTTCGTTTACACTCTGAAATTGTTGTATTTTAATGCACATTTAGCCGGTGACTCCGTTAAAAGTTACTGCCGTGGTATCTCACACCGTTCCTTGGATTTTTCAAAGGTAAAACACCATAGTTTTTAAAGTAGGCTTTGATCTTGTGGACTTGGGCGCTTCACGCAGGACCACGAATACTTGTGACATTGAAGGTACGGTATTTCGTCATATCTTGTTCCTTTAAAGCCCCCAAAATTTCGGATTATAAGAGGACGCCTCGGTAGCTTAAATGGCTAAAACACTCGGACATTGAGGCATACGGGTTTGAATCCCGGTCAAGGCGAATGAATTTTAAACTCTGAAATGGTTACATTTTAATTGCCATAGAATTTAATTGACAATGGCGACGATAGTAATTCTGACGATCTGAGCTGAGAGTAGTTCTCATAGGCACCCATGAAATTGATGTTAGGCTCAAAGGCTGGGCTTTTAGATACGGCCTCCGACACTCAGAATCGCAACAGGCCATAACTTGGCTGTGGGGTAAACTTTAGTATTAGCCGACGTTACGTATGGCCTGGGATTTGAGAATAACCCTGCAGGTGTCGTGTCGTGTCGACACAATAAGTATTAACCTACAAGGTAGCGACTGTGTATGGTTATACGATTATATTTATATATTTTTTTGCAGGTTCCCCTCACCTTTCCCCATCCATTTGAAAAACTTTAACCCCCTCATCCCTTACCCTTTCCTCCTGGTGCTGCACCCCGTGCCACACACCTTTTTGGTGGCTTGCAGGGTATTGATGTAGATGTAGATGAGTGTGCTGAGTTCATGACAGCTAAGTTCACCATACCTGAAAGACCGAACTTAGCTCGGTAGAGGGAGCTGGTGGTTACACTTACTGTCTATTATACCATAATTATATTGCATATCTATAATTTTAAACGATTAAATTTACGACAAGGGCTGGCTTTACATTTCAAGATAATATGCAAGCGCGGGAGTGTGTCAAGAATATGCCACATCCATGCACCTCAAGCTGAAAAGCAAAAGCAGTTGACTCGTTTTTAAATGAAAGTCAGTTTGACGGTCTTTATTTAGGTTTCTGAGAGTACTACCTTCCTTCCGCTGTCCTTTTAATCTTCTAATGTCCTTTTACCAGATTATAGAGAGATAGATTCAACGTGATGCCATGCATGGTGCAAGAAAACCGTCATGTTTCATGTCTGTAGAAAAATGTTTTACGACTATGTTCTCGTTAAATTATGAGCTTGACGGGTACAATTTCCCTTGGATATAGAATCGTGAACGTCAAGGACCTCTGAAGTCCTTCGACATATATTTACCCTCCTTAAGGTCTTTCACAATAGTGCAGCAAGTCAATTTTGTCTGTGTTGACATCTCTATCCATCATGCTTTGTAAAATGACTCTACCCCAAAAATGACGACACACGCCGTACTTTCTCTCATTTTACGTTAAGTTTTTCTAATAAATTTTTTCAATGCTCTAAAACTAAGTTTGACGCCAAAGAGATTATTTTAACATTGCTAGTTACAGAATGTGGCGTGTAAGGAATTGTTTAAATTAATTCGGGTTGGCAGATTAGTATTTCTCGCTTTCATTAAAGTGGCGTAACGAATTCGTTGAAGCTCCCCTGCCCGCTTTTCACTCTCGAGAGGCCACAACTTTATTACTGGAATACAACTTTTGAAGCCTTTTATGACCCTGCCTTATTATCTCAGCTATAACTAAGTTATAACTCCAACCAAATATGCCGCTCCTAATAATTTTTACTCGCCCAATCTTCGATTTCGAATTAATTTTTTCAATTGTGCCGTTGACTATAAGTAGTATATCCATCTATATTTAACTATTTAACTACGTCGTTTCAAAAGCATTTGGACGTGTTTTTCCTCCAAAATTTGGTCACCTTCCGGGACCAGTTTCGTTCTGTAGCCCCATTCCTAAACCTATGTCACACTTTGCCGGGTGTAACTAAATACATCTACTGTCCCTTATCGTACTTAATCTAGCCCGACCATGCTCGCCCCTTCGCTGCGTGGCGTCAATTTGTGTACGAAACCAAAACCATATCACGGCAACGACGATTGTCCGAGGACTGGACGGAATTCAAATGACCATGGATTCCGCCCAATCACCCAGGGAGAACAGATTGGCACCGCGAAGGGCGGAGTCGTCTCTCGTCTACGTGAGGGAGATTGAGATTACGCGCGGTGGTTCCCAGTTGTGAACACCTCCCCAACTGCCCATCTCCGAGCGCCTAACCCATTCTCCGCCTCACCCACCACTCCCCCCTCGTCTTTCTCTGAAATATTTCAACCCTCTCATTTCCGACTACGCCCTCGTCGCGTATGTCAAATGCGTACCTGAAGTTTGAGCAGGCACGCATAATAACGCATATGCAAGTATCATTGCGTTTTTTTCATGGGAGGGGTATTCTCTTATCGTTTTTCGGTAGAAGGGAAAAACAAATGGGTTGAACGGGATGAGAAGTCAATTTAATCGCGGCTCGCCATCTCGGGACGATTTTCAGTCGTGACACCTAGCCGACCCCATGGTAGACGCGCGCGCATGTCGCGTTTGTCCTACGGGGAGGGAGTACGTACTGTGTGCGTACTATATTTCCGGTCCAGTCCAAATCACTAAGCCCCAATCCCATCTCTCCTCTCCCACTCCTCGAGTCATATCGGAGAGAGAGAGAGATGGAGAAAGAGCGTTCTCTCGGCTGGAAAGGGCGGAGTTCTTCTCTGAGCGAGAACGAATTCGGGGGAAAATAATGCTTCATTCTTCTCCTTCGCGGGCGGTGCCGTAGACAGTAGCGATGCCAAATTTGTGCGACGACTATGTCGCAACATTCAGCAGCTCATAATTTATCCCCTATTCCTTCGTCTAGTTGACAAACAGTAGAATAAAAATTCGTTGAACAATGAGTGACTCATGTGGCATTCGGACAGCTAATACTTTTTGGTGCGTCATAAGATTGTTGCAAACCCGTTTTTATTTGCCATACTTTCAGCTGGTTTGTCGAAAAAAATATGGATATTCGTTTAAATGATAGAGGAACTATATTCATTATAAGGGCCTTCGGTAGGAAGATCAAAATTACTGTAATTTGTCATTGATGTAAATGACCTTTTTGGTGCATATTAATATGTTAAATTCATGACAATCATTAATAATATTCGTTAATAACTTTTCAAGCTCACGTTAATAAAAATACGTTCATGCCATACTTGCAATAGTAAATTTCAGTCAAACAAAAACCTAACTGTGATAGGTATTAATCCACAACTAACATTGTTACTCTGGACCAACTGCTCTTTCTAAGTTGCAGAAATTCATTTGTGTAAAATAATTTGCGCCATGCTTCCTCAGCTATTAATTCTGGTTCCACCCCTCAAATCTTTTTTTCATGTACATCGGTGGAGTTGGCTTCTTTTAGTCCTCAGGGTTTATTTGGAAACATCTACTCTTTCAAAACCAGGAATTGTTTTTCTTCCACGCTATTCTAATAGTTACACCGTGAAATGCATGAATTTTTCCATTTATTAGTCATTAGTATCGAAATAAGTATTTTGAACTTCAAGACACTTTTGATGGGACGATGGTACGACCGAATGAACTGCCGAATAGTTTTTTTCCTTCACATCGCGCACTGGACAGTGGTTATTGAATTATGCTTATACGTCCACGTGTTTGTGGGTGCTCAAAAATCACAGTAATATCGTTAAGAGTTATCTTTAACAGATAAACCTCAGTCCTCATGAGCTATTTAATTTCCTCTGACTTCCCTCACTTTGACTCAGCGCTTCCAATGTGGAAGGAGAATTTACAGTGGAGGTGAACGCTAGCAGCGTTGAGCAAAAGCTCCAGTTTTAAAGGAATCATGTCGAATTCTGCACTCTATTTCTTTTCCATAAATGGCAATAGGAACTATTTCTCTTCTAGTCATCATTTTATGTAAATATTTCTACCGCAAGTCAGTGTCGTTTAGCTTTAGATATGGATTTTGTAATGAAATATTTCATGTGACAACATAAACTCAAAGTTTCTTCTAGAGTCGTGTTCTTTCATTGTTTTTTTTAAATAAATGCTGCCCCTACCACGACTGAAGTAAATTGAATCTCTTGTACCAGTGTGTTCCGAGAAAGCGTCACTTAAAAGCACCTACTAAATTCGTGGATGTAGTGCCATACATTTACATTAAGGCCGTACGACTGAATCGCAGGTAGCTGTATTGAGTAAAAAATAAGCACTACGCGTTTAGGGCTGTCATTTATTAAGCTAACATAAGTTATGTTAGTGATTATGAGCTTGAGACATACCGGGGGACACGCCCTCACGCAACGAGCGATTGACATTATTATGTGACGGTTGAACACAAAACTAATATCTAAAGCTATATTTGTAAGCACTCTGTAAACAATAATGGTTGATTATTACACACAAGTTTCAACTAACTAAGGAGGTACAAAAATGCATTACTTCGCATATTATTAATAATACGGCAAAATAATTTCTATTTCATTCCTTAAGGTACTTATCACAAATACAGAGTGCATTCCATTTTATTATAAAAAATGTTTTACCTTATCGGAATATATTATCATTTTCTCTGGATATTCATACTTATGAGTAGGAATCCATTTAAGGTGGTTTCAAAATTTTGAAATGTAAGAGTCAATATTGGTCTTGAAAATACACCTCTCAGGTGTCTACAGAAAATATCTTCCAGGACCTACTTAGGTTTCATGCAGTACATAATTATTAAATGTATTGGGGTGGATGGGCATATGTTTTGAGGGTAAAAAGAAATTTCGACGCTAAATTTGATCTAAGCGAAATAACTAAAAAGTATTTATCAGAAAATATTGCGTATTTTCAGGCGTGATATGGTAGAATTCGAACATAGTAATGATCAAATGAAAACACTTTTTCACTAGATATTGATTTATTACACGACTGGTTTCGATGTACTTCATCATCATCATCACCTGAAAATAATGTAGTTTATCGAAACCGATCGTATAATACATCAATATCCAGTGGAAAATAGCTAGCATTTGGTCATTAGTATGCATCAGTATACAGGTATACCTGTATACTAGAGGTAAATCTGACCTACTATCATATAAAACGATGACCAAAAGAAGGAAAACTCGTAAAAAATGGACGGACATCTGCTCTGGTTACCGCAGAACCATTGTTTCTTTTTCACGTGGTGACACAAAGAAAAGACCCAATAGAAACTTCTTGCCTTGCCAAAATGCTTATCCAGAATATTTCGAGCTGTGGTCAAAGAATCAAATGCTGTCAAAAATTTATAATTTGCCCCTTAATTTAAGTTTTTCGTGCGCCTTCCAAAATCATCATTTTAAGGAAAAATTACCTTACTGTAAGGACTAATAATTATAAATTTACAGTTTTTACAATTTATTCTAGTGAATTTTTCCTAAGAACTAAGTACACTGATTCAGGACAATATTTGATGAAGAGTGACTGATTCTGATCAGACCAAAAGGGTATCGGAGTAAGCGAAATTTGGTAACAGGACATAAGGGATAAAGATTTTGATCTCAATTTTATTTTCTAAGATCTTGACTCCTCCCCATGGAATTTCAGCGCGCTGTTTGGGAACACGGGATCGGTGTATACTTGCGAGTGTAGTGCTAATCCACACCATCTGCTCCCCGAAGCGACGAATACATACGGGAACTGACTCTAATAGGATTCGGATTAGATGGAAGACTTCCGTGGGTGTAACCCATTCATGTAAGAATTTACCATCCAAGACGGCCGAGTTCGATACTTGTATGGAAGAGCCACCGTGTCATCAAATCGTTTGGATGGAACGAGGAACCATCGTTAACGGTGAATTTTAATCGTAATTGTCAGACATGATATAAATTAATGATTTATTTAATACTTGGAGAAAATATTGATTAAAAATTCGCCGTTAACTATGCTTTTGCGGAAATCATTTTTTCACTTAATCACCAAGTTCAGGATCTGAGGAAATCAGTTATTCATTATATCCATAAGATTGTAGTTGTCTATTCAGCGTTGCAGCCATTATGCCGTTGATGGTTTTGAACTCATGGGCGCGATACGCCCATTGAGTCGATATGACTTTCGATTCAATATAAATCCATTACTAGTCCTATGTGTCATCGCCGCTTGACAAATGTGCCGCGACGTAGAGATTCGTATTCGCGGTGGGCGCGACGTCATCTTGGGTCGCTCCTGTCGTATCTGTGGCCTTCGCAAGACGGGTGTCGTCTTCGTCGACCTCCCCTGGGAAAGACACTCCTCTCGTGGCGTGCGACGGCCCCACCCCGCCCCTCTCACATCCTCCTTGTTACGGCGAGGTCTTCCGCACCCGCCCTCTCGCGTGCTCCGCTCATCAGTGCGAGGAGGCATTCGGGGCGGCGGGCTCTTGGCCGCCGCTGGCATTGGGATCTCACGGTCGGACTACTCCTCCCCCTCCTTCCTCACGCCTTCTGCCCATCCTTCCTCGCCTCGCCCGCCAAACCCCCCGGCCAAACGGCAGCGGTCCCCTGTGCTGCCTCCCTCCTCGCTCCCTTGCATCAATCAACTCGAACTCGCACAACCATCACGCCCTGCACTTAGGGCTAGGTCCTCCACCCTTCTTGCTCCTTCGGTCCGACTTCGCCTGGCCTCATATTTCTCTAGCTCCTCCTCCTTTCGCCTGCAGTTGAACTTGAGTTGCGTCGCGATCATTCTGTCATTGCGAAAATATTTACTCATGAACTTCGTAAACACGAATAAATCAAATTAACGTTATAATAAAAAAACTAGTAATTCCATTCCTACGGTTTGAATTCATAAACTTTATGCCCGAGATGTGAACGCAACTTCCCGAACATTTTCTATAATGCCCATGTGGGAAACGTTAATGACCCTAATGAATCGATTTCGCAATGATATTTATCAATTTCAGCTAAAGAAAATCTACCGTGCAAACAAAATTATGACAAATATTGGTTTTAGTCATTGTTCGAGTTTAAGTTAACTGGACGATTTTTTACTTTATATTTTCGTGTATTTTTCGTTCATTTACTTATATCTCCAACCATTCCGATTAGCAAACCATCAAATTATGCAACCCTTAACATTGTGCTAATGGATCTTCAGATATTTTTAAATAGTATTTTAAAATATTTTAAACAAATTTTATTATATTTCAGGATTATTTAATGTGAATAAAAGCTATCAAGAATATGAGCGATGAATATTCTTCGGTTACTCCGTAAGATGGAAAGGATAAACTGTGATGAAGGATCTCAGGTTTTCCCAGCGTATGGTATTCAAGAAGTTCTCTCGGGTTTCCCACCGGGTCCGGTTGGTGTACTGCAACCTGACCCAGTGGGAAACCCGAGAGAACTTCTTGAAAGGATAAATTGTGTAAGTCGAATTTGATATTTCGGGTCCGATATACACTTTCTTCGGGAATATACGGCATTTAAGTAATGAATTCCGCGATTTCTCATGAAAATGAATGATAAATCTTCAACTGGGCAAAATTTTCGTTTTTTAAAATTTTAATATCCATTGCTAAAAATTAGTATTTCTCTTATAAAATTTCCATTGGAACTCGGTCGCAATCCCTGTCAGATTGTGTTGGCCCATCCAGATCAGCAGTTGCAGATTGTTGTCCCAAAGTCCTTGTAGAAAAAAACCGTGGCGTTAAATAATGCAACTGACTTTGTTTGAATTATAAACTAGGGGTGACTTTGCTTGCCTGATGTGAAGGATTTCACGGCCTCTAAGGCTAGGACTTACGATTTATCACTCCAGCATTTTGTATCTCACCTATGAGTTGCCAGACATTAGGGCGATTGTGGAACTACTTGAACGTTGTGTGGCGTTCATCATAAGGCACGAATTTCCACAGATTGTGTACCTGTATGAGCAACAACACTTTATGTGCTGCCGTATGACGCGCTGTTGAGAAGGTGGGTTACTGTTTTCAGCAAATCCTCTCCCTCGTAAAATGCAAGTTTCCAACGACGCTATGAAAAGTGGATAAACTTTAAGCGCTTTCGCCAGTTCAGCCCTTTGAATTATGTACTTTTTTCTCGTGAGTTTCTCCTTTGGAGCAAGCGCTCGAGCCAAGTTCTGAGGTCGTTAAATATTTATGATGATTGATGGTTATAAAGCAGACTCGTCCATTAACACACTCTCAATAGTTCTAATTTCGCCTGCAATTTCTTTTTCTTTTCATTTCAATTTCTGCAATTCTTTAAAGACTAGAAAAATAAAGAAAATAGTATACACTTGGAAAGAACTATTGGATTCATAGCAACCTCAACATGGAAAGTGTCCAAAAACAGACAATCCATGACTACATTTATGCAAAAATGCATTGAAATACTACATTTAACGTTAACATCCTCCAAACCGACACAAATTATTAGAAATTGGTAAATTTTGTAAGGAAGTATATCCTTTTAAAGTTGGGGCTCTTAAACTTAAAACCACTGAGTCACATGGAGTTTGCTGTTCAGCTCACGTCTGGTAAAGCTTGACATCTTAGAAACATAAGGTATAATGCTAACAAAAAAACGAGTTTGGAAATAGGATGAATGTGCTATATGTTACTCGCAAAGATGCATGAAATTGGAAGTGATTTTAATACACCTAACACCGCAGTTAATTTGCCCACGGTGAATTTTGTAAAAAAAAGTCATAGAAACATTGCAATAGCGTAGAAACGTATAATAATGAAATTATAAGAAAGCGTCATATTTTGGAACCAACATTTTTGAGACTCTTTAGAAGCCTACCAAGAAACTGTAAAAATTGAGGTCAGGGCATTTGAGATTTTATGGATTGGTTGTAGTCTAAGTAGGTTTCTCAGACTGTGGGATATATCCCACGCATCACCGTGGAACATGGAATTTAGAAAATTACTACTGTCCTCATACGCGTCCTTATATATATATATATATATATATATATATATATATATATATATATATATATATATATATATATATATACCTATCGTTCCAAAGATTACCATAATTCCTTGGTTTCTAGGCTGCCTAATAGTACAAATTTCATGTTTATCGGACTTATTTTTAGAAAATGATATTGCAAATTATGAATGTACCTACTAAGCAAGAAAAATATAACTCAAAGAAAAATGGAGCTGGGTGACTTTGTCATCAGGGAGTGGAGCATTTTTACTCCAGTATGTATGTGGGCAAAGTACGCTAGGAAACAGGATTAGTTTTTAATTATTCCTTTAGGACAGAAGTGTAATCTTTTATTGTCAATATGACCATACGAGTCACAGAATTGTCGTAGGTGGAAGGTATATAATACTTTTACAGGCATATAAATCTGTCCAAGTGGATCATTCCGTGAAATCGTCGTGGGCCGGAGGAAAGTGCTCTTTTTCAGTGGGCCAAAGCTTCCCACTTAAAGATTTGCCGGTTCATTTCTCAGTTTTTGGTGATGTTAAAAGGTAGTATTTTGAGGCCATTTCGTAATTTGCGATTTGTCCTCTTGAGTAGTCATCAAGGGAATCGCGTGAATATGACAAGTCGGTCTTCTCTTGGAAAAGTGACCCGGCCTACCGTGATTTATGTCGTCCTACGACATGGTGCCAAGAGTTTCAAATTAGGCTGGAACGTGACTTCCGGGAAAGGGCATGAGCCATCCGGTATCAATGCATTTAGTTGCAGTCGCAGGAAGCGGGTTCATACGGGATCCATTACCCGAACGTAAGCAAGTTGATGCAGGTGGGCGATCAGAGCTCTCTCCTTATAAGTTATCAGTATGCAGATCCTTTCTCGTGTGTTCGAAGGGAGGTTAGTGCAGCGCAGTGCCTTTTAAGGGGAATGAGAGGGAGGCACGTGGGAGGAGGGGCGTGATGTCGCCTAGCAAGATCTCGAAATCCATATCTCCCTCTCCCCCACCCTCGGTCGGCCGACACACCGTCTTCGACGCCCACCTGTGCCCGCAGCCACCGCACCCATCCATCCGCACGCTCACCACCGTGCTCGGGGCTCCGGGTGGCCACATTTTTGGGCGCACGGATTTGAAAAAATAATAAATAAAGGACATTTTCGGGCCGTTGTTGTAATAGACCGAGGCGCCGAGTTGGTGAAATATTTATGAAGAATCCGTCCTTTGTCGGCATTTGACAGATTAGATGCTAACGTCCACCCGTTGGTCACAATGCGTTGCGCAAAGTTCTCGTTTTATCTTGGATGACAATCGGGAGAGTTGTGAGGTAATCGGTAGATAATCCGTGGAAGTATAACGACATTATTTCATTTAATATTAATTCAAGGTAGTTAGCAGGTAGGCTTAGATTTATGGAGTGGGTCGACATCCGATGTTATTTTGCACCTTTCTTGTTAGTTTAAGACCAGGGATTGAATAAATGAGTTCACTATATCAAAAGTTGTCAGCTTGTGGTTTTATTTGAACAAGGAACATTTTCGAGCCAAGTTCTTAGGCTAGTGTCTTTTTCCGGGAGATAAAACTTCGGCGAATTTCACTGAGGTGAGAAATGTGAAAACAGGTAGATGGGGGATATCAATCTGACAATTAGAAGTGATATGCCGCCGATCTGATGTTAATCCTGTCGGTGGAAGCATTTGCATTAAATCGTTGGAAAATTTTCCTAGAAAGAATCTTGTGTGATTCAAGGATTTGCAAACTTCTTTCATGGGATTTTTTATTAATGATTAAAATATTTCTGGCGTCCCTCCAAGGTACTTATTATCAACACGACCACAAGAAAAGGGTTGGTCCAGTGGGTTTATAAAATGTATTTGCCATTGAAATGTAGAGTGATATTTTTTAGGGCAATAAAAATAAAACGTCCGGAGTTACGAGTTACTACGTTACGGGCTGAACAAAAAAACCTCCCATTCTGGAACAATACGTCCCACAAAGTATAGGAATTGGAATTTTTACGTATTTGCTGCTAGTCAAAACACCTAACCTAGTAACTTGAGATCCGACCTTCGAATCCCAGTATTATCAAATTATTTTTCACGTCAAATCGCTTTCGTGTCTTCACGCGCACCCAAGTTCATTCATGTGGAGAGTCACAAACCAGTGAGGATGAATATTGAGCTCCAACCTGTAGATTTGCTCCTCATCGGCGTGAAGCCCCAACCTTCCGAATCAACTCGCCAACTTCCGGCGCCAGAGCGACGTTACCCCTTCCCAATTTAATGCCTTGGGAGATACACCGGAAACAAGAGCGCGGACTTAGCCGGGGGCAGGAGTGGGCGTGAGGGAGGAGGTGAACTGGCAACAAGCCACTCGGCAGAGGGTGTGGGGAAGAAACTATAAGTCCGACACAGTGACGGAGGACGCAAGAAGCGCCGTGCGCACACGTAGGACGAGTGCCCATCTATGGGCACTACAGACAATACGCTCCATCTCACGAGTCGCGCCTTTGGGGATTGGTCTCTCTTCTCATCCTCCCCGCCTCCGCATTGCATGTTGTGTTCGTCGTGGAAGGAATGTAAGGTCGAAGCACTCACATACAGCTCGTCACCCAATTTACTAGGGATCGGCAGCAGTAAAACAGATGGACTCGACTCGATAGTTATTACTTATCACGAAGCGACCTTCGGGAACTCAAAGGCTAGTAGAAATATCCGCCCGGAGTAATATGTCAAGGACATCGTTTCCAAAGGATTGCGGACTGTTTTCGAATTCTATCAGGAGTCATACAAAGGAACCGAAAAAACGCCATATGCTCATTGTTATTGATGAACTATTGAGCGTCTTTTTACAGCGATGTCACGTTCTTCGCTTTTTTGTGTTTTCTTGAATTCTCAACTTGTTACAGCGCTTATATTAATTGGTAAAAGAGAAGATTTTTGAATTTATTCGATTAAAAATAGTCGGTATGGGTTTCAATCATTTTCTTCTCTTTTAAATTTCAGTGAAATGCTGGATGGTTAAAACTTTCTTCCGCGAAAATCGGTAATATTTGGATAATTTAAAGTTTCCTTTCACTCAGAAGACGAACACCATGAATGCAATATTTTCTGTAACACACATCTGTAACATTTTCAAATTTTATTTGGTCGAGCCTGCTCGATTATGAGTCTCTTTCATGAAGTTAATGTATATTTTTTTGTTGACCCCTTGCTGATTATAACTCGTAGCATTTATTCGGCGGAAGAATATCGGTGCGAGGCCCGATCGAGGATAATTTCAATGATTTCAGCTTCAATAACTCTCGTAAAATTGTTGCAATTACATATATATTTATAAAACAGCTATAAAAGTAAACGAGAGATTTCATAAAAGTCGAGAAAAAAATATGCACGAGAATAGACAAAAAATAATCATTATCAGTAATGGGAACATATCGTATACGATATAACTCCCCTATATGTATTATGTTTATTACTTTTAGTTTTCAACGTTTCCATTTGATGGTGAGAATGAAAGAAAGAGAAAAAACACTTTGCACTTCCACACACTTTAAACATAACACGACCATGGTTTCGATGCTGCGCATCATCATCAGCTCACCTGATGATGATGCGCAGCATCGAAACCATGGTCGTGTTATATTAAAAGTGTGTGGAAGTGCAAAGTGTTTTTTCTCTTTCTTTCACCCTCACCATGAAAGAATTCCACAAAGTTAAGCCTGAAACTGTTAGCGTTAGGTTTCCATTTGAGCATCTCCTCCCAAAAGAGCCTGCGATACGGCCCTTTGTCTTATTTATATCTCATTCTTTCGGAGTCATGTTTTTCTGCAGGCAGCTCCAGAAATTTCGAAGGGTATAGTTTAGGCATTACCCCAAGAAATTCCTTTCTTTTACGTCACCGAGTCCAAATTTAATAGACGGAGTGACCTACGAATCTTACGTATTTGGGTGTATATTTGATAAATAGAGATTGAGAAAAATTTAAACCAAAATATTACGAAGGACTCTGATGAAATATCGTATCTTCATTGTAAATAAATTTCTCGGAAAACGGATCAAGAGTGAGCGCTACCAACTGGTCATATGTTAGCGTATGAAAATACTCAATGACAGAACCAGGGACGCATTCACCAATGGTTATTTAGAGAAAAAACGAATTTTTTCTTAATAATTTAGTGGGTAACGAGATTATTCACTAAACGTGAGTGCTATTTTCAGACCTTACCTTCATTTTGGTCTTAAAATACTTGACGAGGCACAGTATTTGACTAGATATTTGGGTTTTCACATTCATGTTGCTTGATATGGTCCGTCCTTAGTCATGAGAGAGAACATCATTCACGTCAAGGTGTCGAGTAAAAAATTGAAAGCTATTGCCATTTGTCTGGAAACCTGTAATCCCACTCATGTTTCCACACTTCATTTGCAGTGTATTTATGCTTCTTTATTACCTTGAATATTTTATAATTAGCGTGGGCATACTCTTATGAGATATAGCACTCCTTGACACGTTGCCATAGTTATTCTCACAGTATCACAAATTTGTAAACTTTTATACTGATTCAAATTCTACTTAGCTGGACGGTGTTTCGCTGTTAGAAATGGTGTTTGATTACGCTGGTTTTTGTGTCTACGATTTTTTCATATGCGAAACATTATCTTCCAATTCCATAGCGAAGCAAAAGGAACTTGATAGACCTTTTAATAATTACGAACCTATGGTATATATCCCTTTGATAGACGTAAAATCTAACATTAATTGAAAATTACCGATGGTAGGACATACCATAAGGCATCGCATTTCAACCTTTTTAAACTATTTCTCATTTCTTCATTCTTGAATAATCAAGTAGTTATTGAAACTATAATGAATGTTTGTATCAAATAATTTTCTAGACATAGGCAATATTGCTTTTTTAACTTCTCTAAATGGGATGCACCATTTCATGGTGATAAATGTGCACCCTTAGAAAGAAACAATTCTGATTCGTTAACGTGAAGTTAAAAACTAGCTAGCCCAAAGGAGGGGTCGTAAAGTGGTCGAGGGACCCTTCACCAAAATATGCATGTGGCGTTCATTTTTCTTCGGAAAGCATGGACGGGGTCACGGAAAGAAGAATGGAGCTGCCGAAAGAATGACGTGACATAAAAAGGGGAAAATCAAATGGACAAGAAACGTGAAAAAATTATGCGAAACCAAGCGACAAGAGAAGTATTTTGGAAAACTGGACATTAAAAATTATGAATTGTTAGCAGTACAATAGCTTCCATACGGTATAAATAAAATAAAACTAGAATCGGTAAACTTAAAAGTAAGTCGATTAGAGTTAGAACATAAAAAGATAGTGTGGTACCTTTAGGTAGTGATTTATGAAAGAATGAAGAAGTCATCATATGAGCGGAGAGATGCACCAAGCAACTCTCGGATAGCTAGCTGCTTGCTACTATTTGTAGTAAAGGAGAAGTTTGAGCGGTATTTTGGAGAAGGGGGAGAAGGGAGAGGTATAGGGCATTGTTAAACGAGTGAAGGTACTTTGCTTAAATAATGAAAACGTGTTGATAAGTAATTACTTGCAGTTCTGAAATTATTAGCTCATAGATCTAGCAACTCCATCTGGGATGTCCGAGTTTTCGGTGATGGTTTGATATCCATGTTTTCTGGGAGCTTCCAGAAAACAAATCTGCTTTTATGTTCCCTAAAATGTCGGTCAACACCGTGGGGCCATTGTCGCCTACTATTGGGGTTGTTGTATACTTCGTTCTTCTCTTTCCGGGGGGGGGGGAGGATGTGGGTGAGGAGGAGGGGGTCTCCATGGAGCTGTAGCGGTCCCTCTTCCGGGACCCACACACGAACCGCCTCCGCCGTCGATCCGATCTCTCCTCCACTTTATTTCATCGCACCCAGAACACCCACGGCCAACACCAGAAAAGGAGAATGCATGGCACCCGTGCTTAAAACTGTATATGCATGCTGAGTTGCAATCCTTTGGAATTCCAATGAAACAAGTTCAAATGCAAAGGAGCATTAAATTTCTGTTGCTAATTTTTCGAAAGGTGTAATTATCATCATTTAACGATGTTTAACTGTTCAACGTTAAAAATTAAAATCCATGACTTTTACATAACATAGTCGTAATTGTGCGGGTAATCGCCACATGAGGGATAATTTTGCCTCATCTTAGTAATTTCATCTGAATATTAATATATAAATATCAATTGGTCCATTGTCAGGAGTATTACAAGAAAATGCGCGATTTCATTCAAAAATAATCTCTTAAATTTGCAAACGGATTCTGGCCCCTAATTTCTAAATAATACATTGAAAATTTCGATAGTTAAATTAAAAGAGCTATTGCAAATTATCATTGTAAGACGCACTTGCTACATGATGTGTATCACTTTAATTGATAAACATGAAATAAAACACAGATACACTGGGACATACAATCCGTAGGAACACGCATAATTGATCAGTTAGTGCCTGGAAGGTCTTCTATAGTCATGTATGAAGATAATTCTACTATCAATAATGTGTCAATAAGTTGTGGTATTTATTCAACCTTCGATGATTTATAGCGTTTTACAAGTAAATTAGTTTCAAAGCGCATTGATATGTGTGGACTTAAAATTTCATTAAATGAATGAATATACAATTCAATATACTGAATGAAGTCCTTGGCCATTGCCCTTGAGGAGATGCGTGAGGCAACGAGACTACGGTTGAAGTTACCTGTATTTTTCCGAAACGAAGATTATGATCTACCATGTGGAGAGGGTTCTTGCTCGGACGTGGGATTAAAATGGAACAGAGACAGCATATGCATTCAAAAGAATAATGCAGGTCACAGTAACCTTGCGTGCAATAATACCGCATGGTGACTGGGTGTTGCAGGTTCCATGTCTCTGTTATTGAGTCATCAAAATCTACCCAAGTAAATCAGTGTCAGTAGTTTGCTGACTCCTTTAAAAGGAGCATTGGTCGTGTAGGATATTTAGTGTTTGCAGTTCTTCGTAAATTTGGCTGGCGCACGTCCTTACATCTTGATTGAAACTTGGAAAAACGCCGAATCAAAATTCATGAATTTTTATCATATTCTTATGCAAACTTCATAAGACTCAAAGTTCTATCATTATTATCTTGATGACAGCCATTAAAATTTCGTCAGCTATTTCAGCGTAATTCCCAAAATCATAGCGTATAATATTAATTTCGAGCAGTACGCCAATAGGGAAACCCAACCGACCTTGGGATTGCTCACTGTCTTTGAGCAGAAAAAAAATGTAATGTCCATCAGCTCAGTAAGATTAGTTCATACTTATTAATTTAAACTATAATACTTCAGGCATTCATAAGCATAAAATTGCGTTCCCATGCTAGAAATGAGGAGTAAGTCGACAAGTTTGAAGGAAAAAGTTCACCTCTTAAAATTAAGCCATTCGCGACGTCCTTTTCCCCGTTTCGAACGCAATCTTCCTCCATGTATGTGGATCGAGAATTTCTCTCAAATTGACGGGGTTCCGGAAGATACAGTTATATCTACTATGAGAAACAATCAAATTAACATCGGGCACCCATGAAAACAAACTGGTGATCGACAGCAGAATCACAAACGACGTCTTGGAAACCTCAGGACCAGAATTTGGGTCCAGAATAAACACGAAGAATATTTTGTTGAAAAAGTCAAAAGATTAAGTTTACTGGAGAAAAGTAGAATGGGAACATGCTCCGAAGAGAATTTGTCCGTATTTTTATGAATTTGCTCCGTCTCCGAATTTCAAGTCAAAATGTTAAGAGACAGCTCTCTGGAAAGTTTTGGCTGTGATGACTTGTGTTCACTCATTCTGTAGACAATCAAGTCATGTGTCTTTTATTTTAAAGTTATCGATTAGCTATAAATGTCTATGCCATGTGAATGATAAAATTTTATAAAAGTCTGTCACAAGTAAGTTTCTAATTTTTCTTGAAAACCTAGTGACTGATCAATTTGTCACCACAAATGTGCAATGTCAAGTTTTATTATTCTGAAAATAGAAAAAATCTAAGGAAAATTATATTTTTGTTTTATAACTAAGTGACATCCCCATCCACTCCATCGCCAAATGACTCCGCCTTTAGAATCACCCTCATTATAAAACTCACGTTAATATTTTCTCTGGATATTTAATGCACTCCATTCATTAAGGTGTATTTTCTACCAATAGTGATGCAGTACTGTTTTTCCTTAAGAAGGTTCACGCCTCACGTATTTGCCAATCGTATCAGAAATATCCGATTGGTCGGGCCTCTATTAACCTCCACCTTTAAGTATACGCCTTAAAACTTCCGAAGGTCGGTTGCCGCCCAAGACCTCCGTTTTATACTCTTTTCCTTGAGTACAAACAGCATCAAAAGAATTGATCCTGTAGAATGACATCCCAGGTTTCAATTAATTTTATTTGAGTTTGCGGTGAAGCGAGAGGAATTTTTTCACAATCATCAATATTAGCTTTACGACTTTTCCGAGGCGGTTCTGATATATAGCGAAAAGTCAAGGCCAGAATTCCGAGATTCTATTATGATGAGAAGTGATATGGAGGCTAAGTTGACAATGGCGCTCAAATGTGTTTGCCATTATGAAGCAACCTATTGTCCTGCTTGGTCATAGGTTTTCCATATATTTTTCTGCCCTGGTGCAACCCTGGATATCTATAATCAACAAGATATGAAGTTTTCTCTGCATTATATCAGCGTGTTTTCTTTTGAATATGAAAGCAAGCAAGTACATTTGCGAAGTGTCATGTCGTTTGTATCTCAGCACAATCGTTTAGTAATTAAAACAGTATGCTTGTGCCGTGGAACACATTTTGCGTATTTAATTATTGTGATGTAAATTCTGTATTTTTGGTTTTTCAACAACATTCATGATTAGCAGATGAACTTTGAAATAATTATTTGTCCTCCCGATTTTGACCCAATGCATATTTTCAAACATCATTAGACGATATGAGATGTTTAAAGAGCGGACAAATTAAAAAGCGGAACGGAATATCATATTTGAAATCAAATAACTTTAAAAATTTGATGAATTTTATATGTTTACGATGGATTTGGAAAAAACCTGGTGATCAAACTAGTGGATATATCAATCGATTTAGGTGCAAATAATACATTTGTGACCTTCTTCCATTAAACTCTAATCCCGATACTGCATTTACTATATAAGTCTTGATGTATGAAACTATTTAGTTGTCAGCGCTCCGTTTCCACACAACTTCCCAGAGCGCATGAATTAATTCCCTCTCCCGCGTGTAAACTGTAGCATCATAGAGGAATGCACTTTTCTTCCTTTATCTATAGCAGTCTTGACCTTAGACCGTGTTTACCAAGGAACCGCGATCGTAAGAATTGAACGTGCAGCTTATTGATTCACCGCTTCATGGCCAATAAAGATGCAATTACAAGTGATTAATTCATGGGATTGTGCCCCTCGCTCGCCGTTGACGCCACTAGATGGCGACCCCGCGAGATTATCTCCTATTCGGCGCGAGATTCATCGCGGGATATCGCCCGGCGGCGGCGCTCTCTTTGATGTCCGCGAGAGAGACGCCGCCAGTCGAGGAAGAGTGGCCCCAACCCAACATGCCGTCCCTTCTTCCTTCCTTTGGCCTGTCGCTTGCGCACACATACACCAGCGATCTCCGTAGCCGGTCTTCCAATTTCATTTCTTCGTCCCTAACCCCCCTCCTTTTCCCACCCTCCTTTGCGCCTCGCTTCCCATTTTACGCACAAAAGCTTCCCCGTCTCACGTCTTTGGCGCCTTCCTCCCGTGTTAACCGCGCGCCGCCCTTCGGAATTCCACATCTTGGTTTCCAGCAGTTGCAATGCCGCCCGCCTCTGTAACGTCCGGCAAACGTTAAGGTCCCTTGGGCGTAGGAGTTTTCTTCACGGGCGTAGGTAATATGTCACAATCCACCGCGGTTCTCTGAGAGAATGTGACTAGTTCAAAGGGATCGTCCCGAGGGAGGGGATTTTTTCGGAATTTATAGGGAGGTGGTGACCTCGCGACCTTGAATGACCAATGCAAGAAATACTAACGACAAATATGATCACATTTGCACTTTTGGTCCCGCTGTATAACGATTTTCCGCCCATTTTTATTCGCATCGATTTAAAGAGTTCGAGGATGGGGTTTCCCTTCGCCATTACATTGGAGAAATATTTGATGTTGTCATGTTCTCACTTTGCTGGTGGGAGAATTACCATTACGCTTTTGAATTTGTTTTTAGATTGGAGTGAAATGGGTTTTCTTAGGCCAGTCGGTGACTAGGCGTCGGGACTAAAAATTGTTGGGCTATCTATGATGTACACGGTGGATAGGAATTGATTTCGTGAAACGGGTCTACGAATCAGCTTGACAAATGGTGATTTCTCTCGCCAAGTGCGCGATATAATCCGGTCAATTGTGAGAAAATAATTAATTGTCAATAGCAAGTGTATGGGTAATCACGCCAAACTCAGTTTAATAAACTACGCAAATTTCCCGTATAATTCTTGCTGCACTTGTCTCCCTTTATAAATATATTTTATAAACTTATTTTTATATACTTCGAAGAAACAATGACAGTTTTGTTTTCATTTTATAAAAGTTACTTCATTAAATTAAAAACCGTGTTATGCTATAAAAAAATACCACTTTTGCGTTTGAATTTTCCTTTAGATAGAAGCTACGAAAAAAGTGTGCGAAGCTCCTTTAGCTAGTGGTTTCCCTTAGGCGTTGGCTTTAATACTTATGATGATTTATCGCTAAAAATTTCCTTTAACTTTCTTTTTGCACATCGAATTAAAATTGATTCATAATTGCTGAAGGTCACTGCGGTATGTTTACAAAGCTAATGATTAACGATATTGGTATGCTATTGAAAGATAATATATGACATCCCAGCATATCGAAAACGTATTGTGAAACTTGATTTTCCTTTGCTGGATAATTTCTCATTATTTGGGAAGAAATCCTAATTAATGATTAGTATGTTTTAATTACTAACTTACATTGTATTAGCATAGCGATATCAAAAATTAGTAATAAAACGTATACTTTTGCTTTATTTATTAATAAAAAGTCCACAAAAGTTTTTAGCAGTTAATATCAGCATATCGCTTAGCTGTTGTACCAAAGACATATCACCAAAGACACGAATTTCTCCTTCAATACGAGGCATTCGGGCTTTTGGCGGTAATATCTTATAAGGGAAGGGTCATTCTTTTTCTCGCGAAAGCGAAAAAACTGTAATCAGTTAAATAATAGAGTAAAAACCAGGCTATTCCTTTATATCCAACAATTGTTTTTCCTGA
This sequence comes from Hetaerina americana, assembly GCF_022747635.1. NCBI lineage: Eukaryota > Metazoa > Arthropoda > Insecta > Odonata > Calopterygidae > Hetaerina > Hetaerina americana. The sequence continues at coordinate 70,818,323 of NW_027286069.1, read as the reverse complement.
AGACATAAGAATCAGTTGAACCTACTATTAAATAAGGAAGAATAAACTGTGATGAGTACAATTTCTGTAACTTCCAACGGATTAAGAATTTAGGGTTGGTACACATTTCAGATTGTCCGGAATTATTCGCCTTGAAGACGTTACCATTTTAGGTTAAATTGAATGACGACAGAAATTAAATTTTTGGATAGCGACAATCTACTGAGGATTTTTGAAATTAAAATGATGTTTCGCCATCATACAACCTAACAGGTCGTATTATTTTCACCAATACATGGGATTGACCAATATATGAAAACATTTGACCATCAGAACACGGATCTATCACCATGACGATCAGATCACGGATCCACAGGTATTAGCCCATGGTTGCACCACTAAGGCAGCTTTCCAAGGGGGTTGAATTTTGACAGCGCATATTTTGTGTGGGAAATCTGTCATTTTTGCGAGCTCTTAAATTTTAATTCGACGTAAGAGGGCAACGTTTTTGTCAGTCCCGAAAATTTTCGGTGGAGAATGGTATGCTAAAAATTAATACATTTTAAAAAGTAATTAGAAGCTAAATGACCCTTGCCGTATAATTACTACCAGTGCTATTTAGAGAGTTTGAAATCGTAGTATTTCTTCAATCACGACTCTTTTACGCGGTACTATTTCGATGGTAATGAATGCTCACAGCGAGAGGATTTAAGCAAAGATGCTTCTTAGAAGACCGAGTCGTGGAAAGGTGATGAAGGCAGATACCTGCAATACAGAGGCAGACTATTCTGCCGTTATTCTTGCTCGAACGTAATTAGTTCCTGTATTGTATTTTTATCTCATAAACGTCGCTAAACATATTCGCTAACATCGGTGGTTCAGTGGTAGAATGCTCGCCCGCCACGCGGGCGGCACGGGTTCGATTCCCAGCTGATGTAGAATTACTTTAACATCGGTTGAATCACTAAACGGTATATTAACAGCCATAACTCATCTCAAATCATTTTCAGAACACCTTAACTCATCTCAGAATGAGCTTTTGTCTTGTACATTATTGTCTCATATTGCCTGAGTTTATTTTTCAGCCATTTTATTTTGCTCCGAGTCTATTTTTCTTGCTGATAACGATTGCCCTTTTATCTCACGGTCACGATAACGCTGGGAAGGTTTTTACGGGTATTTTGCGATTACGTCATATGTCATTGGTGAAATCGCCTTGGTTATCCAAGTACCTCGGGGATGAGCTGGAGCAACAGGAAATTATCGCTTGGCCGCATTTCATCTCGTTTTTCTGCTCAGAAGAAGCATCGTCCCCATCCGGCGGCGACTTCCCTTTGGCACTGCCCATTTTGAGGGGTGAACTGGCAGGCAGCGAAGGTTTAGAAGTATTCCAAGAGTTTTTAAGCCTTCTGGGCATTCTCTTATTTGAGAGATCTCATAACGTGTTTCACAGCTCCCGCCCTCGGCTCAAACAGTTCCGAATTTTTTCGGAGCTCCCCGCGAAAGCCATAACGCTCCAATTATGAACACGGGGGACATGCATGAACTTGTTTCGCGATTTATTTGCTCCATTCGATATTCACTGAATAATAATCACCGTTATTATGCGGTTCACATGCATGGATGATGAGGTGAACAGTTTTTTATCGAGAAAGCATTTCATCTTATATTGAAAAGGTTTAAATTTGCGAAATGTAGGTGTAGTTATATTTCAAACCTCAAAATACTGGGGGAATTTTTCCGTGAATTCAAGATAAATGCCAAATTTGAAACCAAAGTTACTGGCATTGTGGAGAGAAAGCATATAATATCATGATGTATCGGTTGCTAATCTGTATTCACACTACTGTTTTTTATTTATTCTGCTATTTGCGTAATTTAAAGACTCCTACATTTATAATATTTTGAGGAGTGGTGACATACAGGTGTCTGTATAATGTACTTGTATATTGCATGCCTGAGTTGCCATAATATAATGTAATAGTAGAAGCTAGAATGCGTGTATTATGATAGGTGTTGTAATAGGAAAAAAGGTCAATTGCTGGCATTCATTAAATTAATTTAAACTTTCATGTTTTCTGCTAATATCTATTGTGTTCACATCCTTTTTTAACTATAAATATCGCCGTTTATATTCTGCTTCACTCCAAGATACAGATGCTCTTACCATTAAAATAGGAATTTCTAAACCAAGGTATTTAGTCTTCCTATTTGCTGACCTCTTGTAATCATAATTGCTGTCATTGAAGCATGGGATTTCCTATTTGAAAAACAAAATATCTATCAATTACTTGATAATTGTTGCTTTAAAAAAATCGGGAATATTGATAGCTAAAGAACTCAACTATTGTGGCATTACATGCATGTTAGCAGTGATTCGGTATGTATTACATACAAAGTTCATTGGTGCAACCGTCTGAAAGCGCAGTTTTTATTAATACTGAACTTATAAAACGAGTGGTTTTTGTTCTCACGTATACGTTTTTCGTGGTTTATTTCGTTTCTTGGTGGAATTAAAAATTGAAAAATGGATAAACAGCATTCCTCGAGAGCATAGCGTCGCTCAGCTAAACCATCTGAAGCTGCGCCGTCCCAAAGTGGCTAGGACGCATTGACGCATTTTAGCAGTGGCGACGGATAAATACTCTAAGAGCGATTTAATAACTTTGAAGTGTGTATTAAGGATTAGTATTCTTAATGAAATTAAGAATACAAAATAACTTTCCACAGTCCTTTATTAGCGTACAACCGGTTTCAACGCTCAAGCGTCATCTCTTAATTTCATTAAAATGAATTTCCACAAGGTTGAGCCAGGAACAATTGAATATTAGTATTTTTCTTTGGATTCACCGCAACTTCGTGCTTTTCCTACATCAACCCGGATTCCAGCCGCAGAGCAAAAGGAAAACAACTTTTTCACGAAATGCTTTCGAGCATCATATACGAGTATTATAAAGAGGAATATTCTGTGCAGTAACAGCTAACTCCATGGAAGTATTGAATTGACTGAATACTTTAAAAGGAGTTCTCCTGATTTGACGAAAATTATAATAGCGGGCGTTACTGTTGTCACAAATTACTTACAAAGATCTTCAATACAAAGCTATCTCTTCTTGTAAAATACTTTCAGTACTTTATATCTGTTCACCGACATCCTTTCCGACCAATGATGATTATATTAGAACGACCGTACTTTAGTTGATTAAATTTGACTCAATGGTAAAACTCAATGCAGATTTTCAATCAGGAGAGCATAATACTCATCAGGAGATCGTAACTGGCAGTATGACTTTTATTGGCATATAGCGAGCAAAGGTCTATCCGATAACGGTATTGTTACATAACTGAAGTTATTACTTAAAATTAAAGAATATATAAAGGATTAGATCTGAAACTTTAAAAGAGTAAAAACAGCGTACAACCTTTAATAGGAATTTTATGCTTGCGTAATAAATCTCTTTACTGGTGAAACTAATCACTGTACTTACGGGTTAGGTGGAAGAAGGGACTACTATATTTAGTCACAATCTCAACCAAATAAAGATGTTTTATTACTACTACTTTTGCCAAATTACACTATTTTCTCCCCATTATGTATCAATTTTACGAGGGGTAATGTAAGGAAGTTGTGTTAATTTGAAATATGAACTACACCAAAACCAATAATTAATACGGAACTATATTTTCTACTTTTCCTTATCACAAGGATACCATTATATTCTAAGAGTGTTCTAGACCTCGATGACAACACCACTTCAAAGCTAGTGGAAGTAAACGTGGAGTGGGATTCAGTTAGACTGGTGTGTTCTTGTATTTTTTGCGCAATTTCAAGCGCTATGACTCGCATCTCCTTATTCCGATAAAGTTTCTGATATGGAGTTAGGACACACGAATAAAACTTTCTCTTCGCGATATAAGGCGAAGGTGACAAAGGATAAAGAGAGCGAGATGGAAGGAGTCGATGTGATGTGATTTTGGGAGGAGAAGTGGGGTAGCGGGATGTTAAAAGGGATTAAAGGAGTCGGACGAGGGCGTTCCCTTTGTTAAATGAAAAAGCCACCTGTATCCCATAAATAAGCGACTGGCTAGCGACAGGAGGCCTTGTGCGTAGTAGCGTTACACTAAGCGCCAGATCTGAGGGTTCATTCTTTTGCGCGCCGCCTTCTCTTTTTTATGCTTGCTCATTTCATCGCTCTCTCATCCCTTGGAATTTATGCGCGTGTTCCATTATGGACATTATGCACGCAGGCATCGGAAGGCAAACGATCAAACACTGGTCAATCAAACTGAATCTGACCTTTATCTTTTAGGAAACGTAGGACATTTTTGATAGAGCTGTAAAGTAACAAGAGATGAGGATACATTGGAAGAACTGGAATTTATTGCAATTTATATCATCGTTCATATATAAGCATGAGCTTTTTGCAAGTGTGAAATGTCTCGAAATCATAAACTCCAGGGTGACAAATGAGTTGGATTCATCATATCTCTATTAACAATGTTTACATAATATTCAAGTAAAATTATAAAGGGAAACAGATGACTGGCACCCATCGTTAATGTTTATTGGCATATGGCACATTGCAGGTCAGTCTGCCTCTAGTGTCTTTCTCTGAGGAGGGTCTTGACTGCGTACTGCAACCAATTAGTGGCAAATTTATTCAATCAATTTAGCTTGTGTTTTGCTTGCAGGAGTATTGTTTTTGATGATAAATGAAAAATTTTCGAAGGTAGAAGCTGTTGTCGAATTAAATCTAGAGACTTTATTTGATTTGGTAGTCCTTTTCATTTACCGTCCAACTAAATAAATGTGTCCTACTATAATATATTTTGGAATGAGTCATACCTGAAAAATCAGTGGACAGCCTATGAAAAGTTATGTTGCCCTCTCTTCCATTTCTCTGTCCCAGATCATTGGCCAAGGATATCAGGGATTAGTAAAAAGATTTACTAATCCATTACTTTTAAAACTATCGACACGCCACAAACTATCGAATTTTCCGATCGTGGTTTTCCGATTACTACTCGTATTCTCGTGTGGTCGGGTTGGGTACGAAAACAAGTGATTGGGACAGTTCTCTTCGCCTATTTCAGTGGACATCCGGAATTCTAGATATCGGGCCTAAGGGACCGTCGAGATCGAACGAGCATCAACCAAGAAAGGAATGAGATCGTCTTATTAGGCAGAAAACATTGGTAAAACAATGGAATGGGAGTGCCGAACCGATAATGTTTTCTAATCATCCGTGCTTGAACGTCTGATTAGACTCACCTCACCTGAGAAGAAAACAAATGTTTCAGCCATTCGTGACACCCAAAAGAGTGATGGATTATCAATGCAACGATTTCGGTCGCATTTGGACTGAACAATTAACATTCTGAGGAAAAATTAAATTGCTCACATGATGACCAGACCTTCAGGGTATAGAGGTTAATAGTGAGAAATTACCCACGGAAACGAATCGACGGGGACAATTGTTTTTGTTTCTTACAATTTGGATAAAGTGCTCAGTGCACCTGTCCTTGAATTGCGCGAGCGAGCATGCTGTTATCACATCTGGCCCCTTTCCGCCCATTCCAACCGGCCGACCGCATTGGTGATAAATTCGCCAATTGTATTTATTTTCCTTTCTCTCATCTTCTCGGATCTTTCTTTCTCATCTCACTGTATTTTCCTTCCCTTCCTTTAACCTCCCCTCACAATAAGAGGGTGTGTGGCTACACTTCTGCACCACAGGTAAATGCCAGTGTAAAAGGCCTATGGTACGCGTTTAATGAATCACGTACGACTAGAGTATGACATTCGTAGAACACTTAAGTGTATGCAAGTACACGTCTGTCATTCAGCGAAGTTAACTTACTGTCATTCACGATCAATTCTAAAGTCTGCCGTTGAAGGTGATAAAGAAACTACATCCGCTGGTATCCATCAATTAAATCAAATCCTCCTCCGAACAAATCCTCCAAACCTCCCGAATTTCGAAAATAATCTATATATGTACTACAAAAGGTCCCCAGAAGCCTTTGTGAGCATCGGTGGTTCAGTGGTAGAATGCTCGCCTGCCACGCGGGCGGCCCGGGTTCGATTCCCGGCCGATGCAATTTTTTTATATCTTTTTTGTGTTTCGATTCGTAGTTTTCTTTTAGAATAACGTTAAACGTGCAATTTCTAGGAATATTTCATTTTTTATTCAAAAATCAGTTTAATTATCTCTAAGTGGTCATATTTCAAAATCCCTCACGAAGTAATTCTACTATAGCTGAAAGCCCATTACATATTGAGCCTTTTGCATTGATATTTAAGTAAGTGTTTACCTTTAAGCGACAGAAATAAATGTAATATACCGAGGTAAAGAGGTCGCAGACATCCCGCCTCTCGACGGACAGCATTATCTCTCATCCCGCAATTGCCATGACAGCGTTAAGCAAGGCGGTCGATAGGGAGTGGAAAGGGCGAGGGGTGGCTAGAATGAGGTGGCAGACATTGATTTAAACCAATGGATGCTTGGACCGTTTAAGTACTTCCTCTCTCATTTCTCTGTCTCTCTCCCTACAGATGGAGCGCCCCTTGGCTAGGTCGAAAAAAACCTAACCACCTTCTTCTTGATCGGTGTATGACCGACCGGTTATGGTAATTGACGTCTTCTCACCCGTTAACCGCAAATGCAATTACGGTAGCCTTTTTCCATTTCGTGGATCGGTAAATTACATCGCTCTCCGAAGTCTGACGTTTGGTGAGGTCATATCCCCCAGTCGAATGACTATGACAGAAGGGGTCGTTAATTTGCAGCCATCAATGTAATGCCTTTCCAAAGGAACTTCCTCAGCCACCATCGGATGTGCTCACCCATTTGGCGATAGGAATAAAGCAGCTCGGATTTGGCGAAACCTCAACCTTTTTGCTGATAATGTCGTGCAAATTTATTTGAATAACTATTTAACACTTGTTCACACATACGTTGGTGTGTTTAATATTGTTTTTTTATTCATTGGTTTACGATAATTTTTATCGTTATTGTGTAATATTTTCGAACTACAAGTTTAAGGCGCAGGTTTATGGGTAATCTTCATAAGAATCTAAATAAAATTCTAAAAGAAATTTCTTTCACGTATGGTTTAAACCAATTCGTAATTGGGCGTCCTTATTCGGTTAGGATATTAAAAGATGCTTCTATATATATTGATGTGGCGTGAGAAAATTGTAAACCCAAGTAAAACAAACAACTCCTGGTGTGTAAATTGTAAATGGATTGTAAATGGTTAGAACGCAGGGTGTTTTCAAAGAGAAAACGAGCAGGTGATGTCTGTTGGTAGTGATTTTTAGAGCAGAAAATTGTCATGTCTCATTTTACTTGTATTATCTAATAATAATAGATGAAAAGTTGCAAATTATTCACCAGGAAAAATGTTTAGATTATTGCACTTTGACCTAAAATGACTACACTCTCACATCAGTCTAGCATATTACATGAAAATAGAAATTTCTTATAAATCCCAATCATCTTAATAGTAGTAGTGACTGGTTCTTAAAAAAATGTTCCTTAGAAGTAATATAGCAAGATAAATTTACGCGAGTGAGATATCTACCATGAAACATCATGACATGCGTTCCTCAATCGGAATTCGAATCCACGGTCTTCGTGTCTGCCAACCCGTTGCCCACCCGTTTTGCATGGCCGGTAAAGTGTAATACGTACTTCCATTCTGTCCAATCAAAATTTTTATCCCAATCTTCCTCGAAATAGGTGGCGATTGAGGAACATTTCTTGTTTCTTCTCGCTTGTATCACACCTGTCTCCAACCACCTCCCCGGTCAACTCGATTGGTTGGTCAGCTGATATGCTCCGCGTGCTCGAAATCGCGACTCAAACAATTGTTATAAACTTGTACTCCTGTGCCGTGACTCTCAATTCTCACGGAGGGCTTATTAATATTCCGAAATGATTTGAATCACTCATTTGTTTGGGGAACAGTCTCCTGGGTGTTTGGACAGGCGCCTTGACATAAATAAGTAAGGTGGATGTATCAAAGATCTCATGCTTCAGGGAACGCGACCCCAAACTCTGTGCTGGGCGAGTTCGAGCGCTATGCAAATGTAATGACAAATGACTCGGCTGTCTCGGGGCCTCGCCTCAGAGATCTAGGGTGCAGAGTTCAAGTTCAAGCCCCCGCAGACTGCAGGTCTCTACCCTGCTTGCGATGCAGAAACCGCGATAATATAGAGCGTGGGCTCCTGGACTGAATGTCCCGTACGCTTCACTTTTCGACTTTCCCCGTGTTTCCCCCGGGAGCAAAGATGTCATGTGCTTCGGGAGGAAACATTCCTCCAGCCTCATCGAACCGACCCGGGAGGAATTAATATTTTTTCTGAGGAGAGCGGGAAACGATTTGACGCGGTGCACAGTTCCGATTGGGCCCTTTCAATCCTCGGATGACCGGACATTATTTCATTGTTGATCTCATCGTTCATGGTGCAACTCACCGTTACGAAGGCAGCAGAAATCAGGCTGCGCATCGTCGTTTGCTCACTTTTTTCCGCGTTTAACCCTCTTCTCTGAATGCCAAGCGCTTTTTCCCGACCCTCGAGCACGATCGCGCCATGAATAAATCACTAAATCGAGCGGAGCCCATCAATGAACCTCGCCGGGGGCGAATTTTATGGTGGATATTCGTGGCGAATCGGTCTGTAATGGCCGGGAAATGTTAGCAGTGGAGCTCATCCTTGACTTCCTCCTGGATTGATCGACATCAAATTTACGTGACCAGTATACTATATTTCAGGCACTTAACTTGGATTCAAATCATTCCCCTCACAAGCATAGTTATGTGGTAAAAATGATGCTAATTCCTTGCCATTGCATACCATTCATTTTAAAGTGAGCTGTTGGGGCAAACTCCGTGAGAATTTCCTGATTCATTTTACTGTATTTGTTAAGATATTATCCCTCATTAATTAATTCCAACACTGTGACTGCAGTTAAAAACCCTTAGTTCTTCATGTCTCCAAATTTTCCCCTAGGTACAAGCTATGAAATTATTTTTGCCAAAAATCTAGCTAATATTGAAGACAGCAAGGAAGGTCTCTTTTACTCATAGTACATCCATTTCGCCAACCATTTTACCACATCTCTCATCCTAAGATTAAGGTTTAACAAAATAAGATATTTCCAGGGTGTTCAAGCTAATTCATCGTTTAAAATAAGGATAGGTAACTTAGATACGACGTTCATAGAGGGTCAATTATTAATTTTTTGATTAATAAACAGGTCACACTTTATATATATATTTTGAAACTTTTATCTTTATATTTTACTTTTTTGGCAACTCTGGAAAACTTATGACCCTTATGCCTCTCCGTTTAAATTATAGGAAGAAAGTGATAATTTTTTTATGTTTCACGTCCATATTTAGAAATCGTACCTATTTTATAATGTAGTGGACGAAGTAGTCAGGAAATCTTCTACTCTAACATCATAATAACGCCGGCCTCCGTTATATAGAGACACTTTCTCTTATTTTAATTATTGTAATTTAAAAATAAACGCAATTCCCAAGTCATTTACAGTTACTATCGCCTTGACTTACCTAATGTATTCTGCTTAGATGATTTATTATAAGTATATAGGTATCAATGTAAAGAAGCCCACAATTCCTTTTAATTTAAATGTTCACAGGGTACAAGAAATTTAGTTCCATGGATGAGCTACCATTGCGAAGTAATGTTTTTGTCATGTTCATTTTTGACTTCGTGTGCCATATTAGTATTTTACGGAGATGAAACTGCAGTTATTGAAATCAATTCGGACACAAGGCAAGTGATTCATTTCTCCTTCCCCGGGAAATAATCCCGGGAACAGATCAAAATTCTTGCGTTTACTTTTGAACAAATTCATTCGAAATCATAACAAAGTAAAAAAATATTTCAGCCAATCAGCTACCTTGTCGGACATATCTAAAACCCTCGAGAAACAATGTTTCATAATATATCTTCATTTGTCTGATTTTTCCTCCCCATACAGTTTATTCCTCCTCTTTAGAATAATTTATTAATTCTCTCGGATTAGAGACATATATTTTCCTTCTTGGCCTATTAATGGCACCATAAAGCCAACTTACTCACTCCTCCTCGTCTACTCGCCCTGCAGTGTGTTGGCGTTGATGCATTTTACATTAATTTTATTTTTCTGGGTTCCCCGGAGCATGTCCTTTTCCTCCGATGCGTGCGGACCCCTGTGACAACGCACCACAAACACTCGGCGTCGCCTCCCTTCCACGGGGGCAAATGAAAGAGGCCGCGGATAAATCAATTAAGTCTTTCATCAGAGGCGATGGAGCCCACTCGCTCATCCTTGGGCAGCTGTTTTGAGGGGGGAGGGTCCCCCGATCGCTCCCGTGGCATCATTTCCCATTGCACGCGGCCGCCTTGGAACTATTCCCGGAAGTATACGAAAGACATCTGTGTCCGTGCCGTACTTCCTTCCTTGCGTCACATCCATCTTCACCTTCCCTCTTGTTTCTCTCACACACCTTTATCCTCCTCTAACCTCGTCCCCTCTGAATCCGTCCCCGCGTCATACCACACCTGCCAACGAACGTGTGCCTCTCCTCCCTGGCATGTCGCTTAGCGTAGTAGAACATGGTGTAAACAGCAGAAAACATTCGCCAACACACGATTGCCTGCGCTTACCAGTGGAGCGTTGAGAAAGCGAGCTCTGATATACGTGAATAGGCGTTTTCTTTGAATACAGATTGCAGGTCGGGACAACACTCATCCATATGATCTCTCAGCTTTACTTTCGTCGATGGAAATAAAAATACGTTAAATTTAATACCACTGTATTTTTACTTAATGAATGGATGGGCTTTAAATGTAAAGTAAAATAACTGTTATGCAGAAATACGATATGAGTGAACACCCGGTAGGGTATAGCTTATCTCCGCTTTGAGTAACCGAAGATACTGCCCCATTAAATTTACGGTACAGCACTACAGAAAATAGAAACTTCCATTATTAACAACACTTCTATCGAAATAAAATTCGTGAAAAGTACATGAATGCATTTTGGTTATAGCCATGATATCACGTGAAACCCTTTTGTTAGTAATTCAACGCGTTTGGACAATCACTCCAAAAATTTCAGTCCGGAGATTAGTCGTCCGCAGCCGGCCGCCATTATTCCTTCTCTCAGGTTAACTGCCTAGAGCCCTAACAGCCCTTCCTTAGGCGTATACCAATTTAATTACCCTATAAAGTTTCACTCTTGTAATTATAACTATTAATGGCCATGGTGTCATCAATAAAACAAGTATCTGAACGTGTGCTGTTACCTATTAATTTCATTTACATGCGTATGCTTCTTAAGTAAGTAAAGCGAATTTCTCCAGGAAAAGAGATCTTTGTTTTTTAGATTCTTACATCTCAGATATGCAAAACTCTGGCAGTCTGTTTAAATTATGATCCATTTAACATACCGTTTATTTTTTTGAATTATGAAACATCAGAAAAGGTTTTTAATCCCGTACTATTTACAGGTTTGCCCTTTGACGCGTTTCTGACCTCCACATGCGCATCATGAAACGATCTGAAGGGAACTTACATTTACAAAGATTGAGTGACAACGGAATAAAAACTAAAGTTCACTTTGGCACACGACCCACTTCGTAAGTACAAAACAGATCGGTAGCATGTGACCGACCTTCTGGCTCCAATAATTTTTTTTGTTAAACGTACCCTCATTTCGTCATTTAACTGTTTACTACCACTCGTATTCGCGTATCCCGTGACACCTCGCTGAAACTTCGGACGATGCTATGCAGCTAGGCGTTTGGCTTCGAGGGTATGGTGGCGAACATCTGTTTCATTCCCCCTCCTTCACCCCTTTCCACCTTACTTATGTCTTCCAGATTCCACGACTTAATTGAGGGCCTGTCGCAACCAGTCCCCAGTCTCCTCCGATGCCAATTTCATCAGGAACGTAAATAAAACGAGTACCGGTTGAATTCTTTTCAAATTTCCTGTCGGATGAGTTGTCCTCTTCCGATGTCCCAACGGCGAATGGAATGGACTCGCGTAATTCTTGGAGCCGGACTGCTGGAGGCTTTAACGACTCCACACGTCGGAGTGGTAATGGAGATTTTCCCTGCTACCTCAGTCTCGTTCTCTGCCACCGGATGTATGCGTCTCTCATGACAGGGGTAAATTGACTTTAAAAGTTATCGGTTTTGTGAAATTGATATTTGGGGACGGGCTATCTTGCGCTTCGTTTAGGCATTTCTGTGCCTAGTCACCATGGTTACTACGTCGAAATTTATTTAGGGAAGAGCGGTAGCAGCAAGCCATAGTCTGATGTAAAAATTTTATCTCCGACGTTACCTTGATGCAATACGGTAATTATTAGGTAAAAACACTAGAGCCCACCACATCACTTGGGATTTTATTCTTTCAGCAGAATTCAAAGAGAGATTTGAAAGTTGGACTCATTATACGAGTATAAGGGGTAGTCAAATGAAAACCGAACACCTGCCATTACACTCAGTCCGCGCGAAATGTGAAAACAGTGTTGTTACGTTTCGATACTGCCATCGCTGTGGTAGGAGAACTGCATAGTTACAACTCACAGGCGCACGCAGTTGCTGGGTTATATAGTATCTTTGTCGGTGCGCGGACTGGTCTAGGGTGTTCGTCCGTTAGGTTTTCATTGGGCTGCCTCTAATATATTTATTAGGAGAAGGCCTTGAATAAACATGTACTACCTAGGAAGGGGATTTAATTTGAGACAATTTTGTAATCAAGAGTCATTGTTTATTGAACCTGTTTTAAATTACCGTTTGGCTTTTAACACTATTGTCTCTTGTGTAAACACCGAAGGCACTCATTACTTCGTACAAACGACCCGTTCTTGTCTTTATTAAGATGTGATGACGCAAGTGTACCTCCAGCTGTCTAGACCTAGCCCTCTAGACGAGCGCGCTAGTTTTCGAGACGTGAGAAATAGCCCTTTGTCTACCAAAAATGTCCAAACTTTGTCCTCTACCCTCCGAGTAAAAACATTTCTAGAATTTCCAGAACTTTGCTGCCCGGCAGGGATAAAGACACTGATATTTTTGAGTAACTCTGCATCTCTGTCGAAGCCGGGCGGAGATCTCGTTCTGTGAAGTCAACGACATTCCTATTTACGGTACTGTGTGTCATGGTGATGTTTGGTCCTGACTATTGGAAATGAGACCTCCTTGGAAATTTTGAGACGCGCGAGGACGTGTGCAGGACGCGGTTATGCTTCATCAAAAGATAACTCGAAGGAGTCAGGCATTATGGCTGCATTAACATCTTCGGCGGGTAGTGATCAGCATAGATATCCCCTCGAAAGATTAAAGACGCGCTATGTTTTTCTTTTTGAGCCCTGTCCACGCTCTACTAAATATACTCATCGCGTTATGATTTACCGCCGCGCCGGTGCCCTCGATATTGAGTGATGGTAGGGGAAACTTAAGAAAATAGAGGGTGTAACAGATGTTATTTTCTAGATGTTATATGTTCTCTTGGGTGTACTCAACTCTTTAACTAGATAATCCCTGCAAGTACTCTGAGATCTCTTGTAAGTGGTCTTTGCTCGGGTCCAATCATTAGCTTTTCTGTTCTGAACACTGGCTTTGTGAATTACTTCATTAACGTTGAAGTACTTAAGCAAAAACAATTCAAGTTTTTAATGCAAATAATGCGTTAATAGAAAGAATAATTTACTGGAAATAAATGTCTGCTAGTGCCGAAGGTAAATTCTGTCATTTGATTAACTCTAGGTAGTGATTTTTCCTTAGCTTTAACACGCCGTTTTCATTATAAATATTCGGTAAACCTACTTTATTCCAATCTAACCTGTTGCCAGGCATACATTTCTTTGGATTCCTTCTTAGTGAACAAAAATTTTCCCAGCTCATTCTAACGACTGTACGCATTTACGTTAAGCGTAAAGTGTTTGAATTCGTTTACATGCAAGGACACTATTCTAAGGACATAATTATTATTTTTTTCACTTTGTAGTGCATTTAAAATTATTAGTGCAAAGTAAAACGTTTAATGGTGGATGTAATCATTCATCAAAGCTTCAAAAATACTCGTTTCGAGATACTTCTCGAGTTCTAAAAAAATGTCGTTTAAAGTATTGTTGAGGTCTAAGAAAAGTAATTACGGCCAATTAATAGTTTGTAAATATGATGAAATTAATCTCACTGCTCAGTTAATTTATCTCATGGTGTCTCATAATACATATAATTCATTTATAATAGTTCTCCATAAATTGTATTCACGTAAATTATCTTTCTCTTAGAATTTTGCTTCGCTCAGTGATTCAATCCATGATGTTTTGGAATCTCGTTTAGTCACGGCCTCTTCTTCTCTGTTGTTTTTTAAAAGTTAATTGCGTCCATTTTTTTCGGGCCAGCTACCTCTTAAAGTACACTTAATATATTCGATGCTTCTCCTAAAAGTGGTTTATCATGTCCCTTAGATAAAAAAAAACCAGTATCCCATCCCTTTCATGTTGACAGGGGGAATTCATTACTCATGTGGGGGGTCGTTCGGTCAAGGCAAAGGAAACAGCGGAGAGAAACATAGCATGAATATTTTGTGTTATTCAAAGCTGTAGCTGTCCCATCGGAAGAAAAAGTAGCAAAACCATCGATGCTACGCCCCGGTGAAAGGTGTGGCATCGATGGCGTGGATCTTTAAGTGCCTTTGCTTTTGAATTTGTTTTTGGAATCACAAGTTTGAGAACAGTATTATTTTCTAGTCTCGGCTGAAATTTTCTCCTGTAACATTCAACTTACCGTACCTCTGTGTATTGACACTCAGGAACTTCATCGCCGTGTCATTGGAACACGTTTATTCGCAACCTATTTTTATTAGAGGCAAAACTGAAGTAGTATTTACTTTAGTTTTGCCTATTTTTTCGTACGGTCACCGGATTATATGTCTACATGTATGTCCCTGAGTGGAAACTCCAAGTATCGAAAAGATGTAAGACTTGCTGTCTTCGTAATCGTAATTCGTACAGTCGTAAATCGTAATTTTTGAACAGTTGGATTAGTGGGTTGATTTATTCGGTTCATATTATTTGCCAGGATAATGTATCATTTAATTTTCTCTGAATTGACGCAGATATCTATCATAATGGAAGGAAAGGTTCGCTCCATATTTCTGTCTATGCTTCCGGTGCCCCCAGTGTCTTAAAAAAATACTTGCTCGGGTGTGATAGTACATACAGATTTTCTTCAGCTCGCTCTGTATGTTCACCTTCGAGGTCACGTAATTGATCCGTCACGTATCTGTCAGCATAGGGAATAATGCACTAATCACATTTTCTTGTATCATATTCTTCCCGTGTTACTATATTCCTATAGTTGTTTTCTACAACTTCAAAAAATTATTCAGGTTGATAAAAGCGTTAGAAAAAATTCCACCTTAAAAATGTAGACTGCTCAGTTAAATTTACCTCAGTCAAAGAAAGTTATGACTTTCTCCTGGTACTTTGTTTTCTGAAAGCATTCTTGGAAGCTCATGGATTTTGATCCTTTTTTTTGAGAATTTCATTTTCATCTTCACCAATGATCCTGTCAATTTATGACTTGTTTATGGTTGGCCCGCAGTCATTGCACTCGGAGTTATAAAAGAGAGACAAGGTGCCATCGCACGCGCGAGACAAATCCCTTCCTTTCATTATGATTATGAAGGATGCGGGAGAAGTCGAGTGCCGAGTCAATGGATGCCTAGACACGCTCCCCCGCGCCAGGGAATCTATAGTATTCATCGGGCGTGAGGAAGAAAAGTTACTCTCATTATGAGTGCGACGTTGCGGGTGACGCGTTATGGCGAACCTGATGGATGGCGTGCGTTTAAAGGAGCGCAAATAGCGAGAGAAGTGGCGCCTGGAACGCTGCTCCATGCAGAGCCGTCACCTCCTT
Organism: Hetaerina americana; assembly: GCF_022747635.1. NCBI lineage: Eukaryota > Metazoa > Arthropoda > Insecta > Odonata > Calopterygidae > Hetaerina > Hetaerina americana. The sequence continues at coordinate 70,802,387 of NW_027286069.1, read as the reverse complement.
CACGGACAAGCGGGAGTCACTGCCTCTGCCGTATCTCGCGCTCAGAATTCTACTGTTGCGCGTCTGCCCACGACCATTCGTGTTCGGCGAAAAAGAATTACCATAAAAAGGTCCGGAAAGGACACTGCACCGAGGGCGTTCCTGAAATAAGCGTTTCCAATCTTGCAATTTCCCCAAAAGTAAGATATTCGTGTGTAGTGTTCCCTCCTCTGAACGGCCTTCCTCCCTGTCGCAGATGCCATCTTTCAAGATAAGTGGTTCGTTACTTCAGGCTCATGTAGCGACTGGACTATTTCATGTGGTCAATGAAAGAATATAAAGCAAACGACTTTATTAAGCACTTATGTACTTGACAATTAACGGATTTTTGTTAAGTACCTACGAATAGTTTGAGGCAAGTTATTATGCTGCTTTAGAAATGAAGGAGATGTGTCTTTTCGATAGCATTTTAATAAAATCCTACTATTGAGGAATGAAGATGAAAATTGGTACTACATAGAAATTTAAACCGCCCATTTGAAGTGATTCTTATGTATCGTAGCTTGCAGTTTTATAATTATTTTTAGTGCTTTAAAAGTATAATTCGAAATGTCTTTGGTAGGAATATGTAACATTCTGTACTTAGTATCGAATTAGTATTTGATTGGCTCTTTGTTTTCATATCGCGTAATATTCCTTCTACAATTCTTTATTATTTGCCACAATTTTCCATTGTCCTTAACATAGCGTATTACTTAGCACATATTTATACTTATTCCATGCCGTCTATCTTATTTACCAGAACTGGAAGAGATTAACATCATAATTGGGTTAGCCAAGCATCGGAGACCGTTTTCACGGTTCCTGACTTTAGAGATCGTCCTTAGCGGATCCTATTTCCCATAAATATATGCTGCATATGTTTATTTCGCTTCGATCCAAATTATATTAGTGTTGAAGTATTTTCAAGAAATAACATAGTCGTATTAACTAGTGTATTCCCGGGATTTCTCGAAATAATTTCAGTAACATAAGAGTTTCTGTTTATAGCTTGCTACCCTAAATAACTATTACTACCAATTTCGAATTGGCATTCGTGCTAGAAATACTATTGCTACCTATTTCTAACCAAAGACATCTGACTAAATTACATTTGAATAGCTAAATAATGGAATTATTGAAAGATATGGTATATATGTGTAATATCTTTCATGAGTAACCATCATCATTCATTACGTTAAATATAATGGTACACTCAGGTAACAACCTTTGAAAATGTTTTTCTCTTCACAAAAAAACCTTTTCACTCTAAAGCTATTGGCTCGAAAATTTATGGGAAATATGCCCCGGACGTTCGACGTCTTTCCGAGGATATTTCCTCTAAGGAACATTTACAGCCTTATAGCCGTTCATACTGAACCTCGGGACTTGCATGCAAACAATATATTTCATGCGATTTCAAGTTTGTCTCCGGGAACTTGATTGATCACTTGCGGCCTCAATGCCGTTTACCAAGATGCATCGTTGGACCCTGCCTCTTGGATTTGAATCCTTCCAAACGTTCGTTGTGCTTAATTCTATGGGGCATTAAATTATGATCAATTGCCTGTGGCTCACTTTTACGAGGTGTCAGTGCCGCAGCGGAGGTATCCTAACTAATGCGTCATTGGCCTCGTATGAGTTTAAGTTGAACCTCTAGGTGTGTGCGATAGAGGATTCAATGGTCCTAATACGTTCATAATGCAGTCAAATTCATCGCTATGCCTCTGCGAGTCGATAGAAAGACACATTTGAATCTCCCGGCGAGAGAGAGATTTTATTTTCGAGAATCTACTTCAACACTTGTTTCTCAATAGCTGAATTTATGACTCAATCTCACAATCAGTCAATTCAATTCCTCAATTGATCAATTCAGATTGGTTTCTTATTCACATAATGTAGTGAATGCATCACTTGTATTAAATAAATTTTATTTATTTTATAATCAATCCAAGGTAGTGATTGATTGATTGATGAATTGATTTGGCTAGTTCTCTTCGCGTCAGTGACTATTCATAAGACTGGGAGAAGGCTCGACAAATTGATGGCATAGTATATACTGAAAGGTAGCCGTATCAGTTCTCTATTTTGCAGCTTTTCAATTAAACGGACGAGACTCCCTGGACGCGTTTCCTGATTGAACACTCTTCGTTCCCGTTTCTATGAATACTCTATCAAAACTGAAAAGGATAAACTGACTTACTTAGTTGTCTTTGTGATAGGGGAAGACCCTTTGATTATTATTGTCGGGTTCACTGGATTTTAAAGACACTCGATCATTTCCGGGATCCGAAATGATCGTCATATGACATGGGCGAAGATAAAAGGATTAGGGGTCATGCAATGATGGAATGTGTGCATACCTTATCTGGAGATTCGACCAGTAGGAGATTGTCAGATGGACAGACAGACGAATGAAGGGACGAACAGCTTCATGTGGACGAAATTGAATTTCTTACATTTACATAAGTTGACCCGCTGAGGAAAAAGCGAAAACGATCGAAGAGCGGTAGGGATCGCGTCACTCGTCACATCGTCCCGGGCGTGACCCAATTGACAGCCGATTCGAATCGATCGCGATTGCCACCATAGGGGTGGGTAACACGGAATATAGCGATGATGTCACTCGCGTGTCGCGGAGCTAAGTTCCGCTCGCGTTGTTTTTCTCGACTCGGAGGTGAATTTGTGCTTCGTGCATCTCCACGTTCGCCCCCCTACCCTCACTCGACCAATCTCGCATCACTCCCTGTCTTCGCTATTTTTTTCTCTCCACTGGCGGCTTACTCTTTTTCCAGACGACCAACTCCTAGAAGTGTTCCCCTTGGAACTTCTGCTACCCCACCAAAGGCTAGTAACGGGCAGTAAGCATGTCAGTGTATCCTATAAATTAAATAATTTGCATATTAAATCGAAGATTGACGTATAAACCTCAAACTTCTCTTCTTTATAGCAAGAGAAGATTGATTATTGGAGACTTGAAGCGGTAGTTAAGGAGTGACAAGGAGAAAATGAGTCAGAAAAAGACGTAGACTAACGAAAAAGTTTTTAACCTGGTAGGCGTAGAGAGAAAATTGTAGGTGGAAATTCAAAAAACATCGGTGGAAGAATTATTTAAAAGCAATGAATTGGTAAAGGCCGAGATAAAAGTGAGAATATTAGGTCAGTGTGCTATAGGAAGGGAGAGAATAGACTTGTTAGTTTGCATGAAGGCAGGCTGAAGTTACGAAGAAATGGAGAAGGAAACAATGCAAAGCAAATAAGAGGATATTCTTGCGATGCGTAGAAGATAAACGGCGTTATGATCACAGAAATCGAGGACCTACCTTTAATAACAGAATGCCTCAAAATGGTATTAAACACCATTAGAGTCAGTTACACAGGAAATCAAAATTTCATCAAACTCTTCAGTAGAATCTCACCATCATCACTCGTGATATCGTTTTATATGAGCTTACCCTAAAAGAAATTTACTGTCTGAAAAAATGAAATAGATCGCTTTATCGTTTTTCAGCATTATAAACCTCAATGGAAAAAAGTTGCTTCGAAACTCATGCGAGTAGAACTTTAACAGCACATTTGCATGATTGAAATGCAAAAACTAAATAACAAATAAAAATGTGAAAATGTAATAATAAGATGTGAAACAATATTTACACACCATGAACTATGGTAGTTAAAAAATATGTGCTCAAAACCAAGTGGGAAATAGATGTTTCGAGAGTCTCGTTCAGGTGAAGTCTTTATTTCTTTGGATGACAATGCATGCGACGGATTTATGTAGTTCAGATAAATTATTATTGATGAAAAATATGCATTATTTACAGGAAAATATCATGTATACCAATTTGCTCAACCGAATAGTTTATTTTACAGGTTTGAAGTGGATTGCGTACGAAATTGATGTACACGTCTCCCAGCTCTTCAATCCATATTTCCTCCACCAAGTATCATTACGAACCGTTTATGGATAACTGTATGATGCGAAGACTTCATAAATTGTACTTTTTTATTACTCAGCCTGATCTCGAGAAACCCGTTTTCTACTTATTGTAGAGTAGCACCATCACGCTTGACCAACGTATGATAATGGAAGGGCTCCCAGGAAAACGGAGCAAGCCACAAACGTTCATTTTACCGGAATACCGGAGCAGGAAAAATAGTGTCGTCTGCTTATAATCTAAGATATTGAAATATATACACGCGTTTTTAAGTTACTCATTCCATTCACATAAACTTAAATGCCATTTTGTGCGTGATATCGCTATTTCACTCCCATAAAAATTATTTGACGGTGCATTTTTATTATTTTTTTAAGTTTTCATCCAGAGGGCCTTTCAATTCTAGTGGTAGTATCCGTTTGCCTCGTCGGCTGATGTACGAAGCGACTCGTACCTACCAGGCGGTGGGTCCGAGTTCGAACTCCCATATTGGATAAGTTGTTTATCATTATTATTGCCATCGTTCCTTGGGTACAGAGTGTATAACACTTTCATCGCAATATCCGGTCATGTGGATTAGATTTTATACTCCATTCCTCTTGGTCTTTGATTGAGTGGGACTTGTGACGACGCAGTTGGGTTTTTCAGTTTTTCCTTATTCATTATAAGCCTCGCAGAATACCCAGATTGACTCAAAAGATGCAAACCATCAAGTTTTCTTAACCGCTTCCCTGAGGATTGACTTCGTTCGTGACACCACTGAAGTATGTTGCATCGATGTAGCTTTGAGTTGCAGTAAAAACTGGGAATAGTAATGCCAGGATCAAGTAGTGATGCAATGGTGTTACAGTAACATTCCACGTGAGAATGAAGTCTGGACGAAAAATTCCTAAACAATGGCATTTCCGTATCAGACTCCCCTCAACCATGTCAGGCACACCATGTCGTGACGGTAGCGGTTTTTTAGAGCAGTTAAAAGCTATGATTTTTTAAAGGTATCCGTAAAAGCGCTGGAATAATTCTATTATATGCCGAGAGTATACATGAAAATTGTATGAGTGAGAGCCTTTAGTATTCAAGAAACCACGAGATAAAAAATATTTAAGTTTTAAGGTTTTCATTTGACTCACCCTTGTATAAAGCAGAAGATGAAGGAAAACCTACCCTTTTCGTAGGACACTATTATATCAAATAAAATCATTTTGAGGGTTTATTACCAATCGCTGCAATAAATAATGTAAATGTGTACATTCTACGAGCCTTGCTTTTCCCATGCCTCTTCCACTTTACTCTCGTTCTCACTACGAACTCTTAAGTTAAAAATATTTAGTAACAGCGGAGTTGACCTCTGATGTCGGTCGTCTTCCCAATTATATTTTTATACTCAGTGCTACTTGAATCAAGACGAGCTATTACAGTTATTCGACTGAGCACTTTGCTCAATAGCTAATAAGAATATCGAAGAGGTTAATTCCGCCTTAATTGTTTGTGCGTCACAGTTTGACGATCTTGCCATTAGATATAGGAAAGATTGAAATTCATGCAAAAATACTAAATTTGGTAAATAAATAACTAACGTTACACGTGAATATCTTGAATTCAAACATTTAAATCAGGTATCGGAACTTATTGCTAGTGCTTTGTCCTTTACGATGCTCGTTCGATATAACAGTGTGCAATGAAAATTGATCTGCATAGTAATGATATTTTACGATTTTTTTGAATTGACAATATCCAATTTCCAATTTTTATAATCTTTTCATCGAGGTGATGACGATATGGTAGGGGTTCACCGAGTACATAGTCCATAGCATGAAAAACAAATCCTGGCTTGATATTTTCCGCCAAGGGACGATGCAACAGGGCAGATGCAAAGATGTAAAAGATGTCGTCAGGTAGCACAGTCCCAATGTAAATGTCACGTCAGTCTTTTAAAATTCATGCTCCACCACTGACATTTTTGCAAAATTCAATTTGTGTGGCCCCAACTCTTGGTCGCTGAGGCAAGAAGATAAGCATAGATTGGAGCTTTTTGAGATTTAAGATGGGCGTTAATACGAATGGAAAACATCAAATGGGGAGGGAGGAAGGTAAACTAGGAAGTGATAATCTTAGCAGGGAAGGAGAGATGAAGAACAGCTCTGGAAATAGAGAAGGTTATTGAGAATAATCCGAGGAAGGCAGACCAAGTGGGCGCAGGAGGCAATGAAAATGTGGGCCAGTGGAATGCTGAAGACTGATAGAGGGAAGAATGCTGGTTAAGCGAGTCGGAGGTAGGAAAAGAATAGACATGCTTGATGGAATTGATTTGATGTACTCTCTACCTCTTCTCATGTCAAACCTTTTTACATTTTCTTAGCTTCCCCTCATATTACGCCACAGTTATAACTTACGATAAACGCCTTTACAGTTTTAAAAATGTTAATCACCATCATGGAAGTCGATGTTGGCTACTAGCTCTTCTGCCGCCGCCGCCGCCAGAAGCAAAGGTTCTTAATCAGGGTTGACCCCCACTCCTAGGGAGCGCGGGGTGGGCCATCGGGTGTGCGAACCACGCTCCCGCGATAAACCTTAATTGGACTGAAAGGGCATGTCAGATCATATTGGGTAAGACACAGCCCTTGAGTGGCTTATGCACAGGTTTCGCACTTTGAATTCAGAAACGACCCATCTACGAATGGCATTCAACACTGGTTGTTGTCGCGATAAACAAGGTTAAGATGAATTAGAGGGGCACGGTATGGTCACCCGGTGGGGAATAAGAAGAACAAGATAACTAAGGTGTGCAAGTTCTTGATAGTGTTAAAAATCTCCACTTTGTAGTATGGCAGTCTTTTACTTTTATGAGTTCTTTTACGTTAATCCAACGAAAATTGGGGCGATTCCCGTGCACCTCTCTCCCTTTGTTCCCTTCCTCTCCCCTTCGCTCACAATTTTGTTGCCCGCTTCAGAGGATCGACATTTCCTCCACCAATGGCAGGCAACGTTTAAAAATATTGCATTAAAATTTAAGTTATATTTATCTTCGCCTCACCATAAACCCTTGCCCAAAACCCCTTCTTATGTGAAACGACTCCCTCCCTTCCCCTGCGAACAAGACACATATACAGTGGTGATCGGCGAGGTGGAAGGGATGGGTTGGTGGCTGGGCATACGTCCTATCGACTCCCGGCCGCGGTGGATGGCATAAAGAGGAGGATCTGATGCGTCGATGACACAAGCGATAAAGCATTTTCACTTGCCCCCTCCCCTCTCAGATCCCCACCGCTGCCCCATCCCACTTCCCTGCGTGTCTTAAATTCCCGTTCCTCCCCCTCCCCTCTCCAATCTACCCATCCTTCCGCTTTTTTTCTTGCTCTCCCATCTTTTTTGCTATGTCCCCTCTTTAATCATGTGTTGATGCCACGTCACAATGGCCTCCTCTCCCTCCCGAACCCTCTGCCCGCTCTCCCTCGGCTTAAATCTTTGTTGGTTTTACAGTACACGCGTTTACGTATCGTCGTCTCGGAGAGTTTCCGTGCCTCTCACCCCCTCTCTCTTCCACCCCTCAGCGGTGACCGTCCGTCCGCGATACCCGTCCGCGGAATGTCGTCAAGGCAGAATTATAATGAATGAATATAAAATTCGCAACGTAGCAAGTGAACTCCTAAAACAGCTGGAGGATTCTCTCTTGGGATATCTTGGTTGTTCCTTCCTTTCAGGAATACATGCAGCAGAATTAAAAGCATGGAGCCATCCAGTTCGTAATAGCGGGGTTTATATTTTTCTTTCCCTCTAGATATGGGTCTTATTCATTGGAGGTCATTCAATTTTTAACCGAGAAAAATGTATCTGAATAATTAAAGAGGTGGATAATTGTTAGCGCCAAAGGTAAATTACTCCTTGGATAAAAATCTAAGGTTTATTTATTTACTTATGGAATGCATGAAATTACGTTTAGAACTTAATGTCATACTGATAGCATTCGCCTCGGATTGTATGCGCGAAGATCAAGCTAATCTCTACTCTGTCCAGCTGTTTGCAGTTTTTGTTTAAGCCCCATTAGAAATACGAGTCCCTGTTACGTGTCGGGTAAAAGGAATGTTGACGGATAGGTCATGAATATGAAACAGAAGACAATTTAGTAATAATCCACAGCATGAAATCTTTCCGCAAGGTTTTGAGTAGCTCAACTGACGAGTTACAACAAATAGGGCATAACTAGTAGAAGGTTGGTCGTGCTTCCAATTGAAACAAATCCGAACAGTTGTGGGTAAGGATATGCCCTGTATATTGAGTGTTATGCTGAGATAAATGGATTGAATCGCGTGTTTTATGTCACACATTGATGTCACATAACATTAAAAATAGAACTTTGAGATTTTGAATTTTATGGGAAGCCAATTTAAAATCCTTATCGTTGCGATTCCGTATTGCCGATATCGATGGCCGATATTTGCATTTTTAAGCCCGTATAAATTCTTCTTGATATTTTCATAAATTAAAAGCATAGCTAAGGTCATATTTATGCAGAAATAGCTGGTGCCCGAACAATTCCCTACTCTCCCTCTTTCAGTGGCTTACGTAGTTTCGTGTGAATGTGCATGTACTTCTTAAGATGGCGTAAGGCGCAATTCAACAGTACATAGCGATATAAGTTCGAACTGCTATGCGAATCGAAATCGAAGTGCGATTTTAAACGAGCGTCGCAATCGATACTTCGAACATTTCAAGGCCTCAATTTTTTGACATAGTCGTGAGGAACCATTGTGGATCGAACCTTGACATGCGGTCGATGCTTCTCTTTTCACTGATACCCCTGGTCATGGAATTAGACATTGCGTACTATTTGCATCTTACTCGTCTTCCATAAGTTCCAGGACATTCATTCAGGAACACACCACGCACTTGATAAAATTCCTTCCAAGGAAAGTTAAAGCCAGATAACAGATCCTTTAATTCCAGTTTTGACCATTTCAGTATCATCGCCTTCATTCATCTCAATCAAATATACGTTTTTCAGTCATTAGATAATCTGTTTTTCTGCGTGAAACCTGAAGTTTCTGTGCGTACGATGGGACGGACACGAATATCGATACGCGTGGTGGTGATAAATCATGGGCGTCAGAAGAATTATAGCGGGAAGTCGTAACTTATAAACAAAGTTTTAGTAAGTTTATTGAAAATATTCCACAAAAAATAATTTCATTTATTTTTTTATTGGCTTTTGTTCACCCACTTCCCATTTTAGAAGCAACGTGCCCTTTCTATTGTTGAGACGATTATGGACGTGACTTCATGAGTTACTACCGACGCCGAAGCCTCGGTAGTAAAAAAACACGCATTTTAGACACTGAAGGTTACAAATACTCAGGAAAATTTATTTTAAAAATATTTAGGGAATCACGGAAATCTCAAGGAATATTTTGTTCCTTTTTCGGGCGCCGCCGACGTGAGTGCCATGAGTGTCCAAGAGAGAATTTGGGTGGATTGTTCTCCGGCTTCAGTTCGGTTATTTTGACAATTTTTCTTCGTCACGGAACATTTTTTTCGCTACCCTATCTCATATAGACGCCTAAAAATTACCAATGGCATCATTTCCGTGGAGGCTAAAACTTCTATTTTTTCCTTCCCATTTAAGATTTCATTTCGCCTCAAAATGCCGACATTGAGGGAGTTCATTGAGTGGGCGTTAAAAAGGGAGGCGGGGAGACTCATTAGGAGGACGCTTGAGGGCCCGGAGGGGGAGATATGAAGGAAGGGAGGTAGCCAACTCTTGTTGAGGAAGAGAAGGGGGAAGGACGGGGGAGGAGCTGTTTGGGGGTGTCTGTTTGCCAGAGAATCACCGCGCCGCCGTCCCTCCCTGCGCGTATCAATCACTAAAGTCTCGATCAGCATGACGGGAGTATGGCATGACCATCTATTTATTCTCGGTAGTTGCGCCCTTCCACCGTGCAGAGTCGTTTCCCGCGTGGCCCAATCGGTATGCAGTTCTGCCATTGACTCCAAGACAACCAGGTGACGTAAGGGCTTCTAAGAATTCGTCTAATTTGGAAGAAGTTCCTTTAAAAAGTGCAATTTTTCATCAGTGGTAACAGAGGCCGAGAAAATCCGCTGAGACGCGATAATAACTTATGGAAATAGATTAAACGTTCCAATAATAACTTGACACTTGGCTCAGTTGTGATCGTCGATGAAGAGGTCTTTCTTCGGCATTGTTATTATTCCTAATTATGTTTTCCTAAAGTGAACAAAGCAACATCAGTTAAGAGCTATTTTTGCACGACTGAAATGTGACCGGTAAAATTTATATTGCAATCGTCTTTTAAATATTTTCAAGAAGCAGGAATTCAAAGAGAGACAGTGGTATAAAAATTAATTTAAAGTGCGGCAGAGGAAAGATCAGGAAATGGATCATTGGCCAAGCCAACTGTTATGTTGTCAACGTGTAATTTATCTTTCTGTATCAATAAGTTTTCTCTTATAACCTATTTTCAATTAATAAATAATAGCAACCGATATAACTTTGCGCAAATCTATTCTAATATTAAACTTTCCCCAAAAATCAGCATTCATAAATAATTGGAGATAGTTACATTCCACGCTAGCCTTTGTAACATTCGTTTCATCAAAAATATACCATTTGTAATAATTTGTCATGTGTATAGCTATTTAAATTGTTAAGTCGTATATTTAATTCTTCTCCGTAGACATTTAGTTAACTCGTTTACTGTAGTGCGTAGTTTATTTATGAATTGATTAAAAGGTTATGAGTATCAATTTATACAGAAGAAATAAATTATCTCTGAATTGGTTTGGATACACCATTTGTCCGCTACGCAAGAGCCTATCCTAGTCTTGCGCAAGAAATCTGTTGCTCTGGCCTGGAAAATGTATTTTCTTCATCGCAAAACTTTTTGGGGAACGTACGTTCTGTTTATTGCCATCGATAAGATCGGGTATTCTCCGAGAATCAAATTGCAGGTCGTAAATATTTCGATACTTCCTCTAAGACAGTTTTTACGCCGGTATTCACCCAATTATTGCCATCGGCTCTCTATAACAAAAAAAAAATTTTTCGCCAGATAAATTGTTTTTCGTTTATTCTCGTTTGTGTCACCCTCGGTAGGTGTGATGGATGAGTCGTAATAAAGAATCATTTTTTTACGAAGTAGATGTAGTTATTCGGGGAATATATCCTGGTATTTCTGTCTTTATTAGGGCGACCGACGTTAAAGGAACATGCTAGACAAAACCCCTACTAGGTCTAATTCTTTCAATAAATTGATGGTAATTATAGTCGGATTTCCCATTTTTTCGCTTTATGTCTCCCATCGTGAAATAAAGGTGGTCTAGTTCTTTTTTCCAATATTCCTCTTAAGGAAGGTTTGAGTATTTTTGGAATCATTTTACCAGCCACCATGGGATTATTCCCTTCTATGTTTACTCTCGTCCCTTCTCGCATCTGTTCTAGAGCTCTGCCGTGGAGACGTGGAACGGGGGAGGGTGTGTGCTAGGGGGAGACTCAAGAGGGAGACAGAGAGAGAGAGATGGAGGAAGGGGGTCAGGCCACCATTGGCAGGGGTCGCATTTAGAGTGGGCAGCCGTCCGAACATATGGCGAGTCGCTGGACGAAAGGGAATGGAAACTGTTTTGAAGGGCGCGCAAGGGTTAAGTGCTGGATCATGGGATGAGATGGGGAGGGAGGGGGAGGAAGGGGGTAGAGTCGAAGTGTGGCAAGGGGAGGGAGTTGCACGGGAGGAGGGAGTGGGCCGCTTTGACTTATTTTCGCTCCCAACAATATCTCCGGCTTGCATTCTTAGTGAGAACGCGTGTTTCACATAAATAGTCCTACTGCCATCGCTTCGATGAAGGCGAGGGAAGTTGGTTTTGCTTAGTGACGGTAAAGATCAGCCCGCACTACGTAGTCGTTAAGGATATGAATTCATGTGCGTATATAGTAGAGGGCAGTTCTTTTCCCTCTCCTACCATTTGGTTTCCCATAGCAGTAGTAGTAATCAGTAAGTCGAACCATTTGTACCTTAAATTATTTAAAAACATCATTGAGAATTTGAGCCAGAGTCCATCTGATCATTGGCCAAATAAATACTCTCCCATTGAGCTCACACGCAGCCCAATCGTTGAATAAATAAATGTTAATGATCAAAGAAGAATTGCGCACCCTCCAGTCTGCTTCAAAGTCGATCGATTTGTCTACGGACGTGCGGGGCCGTTCTATTTGGGGCAGGGTTGAGAGAAAGTTTTTGCTAGGAGCCCCATGGTCAGTGTATTTCGCCGTGTTACTCATTTGAAGCTATTGGGGAACTCTCATTCCAGGTACACTTTTTATTTTCTTGGGTTTCCGTTAATTAAATGCATCCGTATTTTTACCCATTGTGATCCAGCAGTCTCGGGAGAGAATGATGGGATAACTTAAAATATCTCAAAAGTGTGTTAAGGACTTATCAGCGTATTTTAAGGAGGGATTGATGAGCATAATGTGGAATTTGTTTTTGGATTTTATGGAGGAATTCACTCAAATTTGGTGTCTTTATTCATAAGGAAAGTTGTGTTCTAAATTTTAAACTCTCAGAATAGTGGTAACCAACTAGTAACTTCTGGAGCCATGCCTCCATTTTCTGAGGCCGAGGAAGCAGAGAGAGTCAAATGTATGCATCGCGAAAAATTGTTCATTCTTTCAACAGTAATGTTTCGAAAAAACTACATCACCATATTGTAAAATAGAGAAAGTTAGCGAAAAGATTATGCCAGATGGAGTAATGAAGGCTATTATAAGATCAAGGTGGGCGAGTCGCTAGAGATTCCGACCAACTACAGAAGGGACTGAATTCAAAGTTCGGGTAATCCTTTTGGTCAATCTCATTTGAAAAAACTAAGCGGTGCGATTTTGTAGTGGTTACAACTTCGTACGAAACCCAAAGGTGGCCGGAGGGAAGAAACAGAACCCTCTTACCCTGAATTTGTGAATTTCAAAAACTTAGGTCTTTGCTGGGGATGTTCACCCCCCTCGGTTACGAAAACTTTTCTTCGAGTTAATGATATCCGTGATGATGAGCGAAATCGAATGTTAAAGAGAAATTTTAAGTATCTCTCCAGTGAATCAGAATTTAAGCCTTACGAGGTCCGAAGATCATTCGGCGAAACAATTTGTGAAGTTGCATTTGTTGAGGCTGTGTTATGTCATTCGCAGTGCGGTGGAAAACTCAACCGGATTCATTCCGCCGAGTCTTCGCCCACCATTGTACCGTGATCGTATTGCCCTTATTTGTCTGTAATACGCATTCTACTTTCTCTAACTTCAAATTTATGCTGAGATCGCTATTTTATTATTCATGTTCAGCACCAAATTTTGTCAAAACAGATAAGCCAACGCCTTGGGTATAATGCTATTTTATCTGTGAGATACGCTAAACATTACACGATTCGAATGTCAACACATTGCGCGATAGCCGTGAGGCCCTCTGGCCGTTTCGAAGCCCATTTACGGACGGCTCTCAGCTTGCCACCCCCGGGGTTTGTCAGCTATGTCACTGATTATTAGGTAAGATTCCAATTCTCTCGCTGACCCACTTAAAACCCAGTTAATCTGTTGGGTGGGCAACACGTTAGCCGACTAGGCCGAAGATTGTGCGCTGGAAATCCTCCCTGGATACGGATATTATGTTGTCATGATTTATTTTCGAGATTTTAATTCAGTTTGCTTAAGGTGTAGCGCATTTGGCCGACGGAAAGCAACTGAATACCATTAGTTTCTGGGTTTACCTTTACAAAATAATTATGCTCCAATTATATCGGTAGTGTGAAAGTTACTTATGATGATAATTTTGATAAAATATATATTAAAATAAATATGACGTAATTTAAAGGTGGTCTAAATTTTTGTGATGATGTATGACAAAGAAAATCATTCAAGTTAAACTACTTTGGAACATAGACAATAAACTACTTTGATATGATTTATGAATGGATCATATTTTTTTCACCGTAGACAGCTTGTTAATTAAAGATAAAAAGATATTTGTGGGCTGCACGAGGCTGAAGAATATTGGTGCCAAAGTAATTAACTTTTGGCAATATATTTTGATTCCTTTGAATTCACATGGCCGAAATAGGCTAATATACATGCCATGCAATCGACGTTAATCGGAAAACCCTTGTAAATTTCAATATAAATATTACCGCATTCCACAAGGTAATGTGTGATATCAAATTATTATCTCCTAGGCCACGTAATGTGGTTCAATGTTGATCCAAATTATGGCGTGATGATACATAAATAGTGTATTTTAATTTCTTTCGTTCTCCTTTGCTTCCAAATTACTTCGTTCTTTCAAGAGGAAACACTCTTCCTTAAATCTAATAAGTTTTTCCAAAAATAAGCAGACATTCTTAACTTCGATTTTCTACCTTTTCCCTTGAAGTGAGTGTGAACAAACTTGAATGTACTTCTTATATTCCATTTAATCCTCATTTTTTATGCTGGGAGATGATTTTTTTTGCATGGAGCTAGCCAGTCACTTAAAATATGCGCCACAGGTCGCTCTCCTTAATATGAAACACATTCCGAAAAATTAATTGATTAAAGCTCACAATTTTGATCGTAAAATTTACATTTGTTGCTGACTTTTAAGCGACGTATGAAAATTAACTCTTCAAATCATTCGGTAGAACCTCGTGTGTAGTCCTGAACGTGCACTTACTTATAATACGAGCGCACTCATTCTGGGGTAAATGGAAAAGGAATACATTTATTTGACGGTGGCGACTTTTACTGAACTCTCGTTGAAAAATAAATCCACGATGAATTTATGGCGATTCACAAAACTAATGGATGGAAAAGCTCATCAGGATATCTTTTGAATATTTTCTCTCAATACACGAGGAGAACCCTAGACAAACAGCGACGCTTGGAATTACCTATGGATATAATCTCTTTTACCATATGCTAAAGAAGTATTATGTCTCGTAACTCTTGCTTAAGTTTTATTTGACAGTACTCTTACTATTAGGAACTCCGTGTTGGTAGTTACGACATACAACGAAGCCTACAAAAGAACTGAGTGGTCAAGGGGTGACTCACTCGATCCCTCGTTCAAAATTCACCGAGTGTGACGTACCTTTTGTCGATGTCGTTGACATTTTGTGTTGTAATTTCACTATTAGGGTTACATCTGAAGTGAGTGGCTGGTGTGTGGATAGAAGAAAACCTTCCAAGAAAACATTTGGTGGAGGTCGGAACCTCTCTCGGATGGAGAGACGAATGTGAGTGCGGTTAGAGAGCTTAATGACGCGCCACTTGCCGCCTCCGTGGCATAACTGGGGATGGCCGGGGGACACGGGAAACAAATCTTCCCTGCATTTGAGACGTCGTCGATGCAAATTGGGACCGCGGTCCGAAATATGTAGGCCAACGGCAGTTTTACTTCTTGGCCTTCCATCTCCGCCACTGGAATTTCGACTCACTAATGCAGCACTTGGGGCAAGTTATGATTCGCGATTACGGGTCCCCTTTCCGGATGAATTAGTACACTAACAGCACTCTGTTGCGGTCACGTCAATGTGGAAAACATGGGAAGGCCTCAATTTTTTTCTGAGGTAGCGTTAAAATTTCCTTATAACGCCGCCCGCATTCGATCATCTGATAGTTGAGAAGTCCACTGATGACATTCGAAACTTTTCCAGAACTCAGAAATCCTTCATTTTATGAATCACTGTGAAATGCAATCCCATGGTATGACATTTAGATGTAGAGTTATAATGAATACAAGCGTAAATTTTATAATAAAATGCATATGTATGCTTTCTTCTTATAAAATTCATAAGTATAAAACGTGTTGACCGTGATACATTCTTCGTGACTAATTACCACTGAATGAATATTTATTTCTTGCCTATACACTATTCTTACTTACATTCTTTAAATATTACCCTAAAAATTTAGAGAGATAAAATTTTCAATGCGAGTAGGTTTAAATTTCGCAGTAACAAATGCAACGGACCTACTTCGGGAAACTGATATCAAAAGATCAAAAAGAGAAAAATTAAAATCCTTGTTTCGGAAAGAGAGAATGTGAAGTCATATACTATATTTCGAGGAGTGAAACTAGAGCAATTGGGATCCTTTTTCCCCCTGGGTATAAGTATAAGGGGTTGGGGGAAGTTCAACCTAAATCAAGCAAAGGGAAGCTTAGTGAACAAGGCGTTCATAAAGAAGAGGCACCTATCATGTTTAAAGAACACAAGGATGTAAACAAGGAAGCAATTCCTCAAAACTTTCGTCTTGGAGGACGGCACTCGGCGGATCAGAGACATGGAACATTGGAAAAGTGAACCAGTAGTGAAGAGTAGAAGCCTTTGAAACATGGTGCTGGATGATAATGCTGAATATCAAATAGACAGAAAAAGAAGTATAGAGAAGATATCATAAGAGTGAAGGCCATCTCGAGAACTCTATGGCAAAGAGGAACTAGATAGATTGGGCACACCTTGAGGCGCAATGGATTAGTTAGAAATGTAATAGAATGGAATATTGAAGGGTAAATCCTCCAAGGAAGAGAGGCAGGAAAAATTAAGGACGAAAGCAGAGAAGCTATCAGGGGTTGACTATGAACACCGAGTTGAGAAAAATAGAAGGCTGCAATAAACTGACTTTAAGATCGAATTAATGATGGTAATGATGATACTTCTTCGTGTTTTTTTAGCGTTGCGTAAACTTTTCATGCGGCAACACACAATAAGAAACTTCACAGATTAGAAATAATTCTCCTTAAATAGAACTTGAACCCGGATCCCCTCGATTACCGACTGAGTGCTAAAACAGTTCACCTGCCGAGGTGTTCTCTGTTCTGTGAATTTCTAGGGGCTTAAGAGGATCAAGACGTTATAACGAATTGACGTGCGTACATTCAATCTTAATCCTTTAAATCTCCTATAAATTCACTTCGAAAGGAACACTTCGGTAGCATTAATGATCAAAAGTTCGGCCAGAAATCGAGGGGGAAATGCGTTCCGAGTAACAGTCAAGGCGACTAGTTTTTATGCCGTACAATTTCTACACTTCCGAGCTCATCAGCGGAAATCTTCGATAAATTTACTCCTGTTACATACCACGATTCTATGAAGCCATATAATTTTTTACTTGTTTCTTTCCTGAAGTTAGAAACAACTTAGATCGCCAAAGAAGGTTTATGTTTTCTGTTCAACCCTTAATTTCGGAAGAGGATGTCACAATCCAACATTGTTAGTTACAGGAAACTCGGGTCACATTTTACTAAGGTGCAATGCGATAAAGGCAAAGGTGAATATCAACAGCCTAGGATTTTCATACAAACTACCTACTTGATCTACTCTTAGTCTTCTGCCAAATTTAGCAAAGGACCTAACCAGTCTCTTCGTGCACCATTTATCTCATTTCTTTGCTAAATTGTTTCGGTCATCTAGTGGAAGGCCATGGCCAAATTTTAAGCAAAACAATAGATCATTACCTAGTGTAGCGTCACTGAGCGAGTGTCCATGGCCAAGGAAGGACGGGTCGCGATATATTTTGATATGAGATCAGGAGTCGAGACATCTCGGTTTAGTGGAATCTGACGTAGGAAGAGGGTGAAAAATGATGTTAAAATCATTGCGGGGGTTGGAGGCCGAGCCGGCACGGAGGTGATTCGCGCCTGCGTGTGCACGATCCGTGAACTTTCTGAGGCACCGAAAGGAAAACCTATGAACGTGCACGTTAATGGTGCTCTTCAAAACGATTTTGGTTTGAATGTAGACTGCAAGAGGCCACGGTTAATATTTTATCCGTGCCACCCAACCTCGCAATTAATTTGCGCTTACGCTAGAGTTGCACGAGTTGTCGCGGAGATGGCCTTGAAGGAAGTCATTATTTCTCCTTGCGATTCCCCGCCCCTTTTCCTCAGCAAGCACCTTCAAGTTTCACATCTCGGTGTCATATCATCATCATCATCATCACCAACACAATTTTCGCATCCGCTCGCCACTTACATGATGGAAGATTTCGTGAAATGTACCTTGATCTTGCCAGGGACTAATAATGCCTTAAAAGAAACGTAAAAAATGTAAGAATCACCCCACTAAAGGAAATGGCCATCCAGTTAGTCAATCGTCTTTGAAAGATTTGAAATTGCATCATTTCACGCCCTCCGGAATGGAGTTACCCTCCCAAGTTCTGCTCATTAATTTTCGCGACTGGAATGTACAATACTTATGAGGGTGAGAGAATTTTTGAAGTCATGAAAAAAGAAAATGGCCATTTATCGAATAAGCGCTAACCTCTGTAAAGAAGATAAGAACGCATTAAGTTTTACAGGTCACAAGTGCTATTTAATGAAACCCTCAAAACTTGCATCATTAGGCATCCATTTTCATGTCGTGTTTAACGTCACGGAAGAGATAAAACGTTCAGACAAAAAAAACACTGACGTTCCATAATTGGGTGTATATTCTTTCTTCCACTAGTTTTTTGAAGTAATCGGATGAGTTCCATGATAATCTAATCATTTGGGATATTATGATAAAAACGCAGTACAGAGTTGGTTCCACAGAACACTCAATCAGAGCATTTTATTGTCGAGATTTTCCAGCTAACCACTGCATGATCAGCCCTTTATTCCATTCCTTTTCCTCAGTTCGATTAATTTTGATTCCCTTTTGACGGGCGGCGTGTGCTTTGAACTGGTTAACCAATGGATTAGGCGAGCGGATAGGCGAGGAGGATATTCATCAAATCGAAGTAGCGAGGTGATGGAGCTAAGTGGGTTAGCAGAGGGAAAGATTCCCGGATAACTGTCATCGGGCGCTTGTTCGTAGAGCGCGTTCCATCCATCTAGGTATCCATCTGGTCTACCCGCCCTCATCCCCTCCTCGCCCTAGTTCCTCCGATGGCCGGCGCCCTGGCGTCTCCTTCTTCTAGGATTAGCGCAACGGAGTCCTCGAAGCCTCGTCCCTGATCGTCTCACCCGCCGTTCGGACCTCATCCTCCTCGCGGAACAACAGAACGGGCGATTTCCCCCACATTCTCCAGATCACTACCGAAAGGAAAAAAAACCAACGCGTTGATGATTCGTACTTGCACTGACCCGGTTACATCAATTGCCTCATTCACTTTCGCCACTCCGCGACAAACGTGCGCGAGGAAATTAGTACCGTCTTATGTCTTCCTTCATGCGAGAGACCCAGACTACGTAAATAAGTAAGCACATATCGGTCCAGGGCCGAACGGGATGAATTTCGCGTCCCGTCCTCCGCACTTAATTTTCGCGCGAGACTAGCCTTTTTCCGCTGACCGTTTTATTGCTTATCCACCGGCTCTGTGCGCATAAATCACTTGAGTCCAATGAAAGGAGGCGTGGAGACCGTGTTATATTCGACTGCACGGCTCAATTGCCTCCATATCGTGACTGCATGCGAGGGGCGTGCTAAAGATTAACGGGGCACCGTGTACTTGATGTCTATATTGTTTTGACAAATGAAATGGCTTTTAGACGAGTGATTTTCAAACTCTCTATAAGACGGCGGCTCTCTTAATGCTTTAAATGAGCACTGGGCTGATGACGTGGTCAACCACGTACTTCGAGTTAACTTGTGCTTAACACTGCTATTTATGGATGACACCAGATGAACAGGAGATAACGCGTACTGTGTCCTTAAACTCGTATGACTGTGTATCTATTTTCGCGGTATTCAAGTATTGGAATGGAGTTACGTCATTTAACATGAACATGCATGAGACATTGAATATAAGCCAAAAAGCCCCAGAAACAAAGGAGTTGGAGGTTTAGACACATTTTTCATTTCGTTGACAGCCTTATTCAGCTCAAAATATTTGGAGGGGATTTTGGAGGACGGGCTTCGACCGTGAAATTTTCGCATCTCGTTAAATGGGTCAAACAACGCCCTACATCTGGCGCCAGACTCGCTCTCCATAAAATTTTAATTCATCCCTCCTCGAGAATTGGGCCTCTCCTCAATGTATCTCTTGAGATTTTCGATGCTTTATGAAGACTCATCTGTAATCCTTTATACTGTATTTTCTTTCTTTACTGGGCCATGACAATCAGGATTTGGAACATCCAAGGAAATACCCTTCGCTCGCATGACAAATGCTTTATTTTTACACCATATGACTAAATGTTTTCGTGCACCGAACTCATGAAGGTAAATTAAGATAATTAACATTTGGGAAAGTGTAGCTTCTTGTTCCTGTTTTGTAATCTCAGATCTCACACCGAAGACATTAGAATTATGCTCCAGTTTACTCACCAGAATGAAAAAAGGAAGTTGTTTGGTTTCTAGTGGCTCACAGCCTAGAGGGAAAGTACTAGAATATAAAATTTTATTCAATTTACCCTTAAACTTTGGAGATTTATAGATTAATTAGATTACTAGTCACAAAATGAGATTAAATTAGATTACATGTACTCATATATAATTATTTGATTATTTCTGTGACACTTGTTTACATATTTTTCAGTTTGAATATTCGGTAAGCAAAGTTTGCGAACAACTATTTTTTAATGGATTTTAGCGATTGTAAATTAAAATCTTGTACATGCTCACTGGCTTTTAGTAAAAATTTAGGCAACCTACGGTTTTTTTCATGCTATAGTGTTGTAGTAGGGCTACAAGGGACTTAAAATTGTAATATTGGTGAGGGCGGGATGCAAGGTAGTAAAAGACACAGGGGACTCAAGGTATGGTGGATGAGGAGTGCGGTGGGATTATCAGGAAACGTAGGATGGCAGAATCTGACTTCTTAAACCTATTCAATTTCGACTCTTGCAACTTTTTCCCGACCTGGCGTCCTAAAGGTACAATCAGTATATGCGAGAGTAAGACGCCAGTAGCCTTCGATAAAATCCCTGCGATCTTCATGCGGGGGTTCAGGAACCACTGGTGTGGAGGAACTAAGTAATATGAAGTCGGGATTTCGGAATTTGCCCTCGAGCTGATTTTCGGAACGTTGGTAAAAACCTTCGCATGAAACTCCGCGATAATACAAGCCCACCCTTAGGACGGTGTTTTGCACTTGTGATAACCACATCCAAGTATGAGTCTGAAAAACGTTCGCCGCATTTGGAGCTCGAGCACGGGTTCTGAATGGAAAACAATTGAGATGTTCCGAAAGAGCCCCGTCGAGAGAGACGCTAAACGTGGATCTCCCATGCTCCGTGAGGAGTGGGATTAAAATGTTGCATCTCTGGATTGTCTTCGCCCTTCCTCTTCGGTCTGTCTGTTCCTCTCTCCCGATATTATTCCTTTCCTTGGCCTAAATAACCTCTTCTCAATATTGTGTCATCCTTGCTATCGGAATCCGGAGGCAACCACTAATTCTCTTCACCTATCCACAGACGGTAAAAATGACCTAATCTCTCGGGCCACGGCGGTACGGTCTGCATTTAGAGATATCGGCGCCAATCATGCAGGAGACAGCGATACAACTCACTCCAATCCACAGGGGTGCTGTATAGAGCACTGTAATCTTGTAGCACAGTCAAGTAGTCAGAAAGAGCCGTAGAAATCATTAGCCACAGTGTTCAATTCTAGAAGCCAAAGATTACCAAGCCCGTTCTACGGTAAGAGACATTGAGATCCTTAATCCAACCCATCTCCTCTCCCTACCCCATCCCCATGATTCGTTTCGTTTGGTTCGGTGGAAAACAATTTACAGCGGCGGAGAAACGAGTGATGGGATACCGAAGAGTGTGGCGGACGATCCGCAGCGATGTGCCGCCCCTGCCTCCAATTGGTACTGCATCGCCGCGGCACGGATTTCGGGGATGGACCGCGAGAAAAAAACCCTCACGCCTGCTCACCACTCCTTACACCTTCCCACGGTACTCGATTGTCGAACCGAGGCTCACTTCTTCGTTTTATCGTCTCATCAAACGGCCATTTGCGTGCCTGGCGGCGGCTTTCATCGAACCAGACATCTCCCTCCCTCGAAGGGTCGAAGGTGCGAAACGCGGAGGTGTCCGACAATCCGGCGCCTCGAGAAAAGCACTCCCGGCGCTTCTCTCGGCTCTCTCACGTGCCATTTCATTGCCGTTTGCCCTGTTCCATCACTCCCTCCCTCCGCCTGGAATCCTACGTGCAGCATTTCCAAAACCGTGCTGTGAATCCCCTACCTCTGCAGGCTGTGTTGTTACCTCCATGCTTGGGGCTAAGTGATATTTGTAGATAGCGATTAGCAAACAGTTTTTCCGATGCCTGAGGCTGCGTCATTCCGTGAACGTATGAGGGTTAGGCATTTTTATCTACAAAGTAAATGATGAGGGATAATTTCTCTTGTCCCAGAAAATAAAACCTAGAAACGCAACATTCTTGTACAAAACTTTCGCGAGTTATCTGTAGAACATATTTTTATATTGCTAGAGAGCATTCGGTTTCGTTTGTGGGTTGTTTATTTTTGCATTTTGTCCCTAAGTTTTCACCTTTTCGCTAATTGTTTGCTCGGCGCCAACGGTTTGCGGGGCTTGATTCCTTGCGAAATCTTGGAGGAAAGAGAGCGATTGCTGACAGAATACGTTCAATAAAACCGCAAATGTAATAATTGCACTCTTTCACACCATCTAATCATGTTTAAAAGTGCTTTAATAAAATGAAAACAATTTATTTGAGGAGTTTAGTCATATTCCATAATTATTGCCTGGCATCCGGTGATAATAACGTTTGTAAATATGATAATAAAACCACAAAGGAAATGGAATTCACGTCTTGGCTTACTGCGGGCTATTCATTCAAATATCGGAATTTATAAACACTGACTTGATAGCTTCACCTAATGTCTTTTATTTTTTCCAATAATGGAGATGGATTGAACAATAGGGTGTGATAAGAGGAAAAGCATCATTCCATTAAATCAATTTTCAGACGATCAAGGGTTCCGTAAAAGCACCTGTTTAGTTTTTACATTGCTATGTACTTGATTTTATCACATTATTTCGAACTTTTGCTGAAATAAGTATTTATTTAAATTTATAAGAGTACGGCTGGGGTGAACTCTTCCCATTATATTAAATTTCGATCAAATGGGTAAGCAATCTTCAAAATAATTGGGTAGAAAGTTAACTTCGAATCCTGAGTAGTCTTAGAGAGAGTTTTAGGTCACCACACGTTTTAGCTTTAATAATATTAAGTATTAAATTTTTACATGCGCATGCCATCGGATTGCTGAAACGTAACATTTTATCAATAGCGCGCACTTTCAATTTTTTACAATTGATATAGTATTTGGAGTAGATGAGACCAAAAAGGCGCCCATACATAACCATTTTTAATGCAAATGGGACCTATTTATGGATTTTGGTCCTATTTCCAAAGTTTGGCAACAGGTGCGACGCCAAAATTTATGATATTTTCAAGGTAAACCCCTTATTCAACCAAATATACTTGAATTTTGAAGGTTTAAAAAATCTAAACCAATATTTAACGGTGATAAATAAGGCTTAAAACAGACAGATTTCATCCCACATAATTTCTTCTATTTTTTTTGGTGTGCATGCCCGACAGGCAGACACGAAGGCGGCTAGGCTGGCAGGACAAGTTTAAAATAGTAGAAAGGAATGCTGTATGCGGTACAAAATTGTTGAAAATTAGCTATAATAGCTAGTATTTATTTTCATGAATTTGGGTACAGGTAATTGATCCAAGTCCTTGATAATTGTAAGTTTGGCATTCTTGCAGAAAATCCCACGTCGGAATTCTGATTATAAAATTGTAGTTGTACATACATTGTAATTTATTTCAATCAGTCTCATCGCCGAAGATTTTGGGTCGTTGAAAACTCACACCGAATTCATTGATATCCAATTTTAAATGCGTAGGCAAAACTTTCATGTCAGAGTTGAATGGAAATTGCAAACTTCTACGCCGGAATGGGACGAAGATGGATGGGAGTGGGAGAGTGATTGTGGGGAAGGGAACGCGAACGGGATGCCCAGGTTCGGTCAACTTCTTCCTTGATTCTCTTCCTCCCGAAAAACGTGCTAGGCGGACGAAACGAGTTTTTATAGCATTTCGCGCGCGGGGATGGGGCGTTCTGGAGAGGGAGGGGGAGAGAAGAGAGAACGGCCGGAGAGGGAAGAGACTGCAAGAGGGTAGTAACGGAAGGCGTTAAGGAAAGGGATCTGGCTTCCGTGTACATGCGTAATGCGGGGAGAGAGGAAACGAAGACGTGGGGGAGATTTTTTAGCGGAAAAAAAACCTCCTATTGGAAAAAAATTTGGATGTATTCCAAAACCTCACAACAGCCCCGGCGAATCCTTTAATTTGCGATATTTATTTTTCATCATCTTGGAGATATCTAATTGAGCGCTTTATGCATCGCGTAATACTGTATTTGTGATATATATATATATATATATATATATATATATATATATATATATATATATATATATATTTATATGCATATATATTTAGTTATTTATTCCACTGATGCTAGTCATGTAGCTTAATTCAATTTCCCCATTTGTTGTAATAAAAACTTCATTTTATCAAAACTTTTGTTGGGAGGAGGTTTAATTGATCAGATACAAATCACATGCATATGGAAGGCAGGGTCTTCCGTTGGGTCAGGGAAGGATAGCTCCTTTCCCATCCCAATCTCTGTAATCCCCATCATCAACTATTTCCAACGACTCTTCCTCTGTCTGACGTCGATAGGGGGAATCCACCGAAAATGCCGAACTCTGGATGGCTGCTCATATGAATCGGGGCCTGGTAGAAAATTTCACGAACACATGATGAACAGATAGTTTTTAAAATTGAAACGCCGGATACTAAATGTTTCGCCATATTTAAGGAAAATTCAATATCTTCAAATATTTAGAGGAGTTTTTAAGTTCTTTTGAGTCCTGATCAAACACAAAGGCCACAAGCATTCCTCTTTATAAATACATGATCAGGATGTATTCACAAGATTAAATCGAGGATTCCGGGCTAATAACGTAAATCTACTGATGCATTCCGGTGCCCCCTTATCACTGTGTCATCCGCACCCTTTCTCCCTTCTTCCTCCCAATTCTTCTTTCTTCACCCATCGATTTTTCGCTCGTCCTTCGTTTCTGTTTGCCTCTCTTTTTGCCCCTCGAAAAGTGTTGTCCCTTCTTTTCTTACACCCTCTCTCTCTCACACACACCCCACTCTTTTCGCTTCGTCCTTCGCATTCATCAAGATCGTCCCTTCTCCACTTACCCCATCTCGATCGCAGTCAAACCCATCGCTAACCCTCCCATTTCACACGCCCAGCTTCCTCCCACCGGCGCGGCGGCCGCACCATTATACCCTCCCTTGCGACGCAACAGCCGTAACCTCCCGAAATAGCCAATTTCCACCACCTTGCAAGCCCACCCACGACACGAGTCAAACGGTAGCCTGCTCATTACTCTCTCGGCAAAAGGATTCGCTCCATTATTGGAATCATTCGTGCTTCCCCGTCGACAAAATTTACTTTAATACATGTTAGTAGGAGATTTTGGTCATAAGTTCTCTCAGTGGCTAAGTGTGTATCGCCCCGTGTAAGGCAAGTAACTAATCCTAAGAATAGAACAACATCCATGCCGAGGGTGACGATACAACCACCTGCCTTCGAGTTGCTGGGCCGTCCCATCAAATTATCTCTGCGCCTTATTATTTTCTCAGTGTAACCAACGACTAACGAGGCATATGCCTTTATCGTAATGAGAAATCTTCTGAACATACGTTAATTTCTTAGGGTGAATTTTAATTTTTCGTGATCAATGACCGGGATTAATAATTATAGACATTGGTGTTCTGTCAACACTGACTTAGCCCTAGGCTAGGTTTTTTATGGAATATGAATATTATTTTAATAATTAGCAATGAGAACCAGTTGTACAGCAGTAGAAGTGTTATTTTTTTAAACCGCCTGCATTCAGACTTCAGGCTGCCTCATCAAATCCCATCTTAATTTGTTGTACTGTTTACTTTGTAGGACATTAAGGAACGTAATACATCCAACTCCATCTACAGGTATTGTTATTTTAGAGAGTCCGTGACTCTTGACTATGAGAAAAACTACGTTATGTTTCAATTGAAATCGTAAAACGTATTTAAAAATGGAATAGTTTTATGCGTCTACATCCACGCCCCAGCAAGCCGCCACGATTGAGTGTGGTGTGGGGATGTACCCTGAACTTTTAATATTATTAGTGATTAGTACCCTACTGTTTACTCTTAGGGTAGGGTTTAGATGCTATGACACCAAAATTTGTGTAGCTGTGGATATATTTGGAGTTCTAGGGGCTCAACCTTTGCTATTCTGTGACCACGAGGAACGATTGTGAGTTTTTAAATTCCCTCGTACAGGAATATACGTATAAGTGTGTACATCTTTTTTGTCTTCGTGACATGGCGAGGGCTTTCGTTTCAAGGTCTCGATCAATGTTATTCTCGTTTCTCTTTCCGTTTTTGGAGAATTTCTGGGTTCTTAACCACCGCTTTTACTTTCTTTCTTAACGATTAAAAAAATCTGAAATGCACAAAATGTATGTACCCTTAAATTTTATTTTTATTATTATTAGTAATTAATAGTACACTGTTTACTCGTTCTGTAGGCTTTAGATGTGCACGAACTAAACACACACCTATTATTTATTAGCCTCGTCTGACAAGACACAACCTGACATCTCACGCTAAACCCTTCTCAAATTCCACATACATTCTTCCTCCCATCATTCTATCCAGTATGTCTTTTCCTCCACCTACCGTGCTAGCCTTGCGTTCTCTCTTCCATCGCAATTTCCAACATTTTATCACAAATAAGACTGCTCTTCATTCACCGTCCCTGTCTGATTTGGATTTCTGCCCTCCTTACCAAACTTTCTGTATCTATATTTGTGCAAAATAATTCTTATCTAATTGTAGATCTAAAAATAATCAAATAAATGTAAAATAAAATATTTGTATTTTCTACATTTTCCAACAACCTAGATTATGTATCTTGAGGAGTCTTGTTAAAGTAAATACGAACATTCTAACCCTAAGTATGTGCCCTCTTAAATGCTTGATGTAAGAGATACTCGCAGTTACATAAATTTTTCCGAAGCACTAAATTTGATCCCATTTATTTCGTATATAATGTCATTTCTCCATTTTTCCAAAATTTCATTATTAATTAGTAACTAATATTAAATTACATACATAATCTCTAAAGATTTCCAAATATATTAAAATCTTGAGATAAACGCGTCCATAGCCAGACTCGTCATTGATCTCTAGCTGTAATGGGTGTATGGAAACTGTTTCGTGATTACAATAACGATATGAGGCGTTTTTCTGAATTTTTTGTTTCGATCACATATCTTCTTATAAATCGTTCAGTTATTGTAGTCATAGCTTTGTATTGTAGCTTTTAATTCCTCTTATATTGAGCGCCTAAAGCGGCAGAAATCTTGATGCAGTAACTGACAATTTGATTCCCAAGTTACTAGTTATGAAATGGATACATGTAGCTATAGAGTTCAAAGTCATTCGGCCACAGAATGCGAAATTTAGGATTATTCTATAAACTAGCGAGAGCTATTACAGTAATAGGAAAATTGCTTTGCCAGACACCAACAATGATGACCTTTTTCCATGGCTAATACTTCGAAAACGACTCTAAATTAGTACTCATTCCACCTCTCATTCTTCCCTGATTTCATCTTAAATATCACGTTGGGGCCGAATTTCCCCGAGCATCGTAGTGGCTGGAGAATCAGTGAAGGAAACGCCTGTGCGTCTTTCGGAAAATGTTTGTAAGGAACCACTTGGAAAATCGTGTTTAAATCTTACCCAAAGTAGACACTTTGTGGGTCCATAAAAATGAAATATCTGAAAGAGAAATGTTTTTGGGATAAAAATATTCATTTGGTGGTTCAAAGGAGATTCACGCCAAATAATTTCAGAATGGCAATGATAAACTCGAGGGATCCGATTTCGTGGAGGCTTCCGAGACCAAAGCCAGAGGAGAACTAATTCATTTTCCTCATTCATTCGGTATTTGATTTTTTACTATGCTGGGAAGTGTAAGTAACTTTTTCATTTTCAGTAG
Source organism: Hetaerina americana (assembly GCF_022747635.1). NCBI lineage: Eukaryota > Metazoa > Arthropoda > Insecta > Odonata > Calopterygidae > Hetaerina > Hetaerina americana. The sequence goes on along the minus strand of NW_027286069.1, from coordinate 70,774,358 downwards.
CTTAATAAAAACTCAAAATATTTCAATTACGGCAGATTCACAGTTGACACTGATTCATGGTTCATTTGGATACTAATCGTTTGGACCGATCAGTTATTTAACTATTCCATCAATAAATAGCAACAAAGAGAAACAAGGAAAATTAAACGTCCATGTTGGCACCTGAGTCGTTAAGGTGTCATACTTATTATAAACTTACACATTGTCAACATTGCCCGACCGCGGTAGGGTCATGTTCGGGTAAAAATTAGTCTGGTGTGTATCCACCCCCTGCCACATACCCTTACGGTGGCTTACCCCCCCTACATAAATAAATATAGCACCTAAATATTTACAGGGATAAAGATCATCTTACTCTGCATTGAAATTAATCCAAATTGTATAATGGCATAAACCCAAACAAGTTTCATATGCTCTTAAACCACATTTAAAGGTTTACCCTTTCACCAGACACCACGGATGTTTGAGAATCCCTAATCCTCACCCTAGTGTCTCTCGCAGGAATTTGCCTCACCGAAGACCTTCCCAATTACCTTGGTTGGCTCTTAAGTTCCCCTTGGCAAAACAGCCAGCAGTGCGTGCAGCGAATGACGTGCCCCATCTGCAAATTCCCGAACCTTGCCGTCAGAGGGACAGAGCGTGACCTCGGACTGTGTAATGGAGGCGAGAAGAAGTCACTTACGGTAAAGCGCAGACGGTTGGGCGTTTCCTGCCTCGTCGTGACCCACCCGGAGATAAGGTATCGCAAGCGACATCACCCCCACCATTGGCGTGTGTGGTTCTTCCGTAAAAGAAATGGAACGAGTCCCGCATTTTACCATAATATTTTTTGCACCTCAGTGAAAATGAAGAGAGATTGCTATTCAAAATTCATACACCTCTTCAATGCAATGTTTACATTCTCTAACGTGCTTGTTAATATCTGTTTGAAGCTTATCTGCCTGATTTCAGTGGTGATCGCTATCGTGCGACGCTCCGGAGAGCTGACGTCATTTGAATTCTTAAGGAAGGTAGTTGTTAACGCAGGAGGCGCGCCATGTTGAGGCAATTTTTCATCGTTCACCGCAGATGAGTAATTAGGGGTTGGGCGGCATTTAAACGGAAGAGCGGGGAAATATAGTATACCTTGTTGGGCATTCGCCTACTCTCGGGCTAAGACGGAAAATGCCAACGAAAGGTGATCCACACATCAGATGGATGTCACAATGAAAAATTGCAGTGAACCAAATGATTGCGTCATTAGATTATTAGCAAAGCGTACTATAGCACCGAAAATACTCTATTGTAACTTGGAACACTTAATCCAAATATAAGTGTAAGTCAAACGAATTGTTACGTTAGCGAATAGTCCTAAGCCCACTTTAAATTGCTGTGAGACCTTGTACCGCGTACCAATAAGAAGGGAAAGATATCAGGAACATTTTTCTCCTGTACACAATTTGTGTTCACATCAGTGGAAATTATTAGCGCAATTCATCCAAACTCATCGTTTAACTTCAAGTTGCGCATTCAAATTGACGTTTGTTTTTATAATGGCTGGCGTCTCAACAACCCCTGCGATACGACTCTATGGAAGCTTGGAAATGTATGCGCAGATGCTGGTGCACCCTCAGTGTCTTCCCCATCACAAGGGATACATGTTACACGAAACTTCTGAGTGGGAAGGCGCAGCTGCCGTAGTGAGGAGTTGGACTAGAGGGAGGAGGAGAAGAACTAGGAGAAAAATCAGTGAACGGCTTCGAGCCACTGTTAACAAAAATGTGTAAGCAATCGAAGCAAGGGATCGAGATGGTGCGGGGGCTAACGTACTGGCTTCCCACCCTGAGGGCGCGGGTTCAAATCCCGGCGGTGTTGAATATTTTTCAGAGGTATCTCGATCCCTACTTGAGGTGCTTTGTGGAGGGCACTGTGAGTGAGTACGCCGTCCGTCGGATGGGACGTTAAGCCGCGGACCCCTTGGCGCCTTTCGTAAAGAGTAGGCTAATGCCGACGCCGGGTTTCTCTCCACCCTTCATCCTTTCCTGTCCTTCCCCTATGGCGCAAATGACCTTAGCTGTCGGTCGCCTCCCCTCAAAACTACTACTACTGCAATCGAAGCATCTTAAAGATTGGTGGGTAAGCTGTATAAGTGTCTAGCACTCATCATGTATATCTGCATAGGAATAAAATGAAGGAAACTGTGATGAGACTAACACGATGGCCAATGCGACGGCTCTTAACGCCGTCCCGGGTTTGACTCTTGGAGTGGGGGATTTTTCAGCGACTTCAATGACTATTGTGAGCCAAGTGCGGTGACCCGTTGGTTGGATGGGACGTTATAACCATACGTTAGCAACTTGTAGACTATGTAGACTAGGCCCGGATGCCTTGCTTTGGATGCGATTTTTGACATGGGAGACTCCATTGGAGGTGCCAACGCTTGTGTCTCCCAGGGTACATAAAGACGTAGAAGACTTCTTAGAAGCTCTCAGTTGCCCAAAGGCCGTATTATTCTCATATTTCAACTCTTGTCCCTCAGAAATCTCCTTTGCGAGACCTTGGATATCATTCCTTTACAGAAATTGCTATGCATATTTAGTTGTCGGACATTCCCAAAGCCGGGAGACGGTTATCAATTCCGGTCAAATGCTGGTGTTAGCTTTCACTCCAATCCTTCTAACTATTCCCAAAAGGTCACTCCATATCAATATACAGTTTTGAAACCACTTTCCTATCGGCGGAGGTGGCTTCTAATATCTCGTATGCTTCAAAACCAAAGTCTGCAGTAGTAGATAAAATATAACCCTAACTATAAGTCCGATCTTCGGCTGGCATGAGCAACACCAAATTCACAGCGGCAGCTCCAAAACAATTGCAAGCTTATTCATGTCCCTGAAAATTATTCCAAAGGTTTCGCAATCATATCATTCTAATCATCTAGTTTCCCACTGTTTGCGCCAAAGGTACGAGTCAATTTAATAAGATAACAACAAAGTGAAAGCGAAAACATAAAAAATAAAAAACGCTCAATCGTAAGTAATTTATTCATGGAAAAAATGAGAGTGAGCGGCTGGCAGCGCTGCTGGGCGAGCGGCTAGGTGAGGGTAAGGTATGTCCCACGTTTGGTTGTTGACATAACTATCGACCACAAAAGCCTCTCCTCCCTCTCCCATGCAGGACAGCGAGACTCCAAAAAGGAATGAAGGGAAGAGTAGAACCTCCCCACCTCTCTCTGCCAACGGACGCCCTGCCCGCCTCGACTGGTCATGTGATGGAGCGTCCTCGGGGTCGCCCCAACCGGGACGCGGCTTTTGACGGACGTGGAAGCAAGCCCCTTGCGACGATGATTAAGCTCATCTCTCCCGGCTTGGCATCGCATAACTTCAGGTTCGTCTTGTCGAGCGATTACTCAAAGGACTCGGGGCAAATGGATTGCGCTTTCTTCCACCTCACCTCTACATCTCCCCGTTTCTCTTTATTCCTTCGACACGCTTTGATCGCCCGTGGTGGCAAATGTGCTTGATACCCAAGATAGATTTAAAAAAAAGATGATGATTCGAAAGATCTATTTGGTATCTATTCGGCGGTTTGGTCTTTTTGGGAGTCCGTTGAAGAAGCAAGAGGGGAGAAATAAAGATTCGGCCCTTTCGGACCAGTCCATTTCCTACGGAAAGGTCTCCATAAATTATCGCATTGCGGAGGGATATGTCACTTTTGGAATGCGTGTCGTAGCATGTTGGTCGAATGAACCTGTCTCTGGGTCTTGGAACGTCTTAGTTGGGAGCACCGCTGGGAAAGTGGATGGATCTCGATGAGTAGTTCATGTGGACACATTTCTCCATTCCTGTTGGATTTGGCTCGTGAATCGAATAATGGCTTCCAAGAACAGTGATGTGAAGTTTAATAATTTTAGCCTTGAACCTTGGACGAAATACGGAGTTATTCTTTCTCCTACAACTCGAGGGTGCATCTAAATGCTTTTCAATGACTTTCCAGAGAATTGAATTGATTTTAAAAGAATCATTTCCATAATTTTCAATTGTACTTCAATTTTTATAACTTTAAAGACTTTTTGTGATTTTATGGATACATCCTTATGAAACGCACGGTCTCCATACCATAACGATCTATGGCCTCCATACCATAACTCTCTAAGAGGATGCCTGCTGTGGCGTTTTTTTCGGAAAACGTTAATTGGCAGATGATTCTTGTTTTACAGTGCTCTTAGATATTGTTTGAATGAACATTGTAGCATTTTAATATCTCCAGATGTATCATTATTATTAATTGGAAGTTAAATATGGAATCACAGGGATGTTAATTTTTTGTACTACTTATGAGTTCATTTTTTTCAAAATTATTTGCACCAATGATTGCCGTTTCACCTGACATATTTTTAATTGGTATTTTTTTAAATGGATTCTCTATCACTTTCTTTTTTCTTTCTTTTTACTCGAGAAGATAAGTTCTTAACAATGTGCAACATTTCGGATTTGCAATATTCACTCGCCCCCATATTCTCCATTGCAAGCGCTAAATATATAGAAGAGTCTTTATTTCCCTTTCGGCTCAATTAGGAGATTATTAGGTGGTATTATTAGACAGCCATTTGGTTAATTTAATACCGAATATTAGAATATTAGTCTTTGATAAACAAATTTCGCTGACTGAAAAGACGATTAATTAATACTTTGATTTTTGAACGAATTAAAGGTTAAAACAATGGCATTAATAATTCCTTGAGTGTATTTCACAACCATAAAATTAGAGAGTACATCACATTAATTGGTCTAAGAAAATATTAACGCCTGCTCATGATCTAGAAACAAGTAAACTCAAACTTTTCTTCATCCAATTTCATTAATTTTTAACTTCATTACCCGTTCTTTAAAATCGGTGACGATTTATTAACCATAACATTAATTTTTTACGATATTTCAACATTTTAAGGTTATCCATTCTGTCAGGAAACCTAAATTCAGATTTTTACATGTCGGCGGAATTTACAATGTCCAGAACATTGTTCCGTGATCTCACGGAGCCGACACCCAGATCCGAATCAATTTTCCTTAAATTTCAAGTTTACTCACATCTCTTCGATCTCCTGTCCAGCAGCAGCATAAACTTCTGCTGCGAGTTGGGGAAGTCCACGACGAAGAGCGTCTCCACGTTGCCGCGCATCCGCCTCCGGGGTTTGAGGTGCTTGAGAGTCACGACGAACGAGTCGGCGGTGACCGCCTCCTCCATCTCCCTCGACGACTCTGCAGGGCGAGACGAGAGAGAAGAGAGCGGTGAGAAATGGGTGCACAAGGTAAGGGACATGCATGCATGCAAGCACAAGGCATTCACGGGAGAACACTTCTCTTTTATTTTTTGTCCGAACGATAATGTCGTTGGCGCAAGACCCGTTGCACTCCTGTCAGACTCATCAAGCCAAGTGGTTAAATAAAAAAACATTGAAACAGTAAAAAATAAGGATTCAATAAGATGAGGGAATAAGGATGCATCATGTTTTACCACAGCAACAAGGGTGTCTTTGTGTCATTCGGTATTTATTCGCATAGGTCTTTCGGATGGCGGGGAGCAACCATCCCTTCGCGCAAATTATATACGTGCATGAATATGACGAACGTGAGAGTCGCGTAAGTTTAGCTTAAATTTTGAAATGTATTTTTGGAATAAAAAAAGTAAAATGAATCTTTTAATTTCCCTTAGTTTCATCATCAGCTTGAGTCTACGGTTCTTGAAAAACGTTCGGTACCTTAATTGGAAACTATCTTATTTCTTCACTTTTTGTGCATATGCTCTCATATTCAAATGAATTCCAAGTAAAATAAAATTCCTTATTTTTCCTAGGACCTCTTAAAACTTATGGTATTTAATAATCTCTAATATGGTAGGCACAATGCAAAGTTACGCACTCCAATACTTACATGAACATTGTAAGCCATTTGTATCAAGAAATCTTTAATTCCCATTGTAATGGCTACCTTAACTGATACATACATTTTTTATCAGAAATATCAACTACAAGGAAACTTTTTCTAAATTTTCGAAAATTTTTACTAACATCTAAGTGGTTCCATAATGGATGTATTAATTTCGTGAGGCATATTTTATCCATGATCCAAGTCCCACCCACGCATGTTTTTTAGTGGTGATTATGCCACGGGCTCGGGCTCAACTTATACGTATCCTAACTACCATAAATGGAACATAGTGAGAGACCTCAAGGCTGAGGAAACCTGAGGATCCCTATACATCTACGACGTCCGTCGGTTGAATAAAGGTTTTATGTTTAACAACCTATAATTAACGTTTTCAATTCGACAGTTAAATTTGATTCGTCCATTTATGGCAATGGGGCGTGATTAGACAGACTTAAAACTACCGTGTTTCATGGGAAATGAAATTATTGCTATTCGACAGGCTAGAAAAATTACTAAGTCATAAGCATCCACGCTAAAGAAGAAGAACCATCTGTTCTCATGGCCACTAGAAACATATTGTATCAACTCCTTTCAGTCGATTGCTTTTTCTCGATGATAAGGATATCGTGTAATTAGTAACTTGTAAGCATGGCATTTCGTAGGTTGGGGAAACGTTTTCAAGTTCTCTATGCTTAGCGACTGAGATCGCTTGCATGACTTACTATTATTATACGCTAATTTTATACTGATATGGCTGCGGAGGCGTAGTAATTGTGATTGTACATTCATGGCAGGTGACCTAATACCCCCCGCCACCCGCTTTTGCGACGGTTAGTAAGATACTATGTAGATGTATATTAATACTACGCGGTTAAATTGTGACATTTGCGATTAAACAAATGTCAAAATGAAGAGTGGAAGAAATTAGGTAACGCCTTCAGCCAACCGTTTCATTGATGAAACAGGTTTACGTCCCATTCGAGGGACTGTGTTAAGTATAGGAACTGTCTTTCATAGAAACCCTTGCAGAAAATCAAGACATGGAGCAATCCCGCTAAAGAAAATGAAATATGGGTCATGCACTTGGTGTATCAGCTTATTGGCGTCCCCTTTTGTCTGTTAATACGCCAACGCAACAGCGGAGTTACGATTAGCGTAACAATGATAGCCCTCTACAAATAGAGTTTTCGTGTTCTAACCTCCAACCCCCAGCTTAAATATTCTAAAAATGTTCAAGTGCATTCTAAATACGCTGATTTTCCTAACCGGTCGTCAAAAGAAGCTTGATTTCCGAAATTTTTCATTCAAGAATTCCGCACATTGAGAAATTTTCGAGGACCTCATAGGTCAAGAAAAAAATAATAATTCTGCTTTAATCCCTATGACATTCATGAAACGAATGTGTAAGTAACTACCCATGTTACTCTGTGTAGGCTTGAGACTGACAGTACAGGGAATGGAAAATGACCCCTTAAATTGCTTGGTTTTAACATACACAGGTCGTTCAGCGTACCTAGAGTCAAAACATTTCCAATCGTGAATCCTTGGCCAAAATACGCCAAGCCCGGTGTAATTTATGCCACTTAAAAACCGTGTCTGAACGCTAGTATGCGACTTAATGGAAGTGAATGTAGGGAGTTCTTTTTGTCGTCAAGAGCTGATGGCAGGTAATGAGCCACCTCTTGACCCACGTTCGCTCGCTCCCTATATCCTCCCCACTTCCCCCCCCCCACACTCCCTCCCGCGAACCATCGGCCGCCTCATCACGCCCGCCTTCCTCGCCTGCTGGGAAACCTCATCAGGTGCTCGAAGGTAGCAAGGGGTCGGCGGGGGGTAATTGACGGCTCAATAGACAATGGAATGGGAGGTTTAAACCGGGGAAGTCGTCTGCTGGTTGAGGGGGCGCTCGCCGATGATTGCTTTTTCCCCTGCCGTCGCCTTCCCCCTAGCGCCATTCATTCACGCGCTCACTCCGCGCCGAAATCTGACGAGGAACAACCCCGTCGTGTCAATCAGCGAAGAGCCTGATTAAAAAGCAGCGCGTGCGAGTCTTCACGAGAGGGATCTACGGAGGCGTGCTCACCGCAATATGCCCCAAGCGAATACCTAGCAATGGTTAACTGGATGAGGTAGCAGGTTGGTAGGCACGGTAGAAAAGAGTTTAGTTAGGTTATTTTACTGACTGAGTTCTATGCTGGTTATACAATTTTAATATCGGAACTTATTCATAGCTAGTTTAACCGATGATTTTACTTCAATGTAGCCATTGCATTTTTTCAAATGCATACGCATTATGGAGATAGTATTCACGTAAGGTTTTAAAAGTTGACATTGAATTTGAGTATATTTCGCATTAGCTAACCTGAGGAAGGATACTTACAAGTATTAAAGTTAAAATTTTAATTTTGTATAGATGGGCTGTATTCATTTGAGATTACATCATTAATAATTTTGTTATTTCATGGATAATTAGCCAAAGAAAAATATGAATCTAAATTAAGTCGATCAGGCAACATTACAACATAATTTTGCTTAGATCGCTTTGAGCAAATTTTTATCTGATCGTTTAACCTATTGCAAAATTTATTTATCTAGATTTTCGCTATTATCACTATAGTTGGAATCAGTTCATCACCACACTTGTACAATTTTGTCTTAGTCATCGCAGCTTTGACTCGCTTTTCTTGACCTCCCTTCAGTTAGAACACTTGACTCCTTTTATGCTTTCCCATCTCCCGAATCAAAACAAGTCACCCTTTTTTCTAGCACTTCTCCGTCTCCTATTCATTGTCGCTCACTCATGCCTGGATCACAATCGAGTAAGTATTTTTCACTTAGTTAATGACATAGGACGACTGGTGTCATCGTCTGAAGGGATTTTGTAAGTGGAAAATATCAGTCTTGTCATGAAGTATGTCGGCGTCTTAAATTTGCTGTTTCATCATCCCTCTCTTCAACCATGTACTCGAGAACCTTCGTTTCCAAGAAACGGCGGTATCGATTGTTATTTATTTTCTTTCGGGCATGCTGGCCAGTCCTAAGTCTACCGAGCTTGTTTGGGTTTCTAGCGGCCTTGGTGGTCGATTTTATACAACTTCAATGGCCTACCCACGAGTAGAACTAATATCTCTGAGTTAGAAACTAGGAATCAATATTACAGTTATGCCCAATTTCCAGAAGAAAGTAATGATCTTTCGGTTTAAAAAATGATCAAATCATGTACAATAATATCTCACCATCCGTTGGAGTTATGACGTGAAAAGTACGTGGTCGGAAAAACCAATTGTCACGAAATTTGGAACTGAATGTAGATCCGGAGCGTAAAATTTCGCATCAATTAATACCGGTTGTTTAAGGAGGAACAGTTGATTTCATACCCATTTTCAAATAGAAGTCCGATTTTAAAGCATCGCTCAAAAATTCATTTCCGCGTAAATTCATCCTCATTTGGCAAATCGTTTGATATTGCATTTTGAAATTAAAGGAGCTACCAATGTCTCTCGGTGCGAACATCATTTCTACCGGGGTAGAATACGATCGCGTGAGGGTCTCGACGTCATTTAATCACAAAAAAGCACTGAAATGAAACCGCGGAATATTCTGGTTCTCCGGTTGATTGTTCTGCAAAGACTAATTTTCATGTTTTATGCTCTATTTTTCTGTATCGGAGATGGATTTCAAAAGTTTGTGACCCTCTTGGTGGCCTTTGTTGAGAGCGGCCTGGGGTCTACCATGTCTAGTCTCTCCTCCTCTATCCCCTCCCATTTGCACTAATTCCTCCATCAGCTCTCAAGATGCAAATCAACCCATTGCCTACCAGCAGCATTTAATTTATGACCGACTATGCTTGGGGCATCGTCGGCGAGTGTAACTCGCCAAAGGCTGGTTTTAGGCACAATAATGATAGCCGTCGGCTGACTGGTTTTTTTAAAAGGTACCTCAAATTAATCATTTTTCTCATCCGTTTGAAGGTGACTGAAACAAAGCGATTGGCCGAGCTTTTTTTGTCGGGGCTGAAAGATACTGCCGGACATTTCATTGGGAGATGCTCGGAAAATAATTTGGAGTAGTTGTCTTCGTGGGGCGTTGATGGGGCCGTAATTGTACATTATATTCGCAGCTTTCAAAGTATATAATCGGATAGAAAATTTCTCAGCGGATAGTTGTCATCAGACTATTCATGGGTTGAAGGATAAGTGTCGACTGCCTGGGGACGTGGAACTTTGCAGCGGCGCATATTTCAATTCTACGCTATTTTGGAACTATCTCATGTATTTAATTGCGATCAAGTTTTCGTCTGTGTCGATGTCCATCCATTAGATATACACGCATGCACAATTTAATTTTAAGAATTCAATTTTAGTCAGTACAGACCATATTACTACATGTTGAATGTGGTTTCTGCTGATTTATTTAAACTATATTGAAGGTGTATTTCAAGCATTTTAGGAAAATTGACATTACAGCTGAATTATTTGAAATTGTAAAACTGAACGATCTTTTGTAGAAATCTGGTTTTAGATCAATTATATTTCTATTTTTATGTGTGATGGTGAAATTTAGTGTTAATCATTACTCTTCAGTAGTATTAAAAGTAAAAAAATAAACAACTAATTAAATCACATAAGAAAATAAAATATGCAGCTATTTATCAAAAAATATTTATCATTTGTAACTGTGAAGTATTTTGCTTTATTTAGATGTTTTTAGTCCCTTAGCATTTCCGAGTCTTTTTTCCATTCTTTAAGTCCATATTTAAGTCACATTTGCGGTGATCGAGGGGAGCTTGGATATCTTGCGAAGCTCGCGCACTTTTTTGTCGTTCCACAAACGTTTATCGGAGGCGGAGGTCTCACCCTCCCGCCCGTGTTCCCAAACGGTAAGTTTCCTTCCCGCCGCGGATTCCCGTTCAAGCTCTCCGCCTCTTCGTCGCCAACCCCAAACCCTCGGCCAACATCCCCCCCCCCCGGCCACCCTCTTTCCTCTCTCTACCGCCCCTATCTCCCTCTCTCTCGTCGCTCCCAAACTCCCATCTCCTCCTCCACCTGCCGCGGAGCTTTTGTTTGAAATTTCCCCTTCTCCTCTCCTTCTCTCCTCCACATTCCCCCTCGTGCGAAAAGAACTCTCCGGTAACTTTTTTTTCAAGCCCAACACCCTCCTCCCGACTCTTACACACCAGTAATAATTGCGATCCTTTGTTTGTTTTTTGCGCGTTATTTTCTCAGGAAGTGGCGTCAAGGGTTAATCGCTCGTGCGGTCCGCCTTCGTCCAAATCGCGTTGGGCGAGTGGATGGAGCAGCGGCCGAGAGATCCATAAACAGTTCGGGAATATGGTTTCTGCGGGCACATTTAAATGTATTCATCGTTTATTGCTTTCTGATGTCATGTTCACACTGTTTCCGAATATAACATACACTTCCAAAAGATGAGGCACTTGAATACTTATATGGCGTGAATGATCCTTTTCTTGGGTGATATGGTAGTGTCTGTGTAATGTAACGTGCTAAGGGCATTTTATGGATATAGTTAGATATTATTTCAAATTATTTTAAACTTTGACTCATTAAAATGGTTAGAAAATTTAATGACCTTTTGTGTGAAAAAGAATACGGTGTTTAGAATATGTTGCGTTATTGTACGATTGCGGATTTAAGAATCTCAACGAACTCTATCATTGGAGATCCATCCCACGTAATCCATAACGGATGATGTTTAGGCACGTTAACTTATGTGTTGATCACTGCTTTAGAGTTGGACACTACAGGTGGAATCGACATTGTGATAAATAGTGTTTTATTGGTAAAATGATCACTCATTTTAATTATTTTAAAGTATGCTCTTTTTTATTTACATCACTGGGCGAAAATGGGAGAATTGAATCGTACCAGGTTGATAGTTTTGATGAATGAGTTTCTAGCTTCCCCAAAAATAGTTTTGCTAATCATTGTATACATGTACATGTATATAGCATGCAATTCGCTCCGTAATAGTAAATAATCTGATGCGCGGAAGGAATGGTTGAAAGTATTTTGAATTTCAGTTTATCTTATTATTATTACTGTCAAACATAAGAAGAAATTCATGAGATTGTGCCACACTTAAGGTTTTGCTTAAGATTTATCCTTAAGCAGTAATGTTTCAACAATCGATAGGGAGAATGGGCTCGGGAAGGGTTACTTGTCGCAAATTTCGATCTCCTTTCCTGTCCATTTATATTTATTCTTACTCAAAGAGTTACGAGTATTCCTCTTACGTAGTAGCGATATCCATTGGTAGCAAGAGTTTCTCCAGCCGTACTGCTGGCATCTACAGATTCTTCTGACCTAAAGGCGCTAGCAGGATGGCTGGAGAAACTGCTATAGCACGGGGACACCGATACGCGTAGGGGCGCTCGAATGATAATTAGCTTAGTTTGAAATGCCGCCGAAACCTGATAATCAATTTACTCTTTCTGTTAGAGTATCGCTCCAGATCGTGCAAACTTATCTTTATTTGCCTCGTCTGAATTTTCTACATTTTAGTATATCGTATGAACAATCAAATTTTCATCACGTGCGGCAATTCTTACGACAACTTTAGACTAAGAATGCCATTTGCTCTGAACAGCTTCTGAAGACACACTGGATACTGCAGATAACAAGGCGTAGTTTTGCAGAGTACTCGTATTAGAGCAGATCAAAAGAAACGCTGCGGCGGCAGAGGCCTCTTTCTCGATGGTGCCAGTGGCGGCTTCCCGCGGCATTGCAATGGGATGCCGGGCGAAGGATGTGTTCTCTTTTATAATTCCCTAAAGGGCTTTCTTCATCTCTGCGGAATCATTCCGAAGTCGAATGAATCGTCGTTGGATGGATTGGGAGCGCGCGCTGTCGCTTATTTCGCAACGATGGAAACGAACCGGAATCGAGAGGGAATAGCATTCGTCTGGCGGTGCGGAACCACTCTTCGACCCACGCTCACTCCGATCTCCTCAATCTTCAAACGCTTTTGGATCGAGATAGAAACTAACATAAGGGAAAGGTACTGAAGGAAGGCTTGCGGTCATCGGATCCACGGGATTGAGAGTCCTTAACCGTTGGATAACAAGCCTTGAGAACGAATGGAAGTTAATTTTTCTCTTGGTGCTCTCCTTTATTTTTTATTCAGTGAGTGTCTTCCTCCTCTAAAAGTGATATCAATCCTCTAGAATCAGGTGTGTATTCAATCACTGAGGCAGGATACTTAAATCATCGATTCCTATAATTTTGCATAACTAATGCATCCCTTATTTTAAAAAATAAATTTTCTCCTTGCCCAAAAGGGTGTCTCAGCCTTTATTAGTTTTTGTTTTATAATGTAATAATTATTCTGTTCATGATTTATGTTTCATTAGTGGCTATCGGTCCCTAGTAATTTCATTAGTAGTCAGTGAATAACTTGCTTCACCTCCGCTCACTCCTTCGGTCAATCAGCGTACTTTTTTTTGCCGTTTTTGGAATTTATGCATACTGGGCGTTCTTACTGGGAGTTGGCTGAAGTCACCTAATGAGAACTTGACCTGCGTGTATTTTCTTTCTGGGCTATTGCCGTTTCAAAATTTATAATAAACCTAGTAAGCCATTAATAATTCTTCTAGTTCAATTGAATTAATTTCCGGAACTTTCAATTGAAACATTTTCGCAGATATTTAATATCCGCGAATGAGAAATACAGTCGTAATTCAAAGTCAATCACAGAATCTAATACTAATCATCTAAGTTTTTAATTTAAGCTAAGTATTACCTTAGTAGAGCTAAACGTAAGCGAAATGTTCCAATGATTCTATAAACAATTCAATATAACAGTTTGAATACTTTGAAGTTTGACCATGATACTAAGAACGCAATTTAAAGGCATTAAATTATTGTAATATCTTAAATCTTGTCTTTAAGATAGGGGATATTAAATTTAGCCTTTTTTGAAAACATCTGTGAAGTATTGATAGAAATGAGCTCTTACGGCTAGTAATATATAATAAATGTGAAACTCCAATAGCCGTAAACAGTTTACCTTCTAAACAAAGTAAAAATGAAAATAGTTGGCTAGCGCCACAAGTCAAGAAGGGGTAAAAGGTAAAAAAAAGGAGGGGATAAGAAAGGTTCTGTGTAGGATCTGTGAAGTGTATGTTTGTTAGATCCGGAAGGGTGAAACTTTAAGTGTTAGGGCCCATGCGGATTTTCGCATATGTGCGTACTCATAACCATTCGGTTACCATTTGGAATGGAGGAATCATTACTATGAGGAGACTGCATCAGTATTTTTCCTGAAGAGAATCAATTTCGCGATACATTCACGTACCGGAGTGGAGCTCGGTGGAAGCGTTATGGGTAAAAGGAAAAGTGTTAACCGTCATTGATTCCGTAAATGAGTGTATATTCCATTTTTGAAAATGGGAGATTTAAAATTGAGAGAACGAGTAGATGTGTTTCAGAGACGTTGGATCACACTCGCTTGAAGGTTTGTGGTGAACTCCGTATCAGTCTCCCACCTATTCCGCCCACTTCCTCGCCCATCCACCCACGGCATCCATCATCCAAATGGCCGCTCCCTTCCGCGATCCCATTTCTCGGTGCCGTATTAATCCTTCGCTTCGTGCGAGATCCACTTCCTTTCCCCTCCCCTCAAAAATGATTTATCCCGAGCAGCAATGAGATCTGGATCCAACCTCACCTCGGATGGGCGGGTGGGTGGACGCCAAAAAAAAAGGGGATGACTGTTTGCTGATGATCCCTACCCCGCCCCGTACCCATTCGAATGAATATTTACACCGCCCCTTCGCGCGTAGTCTTCCTCCCTCCCTCGCCTACTCGTGTGCGAAGGGAAAGGGAAGGGGGAAGAAAGAAGAACAAACAAAATGCGTCCCCACCCCCCCGCGGGCCGTGAAATGCCAAGGACGGCCGCGCTTACGCAGTCAGTCAAGTCTTGTTCTAAGGGTATCAACCTCTCAGAGTGCGCGGCGGGAGGCGCCACTCTTCCGCGAGGCGTCCCGTGTGATATGTGCGCGCTCATGCTCATTTTTTTCAATTTTCCGGGATGGTCGTAGAGCGGGGGAGACGCGTTCAATGCCGTGGTCTTTTGAGGTAGAATGTATTTCGGTGCTCGATGGAAAATAGAAAATCGTCGTATCAAACACTCGTTTATGATTTGAAACGGCTAAGCCAGCTCGGAAATATTCATAAAAAAATTTTTTTGGGGAAAGTCATGTAGTCTGTAACCGTGTGTATAGAAAATTGAGTTACAATTGTTAGTTTTCATAATTTATGCCGACCAACATGCGACCCACCTGCCACCCAATGCACTTCTTTTGAATGAAATGTCGTCGTTTAAATTTTCTTATAATAGGAATATTATAAATGCCCAGAAACATGTTAAAACAATTGCTAGAGAGAATCGTGTCCTGCTGAGGATGGTTTAAGTATATTGACGCTTACTCAGGGTCGTTAATTATTTTCTCGAAGCAGCTAAAATATTCAGAGAAACCACAGGCTGTGGTATCATTGTGTTGTCAAATGGCACCATCCGATCCCGGTACTTAACCTTAATTACTCGAGCACTCAATCCACGAAGCCAACTCACGCATCTTACGATTTATGCCATTCATTGGCTTCGTAAAGGAAATATTTATTACTTCTTTGCTAATTTCAGAGTTAAACATTGAAGCTCCGTTATAGTTAGCTTTTCCTAAAGGATTTTGTTAAGCCTTTCCTCATCATTGTATTTTTATTCAAGAAGCTCTTATTAGTTAAATTTATTTATCAGTTATCCCTTAAGTTTCACCTTATTTTTCATTTGATGGAATGATCCATCAGGTTGTCATCAAGAGATTGGCTTGCTTCTATGGTATAGTCTGACTAGGCATAAAGCCACTTATCCAGCAAGACGGTTTATTCAATGTTTTTTCCTCGCGAGCTCACTGAAAGGCTGCACCAGTTATTTGGAAGAAGTATAGTTACAATATCCCCTACTAGTAATCTTGATTTCCTCCTCACGAATTACAAGGACTCCGAGTATCTTCCTTTCTCCATATCACCTAATGCTTTTGAAATATATTTTATTAATAGGCTGGGATTGTTGTTATCCAAAAATATCTTGTTGCATATAACTTGAAGTGCAGTAGAGCTCGGAAATAAATCAGTTTATTTAATCCACTATCATATTTTGATTTTGTATTGCATTGAATGGGAAAGTTGAAAGAACGAATTTCATCTGCATACTTTAAAATGAATGTAATTGACGAGTACACTCTACAAGTACAACTTTATTTATCGCGCAACTCTTGCGTATTTTATTATTTACTAAACGTCATTTTAATGCCAGTAGAGATTTAGAGCCTGCATTTTAATGACTTATCTGATACGCCAAATATTGCAAGGTTCTTCAAATCAATATTCTCTTCTCACAGGACCCGGGTTGAGACCTGAATAAACGAACTTTATCGCAGCGTAACCATCGCCAGGTGTATCTGTAAAAATCTACGCATATTAGCTCAGGTCCATATAATATGGAGATTATAGCAGAATAAGGCAGAGAGTATAACCAAATATAAACATTTGTAATACCGAATTTCGGCATATTTTGGTCGTTAAATCATTCATATGGCATATGTTTCTACTTCATAATGAGGTCAGTATATGTCAATATGAATTCAGGTGGGTTAGGTAAAGATTTTACTGATCCCTTGGCTACTGTAGTTTAAAGCCGTTTTTAGAATCATCGTATCAGCGGTAAATCATGAGCTTTGTAGTTATAATCCAACGTGAATATTGCTGTTAGATGGTTAACTTTTTTATAGTTTTTAGAAAAATGACCACCCGTGACAAGAAGAAATTTATGGAGCAATTGCCGCTTAGCTATGCAGAGAAGATATTTATTTCAAGTCATTTGTTGTGTTTACTTCACATGATATCGAATCATCCTAGCTTTCCTACTCCTCTTTTCCTCCCTCAAATAAATAATACTTGGAAAAAATAACGGATTACATACATTTTCTTATTATAGTTCTTTTCTCCCGGCTCATCACTTTTCATTTTACCCTTACCCCCTCCTAAACACATTATTCTCTATGCCAAAAACCCGGCTCCAGTGTTTGTTACGACTTTTTTGCTGAATTACCAGAGTGTAAATTGTTCTCCTTTTCATTTCTTTCTCTCTACGGAAGCACTACTCCTCTCCTTCAAACAAATTAAAAAAACGAGACGATAGTAGATTTTGAAAGATCAATAACATTTTGTATTGGTTTCATAGGCTCACAGGTCGGTCGTTCGCCTTTTCATTGTGCATGCTTCGTATGAATTCAAAAAATATGGGTTCTGCTTCAAATGATTGTGTTTTTGGAGGTGTTGATAATTGCTTCGAAGGCGTGTCACACTTGATGAACATTTCCTTATAATTGATAAATATTTCCCTCTTCTCTCAAGTTCTTTGTTCTCCATTTACATTTTATGCTCACTTTAGATGTTAATTCATGCTACTGAGGGCCATATGAAATGGTACTCTCTTCAGTATTTCAGAATCATCTTGTATGGAATTTTATTTTTTTTATTCCACATGAAACCTTACATAGTCAGTTCATTATTCATTTTCCACCGTCTCCCTTTGGCCATTATTTGACGTGGTAATGCACGTAATCTCCGCAATAGCTACCGACAAGCTCTCATGCGCTTCCTTTGAGCAAACTTGAGTGCAAATAGGAAAGTAAATACGCCAAACATTTCACCGTCTGCGGGCGTTTGAGAGTTTTCATGACATTGTACATACAGTTGCAAACACGTACGCGTTGGAGAGGAAAACGGAAGCTTGTTCCGAGTAAATGTGGGTAAGCCCTCTCGAAGATATTAATTTTATTTACATTAACACCAGGGCTAAGTAAAGGTTTCAGAGAATTAATTTTATTACTTTCGAAATTCATTAGTTGACTTACCATTCAGTGTGTTAGAAAAATTATAGTTTATATAAATTAATTATTGGTTTAGTGCCATCACAACTTATTTCACTCATTTTTAAATATTAATCACGGTAACAATCGAATTGATAAATATAAATTTAGGCGTTATTGTTTTCAGATAACTTTTGAAAAACATTTAATCACCTCAGGACACCCACGAAATACGAATGGAATAGAATGAATGTAAGAGCATGGAAAAAATTTGCTACAAAGGTTTTCCTAATCACGCTGGTTAACCGTCACCGTTCTTAACTGATATTTCTATTCATAACCGCTCTTTTTACTGAGATTGGCAGAAACGAGTGCGGAAATGGTAAATGTTTAATTTCCAAAGTGACTGCCTTCATCGATTTTGGCGGAGTAGTTAATAGTTTGGGACAAGCTTCTCTGTATAGAAAGTTATCCTTTGTACACATAATTGCATATTACTGGTATACGTCTTATTTGAGTGACAAAACTTAAGCGGTGAGAAAATTAATAGAAAGAAAGTATTTTTAAAGGTTCCAAAACCTGCGATTATCCGTCGCAGAACATCTATGCTGTTTCTAGTGCTACTCTTTAAAATGTCGTTATCGCAATAATGCCATCAATATTAATGTTGCGAAATTAATGGATTTCAATGTTGTTACTCTTTCATTTGTATTGGATCGTAACATTTATTCGCGTTTTAGATTTGGAGATGGATAGATACACTAACTTTTGTTCGAAATTCTCCGTATTTGATCAGAGAGGATAGATGTTGGTAAAATAAATAATTGGGTGTAAGTGACTGATGCTCGAGTTAAATTTTTCTGGACGGCGATTGAAAAAAATGGCAACAAAATGAATTAGTTGCGAAATCAAGTTGTCGTCTCGTGCATGAGCGTTCAGGCGATTGGCACCCTCTGTCAACGATCTCGTTCCCAGTCGCCTTTCCCGCTTAGGCCCCGGAAACAAATCGAAATTCTTTTGACCGTGAAATTAGACTCAAATGGTGGACGCTACTTAAATTAATGGGATTCTCATCGCATCAAATAGCGATTTTTAATCTTCTCCCTAATTCAATCGTCCCATGGCCTTCTTGAGGAGACGACGTTGGGACGTCTTTTAGGTCAAGATATTTTTCTACTGAAACGTCCATCAGAAATTGCTCTCCCATTTAGAACCTCCTTAGGACCAATCAAATCATTTCTCCTCGATTGAATCTTGGCGAGTGGGTGTCATATAGCGGCTCTCTAGTCTGAATAATGCTTAATACTTTACACTTCTAGGCAATTGGTAGAATTACCAAAGAATTAATACAAATCTCAGTCTAATATGAAATAAACACTGGAAATTTAATGGAGGTAAGATTAAAGTTGAAATTCGTTTCTTGAGTAATCTCTATATAATAAAAGAGCATATTAATTTTTAACTTGCCTCTGTTTAATTATCTGTGACTCTATTTCGGATATACCTATATTTTAAGCCCACTTAAAAATTAGATTTCAATCACATAGTTAATTTATATTATACAATTATTTTCTATACCATTAAATACCGCTATTACATATATTTACAAAATATCTTTGTAGTGTACATATTCCAAAGTTCGTTTGATTTACGATCTTTTCACAAAAAATACTTTTATTGATGATAGAACATTTTAAAAATTAATAGTAAGCGGAATAAAATGACAAATATCTGCAATAATCCATCCTTATTATCCCTTTGAAATTGTTGACCTAAACCTGACGCTGCATAGTAAATATGGACAGAATGATATAACGCCTACAAATAAGTACAGCACTGTTATGATCCTTATGGTAATCTACGATCTCATTTATTAAGGAGGGTCATTTGATATAGTTTAGACTGATTAACATGATTTTATTTAATCAAATTATGTCACTCGAATAAAATAACTTCTCATCCGGATCTCAATAGCAACATTTAACGCCTATTCACTTATTCAATCATACAGGAGTATTGATTTTCCAGAGAAACGTATTATACTATTATATTATTATATCTACTATTTGTGTTCCTTTTTCTTTCGTTAATCCAATTTGCTCTGTCTCTCCGTGAAATTTTGGACTTTCTTCGATGACTACTCAAACTGGAATCTGTTGATAACCGATACTGAGCATATGCCACTGGAATTCTTCACGACCACCAGTATCCTTTCTTTCCCCTTACTACCGAACATTGTTTCTTAAATGAGGAGAGAGAACAACTGCATTGGTGACTACACTCTCTCCAACCGGTCTCTCCATCCTATCGCCCACCGTTTCTATATTCCGTTGAATAATATTAGCGACCGTGAGAGGCTCTATCTCAGAACTCTCTTAGAGAAACAATCGACTGCTTCCAGAAATCTCTCCGCAGGAACTCCACCGCTTCTTTTGGCTTTAAATCGCTGCCGGCATTATGAGAATTTTCTTCTTGACCTTTCCATAGGATAATCACCATTTTCTTAAAACGCAATTCGTCGCACATTAAATTTTTCGAGGGAGTATTATCATCTTTATAGTTTCCCACTGATTTGTGATTAATTTTTTTACTGATCCATGATTTTACAGAGGCTCAGTTGAAGTAATATTGCAAATCTTTTAATTTTTTAAAACACAGAATAGTTAGTTTAAGAACTTATTCAAATTTAAAGTTTGATAATGAAATGTTATTACCAACTTTTGCATTAATCGTCATCAAGATCATACTTCGGTCATCAATACAAGATTTAGTTGAAACAGATCTTTTATTCAATCCTCTTGCGGGTTAACCGCTCGTATCTTCATATTTTCTCTCTTTCACGATCTCCATTTCCTGTTTCATGTGAGACACGTGAGCCCGGATCTTTATTTTTCATTCTACGATTTTCTTGCGCAAGCCTCATCTTTTTACATCTATGAGCCCGTATGTGTACTTAGCTGTTTACTCTGTAATGTATCTTTGGACAGTCGTGTTTAAATTACGTATTAATTTTTTTCTCGTTCATTCTAATTACGAGTTTCACATTGTCTTCTTCCGTGAGGGTATTCCAAATATGATTTCCAGAATAATTAATAAGGTATGCTTTCTGGACGGCCTTCTCAAGCCCGTCCAGATTGGATAAAGTTAGGCCATTCGAGGTAAAAGCGTTCAAAATGAATGTTGACTCAACACGCAAGAAAGGGCTGCCGTCCTTAAATGAACCCTTAATGCTGATTTACCGAAGGAAAAAAACACATATACATTACAACCTAAGAAATATTCATCTTAAAAGTGTTGCCCAAATGATTTATGATTAATAAAGCGGTTTATACTTCATGACGCAGTCTACCTTACAAAATATGCACCCCGGGAGTCGAGAAAACTTTTCAGCTTATCAAGAAAGGTGGGAATGTAACATATATGAAGGTTCAAACCGTTAAATAAACTCAAATAGGAAAAATAACTATGCAGATACCCGACAGCGATTGATGTGAAATTTCACCGTGATAAGTGAACAGACTTATGCACTGCTATTCGTGTTTCAAAATATTGCATACATGGAGGGAAATAACAGAAATTGAGTTTTCATGATAAGGCGAGATTTGACACCGTATGCTTGGCCGTTGGAGTACGGGGCTCTTTTTGTCGAGCATCTCTTGGCGGATGGCTATCAAGGGGAAGAGGTAAAGGGGGGAGGGAGGCGGAGAAAAACAATCCTGGGGAGATGACGCGACGGCCTCTCATCCCTCTCTTTTTCCGCGGAGACTCGGTTCCCCTACCCTCCCTCGCCCCATCTTACACCCCTCCACTTCCCCGCGCGCCCGCAGACTCTTATTTTCTCGTAAAAACACTCGCCATGGGACTCGAGACGGCGGTATTTTAACGGCTACGAGATTCGTGCGAGAATTTTGCGCGAAAGAATTTACTCGTCTTTTTATGGTCGCGCGAGCAAGAGTCCGCGCGTGCCTTAGCGTGCTAAATGGAAATGGAGGGAAAGAGAGAGAGAGAAAGTGGGAGAGTGAGGGTGAGGTAGAGGCTAACTCCCTTCATCCCTCCCCTTCCCTCCCGCGTCGGAGAGGGAGAGATGGAGAGGAGGTCGTTATCAGCCTGGCGGAGTGGTTTAACGCTGGACACAAGACTAGCGACTTGCGTAGAATTCTCCCACACAGCGATCATCGCGTGATTGGGACACCCCATGAAAAGAAATGCATCCAAATGAACCGGCATCATCCTATCCAAGGAGAGAGAAAGACAGACGCCGACACTATGATGGACACTAATCAGCATAGAACCTTCTATTTTCGCGCCATTTAGTTCCCCCAGACTGTTCCATTTATGGTGCCCTCAACGTGGAAATAGAAAAAATGCATACATGTATAGCGTCGGATCGAACGGCGAAGTAAGAAGCAGTCGTATCCATTGACAAAAATTGTTTCTCACACTCCTCACACTCTGTTTTTAGCTTTTTTGGTTGAACTCATTAGGATTTTGAAGGGAAGTCGCCTATTGCCAGCATTTAGGGAAAGACAAATGGTTTAATCGGACTGGCACGTCTTTTTGAATTTCTGGTAAACTGGGGATAAACTTATGAAATTATAGTTGGCTTGGAAGGAGGCAACTCCATTCATAATGCCTACGCCTTTGTTACGATCATATACCAGGCGTTGAAAATGTAACAATGTTTTCGTTTTGAAAGCTATTCCGAATTTAAATACATTTCACACACCCCATATCTACCGGAGTTCTGTCTTTTAATCCTAAAATTTCTCCTCTCTTTTACACATTAAATGAAATTTATTGTTATGTGGAGCTGCTTTGTTCGCTATTTGTTACAGTTTTCATTTATATTTTTAATTTGTCCAATGTAATTTCCCTTGCAGTTTCTTACACTAAATAAATAATTAAATAAAATATCAGCTACAGTGGTCATGACCAGCAGATAACTGCTGGTCATGTCCGAATACGAATGTCCATTTGTTCAATTAGTTACTTCTCAACCAAAGTCCATATTTGAATTTGTAGACAATAACATAGATTTATGGCCGATAATAAATCCCCATTTAGGCCCCTATTGATTGTATTAAAGCTATAGCATAGTACGCGTAATAGCAAGTGTACGAAATAATATATGCTAATAATGTGTAGGAGTTCTTTATGTATTCTATTACAAAAATGAACATAAATAGATGCAGATGCATTGCTATAACACCCTAATTTAAAACCAACTGCTTGAAGAGCTTTTATAGTTTATTTCTTCGGAAAGAAGCCTTAGTAGCATTTTTCACTTCAGTTCGTTGGTTTGTGAATGCAAATAAGTCAACTGAATGTGCCAAAAATTAAATCATGACTGTTTCTGGTTTGCTGAAGTCGTTCTCGATTTTAAGTGACCGCCTAGGTTGTCAAGTTTCTACAGAGGCCAAGTTTTTATCGGCAAGGGAATTCATGACACGATGGAAACAAAAAGCACAGGATAAGCTAGTTTCTACAAAACTTGTAAAATAAATGCATCTCCAAATTAGGAATTTCACCCCGACTTCCTAACCAGGCGAAATTGTCACCGGTCTTTGCATGAGTGATAGAAGATTTTTTACGTGTCACCCCGGTTTTCTATATTGAGTCACTTGCTAGAAGTTATCAAGTGAAGTTGGACTGCCCCAAGTTTTTTCACGCGAGACTCCGAAGTGAAAATTACATTCGATTTGGAAACAAGCCAAAAAAAGAATACGGAAACTGCCATGAAAGCAGAATGAATAATGCTACTTTTTCAGTAGGGGACGACATTTATTTCTGGCCATTGATAAATTACTAACACACTACGAATTAGCGCCTCAGCATTTTTTTTCGGTACTGACTAATATCATAACCAGAAAGGTCCAAACCATTCGCTTCCCAAAAGATATCTCCACTATTACTGAAAGGAATGTCACCATATACCTTCAGCATACTTTCATTGAGATTTGCATGCATAAAATGTATTTAAAATAGGGATGTTTTTCAGTAATTTTTCAATAGATCTTTGCTGCGATATTCACTTTTGTAGACCTTAGAGATGACCGGATGCTTGTCTCATTTACATCATTATGTTGAAAACTGTGATCGACAAATCGTTCGGTACACGGAGTCTTCTGTAAGCTTCACTTCAACCGATGCGTTCTTTAATTGCTTGCAAAGGTAGCCACGAAAACATTGTTCCATTATTGCTTATATGTATATCTGTATTTCCCTAATTTATTATGCAGGAGTTAAAAAAGAGGTAGCAAAGTGATATTCCAATAAGGTACAGCTTATAGTTTTAACACATTAACGTCCTGTCACATAAAAAAATGACGTGTATTGAAGGAAATTCGTCGGTCATCATAAATTCGTGCGGACAATACGTTTATTATCCCTTAAACGTTATTATGCCAAAATTTTACAAAGCCTGATACCTATACTATCCGTAAATAAAATTTTTGCCGTTGCGGATTGTACGCTGATGATGGTCAATGAACGATAATCGCTAATAGCCTTGGAATTATTAGAGGATCAATGTACCTGGTTGGACCTCAGTCGCTACCCAAACCCGTTCACTGCTTTTCGGAGAGATAGGTTCCTCTTGTTATTTTCTGTAGTTCTATCAAAATACTAATGGTCAATTGGTTTTTTCTATATTGTGCATTCCAAATTGCAGAGTGGGCATTTTTTCATGGGAGGAATAAGGGCATTGGTCCAGAACACCCATATATCGGCAAATCTGGACACGTTTAGTAATCCTAATTTAGCGGCCTTCATGCGGGAGCCACCGGGGCCGACCCTAAATATTAAAATAATACTATCATTGCGCAATAATGAGAATTTGATGTTATCTACTTTCTGAATACGTCCACTATTCTAATCCGCGATAAATTTGGTATTCGAATCCCAAATGTATGGAACCGGCATACACTTTTACTTTCGTTACGCATTTCCTTTAGACAGTTTTAATCAGGGAAGGCATTTCATTTACTGCATGCAATCTTTTTCTCTAATTTTTCATGGTACTAGATATATTTTTTTATGCGACCACCATATTTTCTGTATTTGTAGCAAAAGGCTAAATATAAATGTACGAATTATAAGTAATTTTTTTGGTATTCACCGTTTTAATTTCTGGATTTCTAAGTTCCGCATTCAATTAATCAAAGATCTTGAGAGCAAAAAATAATAGATCTCCTTGCACCCATTTGAGGAATACGTAAAATCTTATTTTTTTTAAATTAAGCCCATCTTAATCCTTAAAGCATTATTATAACTTATAAGTAAGCTCAGTGAACTGAACGTGAAAATAAGCCCACCGCGGTAGCCCGTTTGGTCAAACTGTGAAGAAAGTTAATCCGAATCCTTCCTCGGGTGATGGCATTGCACATGCCCTTAGATTAAGCTCTTAGGCCAGGTGGTATATGTTGGTTTATTCTAATCCATTGGATGTCTCAAAAGTAAAATCATCACTACCAATAAGACGCCGAGGTCCATTGGATACATCGGATATGAACCTTTGTCGAAATAGCTAATCCTTGAGCCATTATGTCTTTATGCTGTTATTATTCACCTCTTGATCCTTTAAATTTAGTTACTCTATTTGAACGGAGTGGAATGTGAACTCCCCCCTGCACGGTGGGCCTTATTCCACAAGGAATAACAAAAACAAAGAATCATTTTCAGTGGTGAGAGTGGCGCACTGGGAGGTCCCTCTGCCCTCGCAATTCGGTGACCCCAATCATTCAATTCGGCGATACCCAAGTTATTTGTCTGAGGGTTTGGAGGGAGGAGAGATTTTGTTGCGGGAAGAATTACTGCGACCTCCAAATCCTCTCGCGGCTCCTTCGGGAGGCGCAGGGCTTTTAAGTGTCAAGGTCTATGCGCTTCCGATCATAAATTCGATCTATAATGGTCTCTTTCAAGTGAATTCTTTTGATATAATTTGAGCGATGAGGTTAGATAGACATCCTCCTGCTTAAGGTCCAGGCTCTCTATAAAAGAATGGAAACTGGCAGCATTAGTGAGTGGCATCCTCTCACCGCCCTCTTAAGACCATTTATAAGTATAGTCTGGTCTCCCTTTGCTGCGTTTTACAATCACTTGTAAAATGTGAAATGACGCAAAGATTTTTGTGTTATTTTCAATAAAGGAAACAATATTCTTTACCATAAATGGAATTTTGTATCGACCTAATTAAAAATGGACAAATTGGCAATTCTTTCCCGACAATCATTTTCATGGCGAATTTATAACTTTTCAATAGTGAAGTCTTCGGTCCCCAAACCAATTTCCATTAGAGAGGATTTGTTTCCACTGTGCAGATTAGACAACTAATATTTATTTTTTCAGTTATTTTAATGCTTGAGAAAGACTCGTCATTTAAGAATAAAGGTACCTACATTACATTTTGGAAAAATGGATTTAGTCCAACGTGCTTATGTGCATCTGTCTTGTCTCTGAGATCTCTAACCTCTCGAAGACAAAATTTTTCGAAATAGAATTAGCCAATATAGCCTCTTGTAGCATGACGTAGTTGTCGATCACATGTTCAATGCTGGCGGCTAATTTTTAGAAAGAAAGAGCGTAGGTGTTTACTTCATTTAGAAATACTTAACTTTAAGTCAAGGATACTAAATCTCTTCATCTCCTTTGCCACTTAGTGGTGAAACCCACTACCTTAACGGTCTACTTACTACACTACTACGTCCATCTGTGCATATTTCAGACATAAATTATATTGCTATATATAGTATATATATATATATCATGTGCATATATATTTCCTAGAATGTCTATGTATTTGCAGTTTAATGCCATTTTAATAATAAGAACCGCAAACAAGATAATACCGTTAGGTATGGGTAGATCCCACGTAACTTCCGTCTCTGCAAAATTGAGAACTACCTCCCAATCCTTCGTCATCAGCGACATTGCCGCGAAGATCTTTGAGCGCTGGCGTCATTTGTTAGTAGTACACTAAGTCGTTTGCGCGACTCTTGAAACGATGCAATCGTAGAGCGACACACTTGTGGGAGTTCCAGCGCAAAGTGCGCTCGCGACTAAGTAAGTGTTGTGGGTGGATTCCTTGAGGGTTGAGGCTCGGGAGTGCCGAGGGCAGTTGGGCGTGAGGCAATGGCGTCATGTCCGTATAGCACACGCTCATTTACAACCCTCCCGCTTCCTCCCCCCCCCTCCAACGTAACCCAATACCCTACGTAATGTGTCATAAATGCGTTCTTTCGCGAGTTTTTTCTCCCTTAGTTCACTTTTATTCTTAGCTTCTCGGGTAAGCACGGGCGTGGGCGCGACGTCCAATGCTAACACTACCGCGTAAGACAAAAAAATGTGGCTTCGCACACGAATTTGTTCATTACGTTGGATGAATAAACCTTGATTGATACCATCTCAGGATTGACTTTTATAAAATTTTTAGGAGTTCTTTTTTCGCACGAACAAATGCCTCGCCCTGTGATTCCATCGATGTGTAATCCACATTTGCATTTACTGTTAACTAACTGGGTGAAGAGGGATGGGATAGAAGATGACGCGTTGAAATCTCATTTGCGCGGTCAATGACCAGAGATTGACAAATGCCGGCCCTTATCCACTGTCGTTTGGCGAGTAGATGTTGTCATTGGCCGAGTAACGACTAGACAAAATTGTACGTACTCATTGGCATAGATTGAAAACATTATCTCAAAATTATAAAAATATGCAAAATTAGCATTCGCTCCCTAAAAATATATGCCTAAAGAAATGTTCCTCTCAAATTTCTATTCTTGTAATAGTGGTTGTGATCCCCATGGCTGCTGGAATACAAGTAGAGTAATATATTTTCTGGCATGTATTGTGAAGGAGATCAGTGAGAAAGTATGCATAAGATAAAGTGTAGATTGTCAAGAACTCATTAGCTTATGCCGCAAATTATTTAAAAGCTTACCACGAATGTGAATGGGCGATGGTACTACTGTATAAATTTCAGTAAGCTAGGATAAATAGCAAATAACTCCCATGTATATTTCGGTAGATATTTACTATGGCCAAATAGAATTTTTTTCGATGAGTGATACTTTAATTCCATTTTTGTTTATGTACTCACATGCATTTGCTATAAAAGTGTCTCGCGCCGAGACAGAGCCTTAATTTCTTCAGTCCATCATGCATGAGATTAGCATATATTGCATCATAATCAATGATACATTCATATAGTGATCCAATGCGAATCTCAGATGATGCCTTTTCAAAAATGCCATATAATAATCCAAAAAGTTTAATTTTTGGGTACTAAAGCTCCTCGGATAGCAAGATATCTGGTATCCAGAACATCATTGCCACAGGAAATAGAACTAAACACCTTACCGTTAGTATATGGATTGCACTTCATTGGAAATAAGCTCGAAGTAAGCTCTAACTTCTCCTGGAAATTGTGTTGATATTTTATGATAACGGTTTTACTGTGAAGTAACTTTGACGTAAATAAATATTCTTGTTGCAATGGATGCGAAAATGTTACCATTTTAATTTTTTTTCAAGAATAATTGTATGGTAACATATAACCTATTAATTTTTTCATGTTTGCTACAAGGATAACAGTTTTGTTTTCAAAGAGAGAAATATTGGTGCTTCATTCAAAGTGAACAACCCGAGGAATAATATCGAAAATATCTTCTTTTACATTAGCTGCCTATTTTGCAGTGATGTCTTTGGAAAAGGTGCTTCTGTTGGTTTCTGAATTCAGTTATAGAATATTTCATCTTATTTCACCAGGCTATCTTCCATTATCTCATTTTCCAGACATTTTCACTGGATTCTTTGCGGCAAATGAGACCAGAAGACTAGATCCGTCAACTATTCCTGTACCATTATTTTAAATATTCAAATTTCCCATCAGTTTTATTACGTTAAGTTGTTGTTGGTGACAATAGTTAAAATGATATCGATTTTCCCTTCCATTTTATAATTATCTCTTTAGGAATGCAGATGAAAAGGCCAAGTAACTTAAAACAATTTTTTTCGGTAGTGATTCTGCATTACCTTTTGCCCCTTACCACTGAACTTTCGGTTTACGTCAGTAAGCGCAATTAGATACGGTTATTAATTTAAAGGGGGAGTGAACAATGACACGTCATCTCACCCCAACATCTTGGCTAGAAATGCTCGAAACGAGTGGGCCGCTATCGGTTCCCTAGCGCGCTCCTGAGAGAATTTTCCTGGGTGGTCCTCGGATGTGTGAATTACCCATCTACTTCGAAACTTATTTTTTTGCGTTAGGGATCCCGAAATGGATTCGATTTTGTCTCTGGGGAGGGCGGAGTGGACAACGGTGGGTGGGCCCCATAGAATGTCAGGACGCGAGGGATTTTTAAGTGATGATGCTTGAACGAGGATGGAGAGGCCACAACGGGCGGGGGTCGAGGATGCAATGGGGTGGGGGTTCGAATGGCAGTGGGAGGACGGGAATGGGGAGGGTGGAAGGATCGCGCGATTGCGAGTGGATGCGTTCGCACAGAGGAACGACCTCCGCATTTCTTTACCACTAAAGGCTGACGTGGCCAATTTACTCTCATATGACCACAACAGAAATCGGTTAGCACTTAGTGTGAGAGGCAGGGGAAGACTCAAAACTTGCGTGAAGAAAATTTTGCACTCTGACTTTGCCATTGTGACGGGACTGCGATCCAAGTAATTCGAGTTGTTTGGAAATGGTAAGAGATGCCTACATTTACATAATACCCCTCAAGCCGCCGTAAAGGCATGTAGCAAGGGGTTTTAGGTCACCATTCATGCATGCACAACCCATTCATGACACCTCTACACAGATAATAGTTTGATCATGGACTGGATCCAAAGTCAATCACAAAAAATAAGGTATTTACATAAAACAAGATGTTTGCGGAAAGCGAATACTGTCGCGTGACGCTTAGAAAGAATTACAAATGTGTACAGTTCGAGTCACCATGTGTTGAAAATGCTTCTTTTATACTTTTCTTCCTGCAGGATAAGCTTTTTTCCTGGTGAAAATAATTTAATTTGGATTTTATACCAATCGACATACAATTGTTCCGACAGTGAAATTTCATGCAAATATTTTAGTGCAGGGGTATTATATCTATGGAAATTAATGTGAAAACCTGTATGGGCTACGCCTTTATTGATACCATGCCATTCCATTCGTACTTCCATATCGAATAACGTTTTACTCTGATGAGAAATTATCACTAGAGCATGATGAACTTGACTTTGATGTTGCCTGCCTAGTGTGGAATCACTACCTGCTACCCAGTCTGGAGGTGGATTACAGGACACCACGTATGCGTAGATAAACCTTTCAAAGGTGTGTACCAATACGCGCCTCTATTACAATTCATGTTAGTATTCATTGAGCCATAATTAATAGCCAGCTTATATTATATGAACTTATAAATCAAAGAAGCTAGAGAAGTTCTTTAAAATGTAAACAATTTCCTAGGAAGCTTATTTGCGTCTTCATATCTTCAGTGAACCGTGTAACGGAAAATACAATCTGTAACGGGATTGTTTAAATCATTAGGCAACAAATAAATCACAAAGATAATTAATGGCTTGGTGGGCGCCAAAACCGGATTCACGTTCACTATTCCTAATGCCAGAAGAAAAAAATCTAAATTTTTGAGTCTTAATTCTGGATCCCTGCTCATGGTCTACAGCCGATTATTGTTTTCGTCACGTCAATATCACCATATCGTCTTGTACAAACTAAAGACAAGCACATGCACCTAACTCAAAAGT
Source organism: Hetaerina americana (assembly GCF_022747635.1). Taxonomy (NCBI): domain Eukaryota; kingdom Metazoa; phylum Arthropoda; class Insecta; order Odonata; family Calopterygidae; genus Hetaerina; species Hetaerina americana. The sequence goes on along the minus strand of NW_027286069.1, from coordinate 70,743,794 downwards.
GATTGAATCACCGAAATCAAAGTAAAAATTAAAATTCATAAGGTTGTACATGACGCGTACAGGTGAAAGCCGCTCCACTAATGACTTTTTGAGTACGAACTGCAGGAAAAATATGTGCATATGTGTGTATCTAATCGGGTTCTTTCGCCGCGGAGGAACTCTCTCAGAGGCCCGGTAGACGGCATCGGGAACGGTGCGGCGTCCGACTGCTTCGAAGGCTTCTCCACTCCCTCCTGGGGCTAGCGCAGAGCGTGACGACGAGGGCAAAGGTCGCCCGTTCCTTTGACCGCGCACCCGAGGTCATTCGGAATAGGAAGGGTGGCGGGAAAGAATTTAATACGACCTCTTTGCCACATTAAGCTGCATTTACCGACTTCTTAGCAGTATAGTTAAAAAAAAAACTGAGAGCTAAAATAAAACTGCAAAAATGCGGGTGTATTCAGCCTGAATCATTCGCTGGGGAGGGAAATATTCTCTAGCCTTTCCGGGAGAAAGTTTTTGTGCTATCCGTAATTCCTATTATAATCACTGCATTTTGTAAAATTGTTTGTTCGTCATAATTTCAACAGGAGACGTAAATTATTTTCAGTATGTTGGAATTGATGAGGCCTCATCTAATTAAACTGCTAAAATATCTCCATGGCAACGCTAAATTTTCATAAGTAAACGCCACTTGCCACAATTCCTCTCTGTGGCGACGAATTTCTCCTCTCTAGAATTATTAATTATATTATATATAATCATATATTTTTAAGGCAATCTATTGATATTTTGCATCAACAGATTCACTTATTCACCAGTCTTGAAAATTTATAATGCTGATGCATGGAATACTCCCGTAGATAGCTTCGTCAAACGCAATTTAGGTTATGAGAAAACTCAATTAATGAGTTAAATGAACGACGAAAGTTACTCTACGAGTATAATGTTTACGTCTCTCTCCATTTTTGGCCCAATCAAGTGAATATTTATATTGTGTACTATGAACTGAATTAGGGATAAATCCGGAGGAAGCGCTTCTACTCCTATATCCTGCAGCCATCGCAAGGGTGATTACGCACCAGACATCCTACATTAAAAATTAATTCCAAGGAACTGCGGAAGATACCGCAAAAGTAACTTTTAAAGGAGTCATCCGCTAATATGTATTTCAATGAAAATATTTCAGAGTGTAAAAATTATTCGCCTCGACCGGGATCCCGGTCAAGGCGAATGATTTTTATGCAATGAAATTGTAGCATTAAAAATTAAGTTTTTCTTAATTTTTAGTAACAGTATATATATATATATATATATATATATATATATATATATATATATACATACATACATACATATATATACATATATATACATACATATATATGTATATATATATGTATATATAAATATATATATATACATATATATGTATATATATATATATATGTGTATATTTATTTATGTAAAATAACTAGACTAGCGTAGTCCATGATAACTACAGGTACATGCACTACGGTATCTAAGTGAGATACTACTTCTCTATGCTTATGAGGGGAGCTGTTAGTAACAAAAAGGACAATAACTAAAATTATATGAAATAATGACAACATAATAGGCTACTTAGAATGAAAAAAGGAAATACTTTTCCCTCATAGCGCGCTCAGATACATTTATTCTGTTCGTTTATGGAAAAAATGACAGCTTTAGTAACGCATCTGTTATGCGCTTGCTCACTAATTTCATTGCCATGATATCTCCTATCATATTATGATGGAGCTGATAATACATTTTCAAAATCATGGCCAAAGAGGCCTTCTTCCAATTTATTTATACAAATATGTAATTTAACCTTCGCACCGCGAGTTATTCCCAACCAAGTTCCTCTAATTATCTTGATACGCTTTTCAGTTTATCATAACACCAGTTTAAAATTCTAGCTCCTCTACACTGCACGCGATCTCATTCGGCAATCAATCTAAATTCATGAGGATCCCATGTGTATACTAGCAGTATATTCTAAATGAGGCCTCACCAGCGAAAAATAACATTGCTCTTTAACCTTTTCGTCACATTTTCCCAATGCTCTTCTAATAAATCCTAATCTTTTGGTAGATTTTCCACATATTCTCCGTATGTATAGTCACCCTGAAAAGGTTGTGAGTAAGGGTAACACCTTAATCGAATTTATTATTCAATCGCTTTCTATTTCGCTATTTTGATGCAGGTTTGGGAGGGAACCATTACTATTATGAAAATTCATTACTGCACATTATTTTAAAAAGTTTAAATCTAATTGCTATACTAGCGCTCTCTCTCATATAATATTTAAGGATTAAGAAATTCGTCATGGAAATGCGAGAAACGATGGCATTGTACATGTACTTAATATACATATATTAATATTTGGCCAACCGGCGAAAGACAAATTTCTTCAAAATATTTATCCTACATCTTCTTCTTTCATACATGGTATATTACAAATAGGATTTCAGCTCTTAGATTTCCTCATTGAAAGGAAACAAATCCCAACAATCTTCAGAATCAGACCGAGGATATGTGATAAATTAGTTTCTTTCCAGAGCGTTGCGCGGACTGTGTTCCTTCATTCAGAAAGATCTAAGTAGAACGCCCCACTACATGAATTGCACGTTATCCAAGCTGGATCAATATCAAGAACTATCCATTCGCTACGCTCGTTCTCTCACTCCGATTGATAACTTAATCCAAACAGTATTGAGAGTAGTAGGCAAATAAACTTCATGTGCGAGGTATTTAAAGCAGGGATATTTTCTTCGCCTGTAGAAATAGGTCGGAAGCCATGGGAAAAAATGGTAACATGCTGTAGACCGGTTATAGACTTTTCGATGGCATACAAAGCAGTTTTTAAGTTTACTTTAGCCGCTTATCATTGCACAGATGATCATATTATCAGATTTAATATTTTAACTATGAAGAGTTTTCTAAGGAATCAATCTTAATTTGTTGAAAGGTATTAATTCTCTATTACTTTAAAACATGACAAGAAATATATTACTGCAATTCATCTAAAACAGCTTTGTGCGATTGGTAATTTTTCAACTCTTAAGAAAGCGAATTTACAAGACGTATGTTATTTTACAATTCTTAGAAGGAATGGAGAGCACTGAATCAACAGGAAAAGCCTTATTATGCATAAGGCAAATGTCGGGAAGTAAAAACGTAGGCACCATCTAGAAGAAAGATAAGGTTGGCGGCCTAGTAACCCAATTATCGACAAGTGCATGTATCTAGTGTTCACTCATCCTGTTTTTCTTCTCCCAAGTACGGAAGCGTAGTGATGCAGTGCTCTTTCTGACACAACCGGGATTCATTACGGAGGTTGTTTTAATTGGGCGAATCTTGAAAGAAAATGCACCAAGCATTTGCTGTTTTAAAGGCTTAATAATTCAGTGCTGTATTGTTTAGTTCAGAATGCTTTTGCCAAATAATTCACCCATACATCCGTCGTTCTTTTATCCAGATCTATTGAACGAAGTGATGCACAGGTTCAGTTCATTCATACAACGCGATTGGATTTTTTCATGATTTCATTCAACGAATTGCCTGTCGTCCGGTTTGTCCGTGAGATAATATTTGGTTGAACGTATTTAATAGTTACATGAATTTTTCATTTCTGTCGATTTTTTAATAATAAATCATTCTTCATCTGATGGAGTATACAGTGATTTCGTCAATAGTGGCAGGAGACTCATGGGCATATCGGTTTGTGCCCCTTCGAAATTTCGTCAAAATGGACGAAGCTGCAATGAAAATTATTTTCGAGCGAATTCATTTTCTCGCCGCAAGCAAGTTCCTCTCGAAGCAAACACCTACCTTTTTTCTCTATTGGCTGCCCTGTGTGATTTAAATTTTTGTTCTAATGGCATCGAATATATTGTCAAAGAGTGAAGTAATACATCTTTATTTAGGCAGTAAATTGCACATGCAGCCATTAAAATGGCTAACGCTTAAAATTTTATTAAAAATTGTTACAAACTTAACACAAAGGTACTCTTTCGAAGTGATTTCTGTTTATTTTTAGGATTTAGCTAATGAATTGAACTAGTCAAATCCCCTTACGGTTACTCATCTTTGGTAGGAACAATTTTTTAGCTTACTAAATTTATATATTATATCTTGTTTTCATCTCTGGTACTGTAATAATTTCCTTATCTATTGCATCAATTGTACAAATGAACTGGACATGCCTAATTCACAATTCTAAACGTAGAGCCTATAGTGCGATGCTCACGGGGGCCGAACGCATGCCTCCCAGCATATGCCTCCAAAATTACTTCAACGTGTTAATCTATTGAATTTTAAAATCACTGTAATGACCGTTTTTTTGTAATGGCAGACATATTTTTTGGTGTTTACGTGACTGGTAGCCCATATCAAGGTAGAACTGGGTCAGTTGAAGTCTGGGTGGACCGATTAGTATTTTTGTCCAAATTCGACACTCTATATAAAATAATTACGATATGATGACAATATAGGAGAGCATCGAACAGTATAGCCCATTCTCTGTCATAATCAGGTTCGCCTATATTTGTTTATTCAGTGCGGAGGCAGGATATGACGCAGCCATAAATAACGTTGCTTCAGCATAAATTAGGTATTGTAGAATGCGATATGAATGCGATTGAAATGAGCATATTTATATCTCCACGTTGAGGGATCGACACTTTGCGAAGCTCAGTTCACATCGCACTCCGATGAACGGAACCTTGAATCGCGCAGCCTCCATTCTTCTAAATTCTCTCCACGCAGGCTATCCTTTGATAGACTCAGGGCGTCGAGAGGGGAGAGATGTTATAAGTACCTCCTGTGGGCAGCTATAAAAAAGGAAACCACAACGCAGCATGGCCATCAGAAATGTGTGGCTTCAGATAAAAGGATGTTGTTTTGTCGGTTGCCGAGTTGACAGTGAAGGCCCATCATTTTGCCGTCGGCGGGGTCGACCGAACAATATTTCACAGCGGGTCTCGTATTCTTCAATTCCGATGAGTGGAACAACTTTTTTCCAGTCATTAGTTGGCCTTAGGTGCGTGGGTGTGATTGGTGCTCACTTTTTATTGCCTCTTACGTAAGAAAGATTTGTTACTGCATAATTGTAAATGCCTAGGGGAACAAAAACTGCGCGGTGCCGCCTCTTAGTCATTTTTTCTGCAAAGTGGATGCGCCATAATCCGCTTAAGAGACGAAACGGTTTTTCACTTAAATATCGAGTGACTTTCACAATTCTCTCTCGTTTTCTCGGGAGAAGTTGTGAATGCAAATATGTAATTACTCACGTTTATGGTTACTGCCTTCGTCCCCCTAATGCAAGGCTCCCTACTGACCTTTGAATTATTCAATTTTATGCTAAGTTACAAGTTGTTCTTTGATTCTGACAAAACTATTGTAGTCACATTTTTTCACTGACATTTGGCTTTTGTTATAAGTGAAATCAACCAATGTCTCTTACCTAGGTCAGGTTTAGAAAATACGTAACAATCATGGATAGATTTCTGGACAATAGAATAGACGAATTTTATAATAAAGGCTGTATTGAAGAGAACTTATTTGTTTTCTTTTTCACCACTTTGTTTTGGTACACGATTCCGCTTCCAAATTTGGAAGTACCCGTATCCGAAGGGTGGTTGTTAGCTTTAGCGCAACAATAACTTAGCGAACTTGATCGCGCGAGTTTAGTCATCTGTATTCCGTTTTCTACTACGAGCTTACTGATAATTGTTGTAGCTGGAATCGACATTGAACTGAAAACCGTACAGCCAAAACTAGCGAGACAGGTTTTCCGAGAAGAGTATTGAAATATATGATCGAAGGTATTTTTTTCATCTCGTGAATTTTGATTTTGCATTTCAGATATAATTTCATACAAAAATATAAATATGGTGCTACTTATGGCTATGAAATGAAAAAGAATTTTACCAATGGGATTCTACAAAGAATGTCTTCTGCCTTTTAAATATCCAGATCGTAAATGCAATCTGCATTATTTCCATCCAACTTGCCAGGGATTTTTTCTCCATCACATCTCCAAAAAAGTCAATAGAAATCAAGTTCCTTCGATCAATATTGTTATTAATGAGCAACAGTTGTGTTCCAATTGGCTGTATTAAAAACAAATAATATTCTAGGTAAAATTTACGCAAAAGAATTTTAAATTTTGAAAGTAAAACGCAACAATGTTCAAACTACAAGTTTTGTGTAAATTATACTGTTTAGGTGTAAGTAATATAATGAAACATTTGCTGTAGAAGGTTAATTTCATCGTGCAATCCAAAGCAGAATGCCGAAGTTATATTTCTCCAAAAGCATTATTCACATAGGTCGGAATACGGTGGGTTAGGTAGACACCTACAATATTAGGCGGAAAGAAGATTCAACTCAGACGCACAAATAAGCATTCGGACGGCTGTGAACGGAGACCTCTCTCAAGGTTTCGGATGCCACTTGAAGAGCCCGTCGGCCTAAGGGGGTGCTTCAGTCAATAATTGTGAGGGAAACCGTGAATTTGCACCTTCACAAGATTCCTTTCCTTGCTACGGGATACTTGTTTGTCTTCCCCTCTCGGCAAGATTCCCCTTACACCCCATTGGTCTCGGTGCGGCCCATCAACACGCACCCGTCGGCCTTCCGTTGAGTTCACGTATCTCGTTTCCACTAACAAGACTCGTCTAGCATAAGCCTTGAGCGAGACTTTGTTGAAGGGTGTTTAGGGTAAATCGCCGGGAATCTATTTTCCAGCGCCAATAACAATAATAAAAGCGGCGGCCGCCGCGATCGATACGATGAAGTCATTCTGAATGCGCACATCTCATTTCCTTGACCTGTGTCAAATGCTAAATGGACTGATTCGCGGATGCGGTTATGATACGGAAGCTCTACAACCGCCTCCGCCATCGTAAGTTAATAACGCCAAGGATTAACTTGCCGGAGCATATATCAGCGCGTAAAAAGATAACTCTGTGACTTACGTGTTCTAAAGAGGTTGGCGTATCAAATTATTAGCGATAAATTCTGGGAACTGGATTCATAAATAAAAGTAATTTAACTTAACATTATTTTTTATGGTTTCAAATAACTTAGATGCGTCTAAATTTTGACTCACGCCCTGGTTCTTTGATTAAGAGTATTTGTGCTGCAATCGCTATAACTTAAGTCGGGAAACAATGACGCGAATGCCATCAGCATATTAGAATTTAAAATATCGCAAAACAAATAGCGAGAGAATTATAAATCAAATCTCAATTAAAATATAAAGCAAGTAAATAGATTTTATGGAGATTGTTATCATTTCTTTTTTTCCCAAGATATTTAAATTTTCCTTCTACATACATATCGGAATGTACGAGTGCACACGAAATGCAGAATATGCATATACGTATTAATATACGGAATATTGTATATTAATTGGACTAGGATGCTGTATTGCATGAAGGTTAAACAATCGCGTAAAAATTAGAAATTATATTTCATTCACGTGACGTTGTCAGTTTTAGAGCGTTACTTTTCTGAGACTATGAGTAATACTTACATATGATTACATTATGAAAATTAAAATCTTTTTTCATTATGGTAACAGTCTTTAAAACAACATGAGCGTTATGGCTTGGTGTGATGAACGATTCAATTCAGCTATGGCACCAGAGTTTAAAAACGAGTTTTATTGTACACCCCTTTCTATGAGTTGAAAATTCTCTTGTAACATTGAACACACGTTTGATATATACAGGCATATTGTGTAATTAATCATGCTCCGCTTTTTACATGCTTCCTATTAAGACACGACTAATACATGGGGGACATATACTAAATTAAAGGTACTCAACCTAAACTCCCTGATTTTTTGCAGATCACCTCGATATTCTTGATGAAGCGTTTCACTGTTTTCTTTGTTCGATGTGGTTTGTTTCTCGCTTGACGTTATATTCTTCGCTCAAGAACCATTTATTCCGGAAGAACTGCGGTTAAAAAACAAGCATATCATTTTTAACTCACAAGCAGTTCTTCCACGCATTGCATCATTGGAAAACTATTCATTGTCCCTGGTATTTGATTTGGTTTGTTTGCCACAATCAACATGCTGATTTCTCTACTTATCACATCACTGAATTAAAATTGACTAATCAACGATGAAACTCACAGATACAAGCCCGCTTAGTGGCCCAAATGTCAGTAGTTCTCGTCAGTTGATGACCGACTGATGATAGTTTAGCAGTCGTTCTGAGTCATGAAGGCTGTAATTTATGGTTTCTGATACACGAATTGATTTGAAAAATGGGCGTGCATCCGTTATCCTGACACCAATACCGCCGGATCATGCGAGGCCCTATTCCAAGGACGTTAAATATGCGATTCGATGGCTGAAAATTTGCGATACAATTCCATAGGTATGCACATCGATGTATTTAGGGCAAGATATTAGGGACAAGGCATTAATCTCAGTTTTCGCAGTACACTTTCCTACGTTGTCGTTGAACAGTTCATTGTGGTCTATTGCGTGACGTAGAGGGTCAGATGAATGACAGCGGGCGACGCATGGAATTGAAGTGAAATAGTGTACGTGATCCGCTTGATTAGGTGGTTATAGGAATGCGAAAACTATGTTCTAAGGAAATTCAGCGTTTATTTCATCCTGGCAGCATTGTCTTTGGCTTCAGTTGAAGCACACATTTAAACTCTTTGGTCACTGCAAGTTTTAATTAAATACAGCGATAAAACACCCGGGTAGTTTCGTATATGTTGCATTATAGAGAAATAATATTTGTCTATGACGTACATTTTGCATTTTTATATTCATAGAGAAAACCAATGAAAAACATTATTCGGAAAACTGACGATTACGGCATTTTTAGAATTGATAAATTAGTGATTTCAGATAGCACTAAAGTAGGTATGACATTAGAATAGGTTTTCTAAATTTTTGGAATCAGTGCGTTTATATTCAAAATTTCAACTCGACCTTTCACCGAATAATTACAAGACTTCCAGCATCCAGCTTTGCGTTAATATTTAGTTATCATTTTGCTACATATGGGTGCGTGTATCCTTGTACAACGATGGACGTAGAGCGTCTAGACATTTAGACTAGACGCAGTGTGCGGTTAAAATCTAAATGGCCTACTGTCCAGGTCCCCGGTGGAGTTTCACAAAATGCTATCGCTTTGGATTTCACTGAAGTGATTCTACTTCTTAGCCTTAGAAAACGGTGCCGTAAATTCTCTGCGTGCGCCGGGTCTGCAGCATCCGTCGGCATCGTGAGGTTCTAAATATAGCCTATGGGAGGCATGTCCGAGGAGCTAACCCTCTTGTTCCCTATCTGCCGATTGGTATCGGATTTGACCATCGGCTTCGCCGGGTCGGGGGAGTTGGGGGAGGGGGGCGGTGCGAGATCGCACGCGGGAGGCGCGGAGCTGGGTCGAGGGCAAGGAGGAGGTGAGACGAATGCAGGGAGAGGGACGAATACAATGGCAAGCTAAGAGAGGGGGCAGGGTGTAATGGAGAGACGACAGTGGAAAAGGAATAGGTAATAATGTGGAGGAGACATTGAAAAGTGATCATATGGAGAGTGGAAGTCGGGGGACCAAACGCCATCGCGTTGGCTAGATTAATAGGTGGCGGTGTTTAAATAGCGTGTAATGAAGCACATATCCTTAATAATGCGGTCCGCGTGGAGAGCTAGCTTAATCATTGATTACCTGTACTTTATGACAAGGTATGATCCTCAGCATTTGTAAATTTTGACGGATTTTAATGATTCTTTTTCTTGCTCCAAATTTTTTCAAATGTTTTTGGTTGCTCAAGTAGTAGTTATTGGGGAAGGTGACCGAGAGCAGAGGTTTACTTGAGCCATAAGGGACGCGTGGGTAATCCATGCTCCAGTGTGGTGTGGTGTTTTGCTAATTGAACTGGGAAATCTATGGTTTGTGGATCAACCCTTGCTAGGGTACTAACTTGGAAAAATATGCAATTACTCTTGCTTCCTTCCTTGGTAACCGAAGGGACTCACATTCTTGTATATATAATAAACCCTTAACAATTCCTTTCTTCTCATAATAATTACCGACGAATTTCGTTTAGAATATTCTACAAAATTTCCATGATTCTTCAGTTTATATATTTCTCCGTAGGCCTCAAATACTCACCAGGTATTTTAAGGGTCACCATAAGAATACTAAGCAACATCTGTCTTTTATTCTTCGTTGCAATTATAAAGCAATGGTTACGGCAGAGTTCAACTCATCATTTTTGTCGGCTTGAGTGAGCACGTTAAAAATTATGCACATTTAATTTTTGAAGTTGTAGCTTAGATTCTCTCTTGCGTGTATAATATATTTTTTTCAGCATAATTGCCGAGAATTCCCTGCAGAATTAGTGCATGTGGTCTCGTTAGTGGGATAGCACCATGTTTTTATAGGGAAAGATATTTTTTTCGACAATTGTATGCCCGTGATCATCTCACGCGCATCACTGCCAAATTATACGCTACACACTTTATCCTAATAAGGCATGACATTCTATGAAAATGAATGCGGTACGTGGCCTAGTCCTTGGTCTATTATTAATGCCCCCTCTTGATTTCGCAAATGCATAACTGGATGGCGGGGAATTCGCGGGGATCACACGCGTATACTAGCGGTCACCACGAACCGAGGGAGAGGGAGAGACCCTTACCCAGCAGATCCGAGAGGGTCTAGGGGGTGAGAAGCAAAAAGGGAGATCCATGGAGAGATTGAGGAAGAGAAGGGAAAGGGATTGGGAGAAGAAGTAGAAGCGAGACAATAGAAGTCTCGCTCCCGTAGTTATCTCTGCATCGCAATCCCTCCCGATCCCTTGTTGCCCCGATGGGTACACGGCCAAGAATGCGAGTGCTGCTGCAACTTCTTCACCCTTGGCTGCATCCCCTTTTGCCCCACCCCACCCCTTACCGACACCCTCCCCACTCCGCCGATTTAAAACCCGCTTCCTCCGCCCCCGCGAAACATTCCCCTCCTCCAACTCACTGGCCCTTCCTCTTCACGTTACCATCTCCCTTCTATTCCCCTCCTCTCCAATACGCACACCTTCCTCCTCCTTCCCTCCGGCGTCTCTTCCAGTTAACCACTGGGAATTGCGAAAAACATGAGGTGGGAATTGGTGAGCAACATAAGTTGGGGGATCTTGGGAAAGAATGGATTTTTTTTTTGCTATCCGATTTTTACATCAGCCGAAATTATTGGGGAAGCCTACCCAATGGAAAATTCAAATGTACTGCTGGGTTATCATAATACCGGTAAGCCGTAGAAATACGACGGTGGAGGTAACACCAGGAAGAAAAACGTATGGACGCAGAATTTATAGCGGACATCTTCTGTTGCTGAGGTCGTTCAAGCTAACCTTTACCATTCTCTGAATGGCTGACCGAATGTCAAATTTCTTCGAACGACAGAAATATTTTAACCCTGAGCAGCACACTTATTATCTAGTTATTACTCAGGAACCGAATGAATAAACAGTGAGAATACCACTAAGGGCTCTGGGCGAGCTTTTGTTTTATGTTTAGAAATATATTTTGCTAATTATAAAAATTGTTCTAATATAATTTTATTTTCCTTTTGAACCTCCAGGTTTTAATGGAATTGTTTAACTCAATTAATAAGAACTTTCATTTTGTTAATTATTCCGACCTACACATTAGAGCTAGTTATTTACCCCTTTCTGTTACGCCTTGTCTAATGACCCTCATTCACCGTCCATATTCACGTCATTATTACGTTCGTTATCGTCAAGTATGGCCATGAATGAAAATACATACCATTTTGACGCTTTTACTCGTATCTATATGATACTTTATTTTAATCAATACCAGACTAAAAATATGACATAGTCATAATAATATACTCATAATAGCATGAACAAGTGTGTTGCCCTTTGCTTCACGAAAAATGAGATCGTGCTCGTATGAAACTAATGAACTCTGCTGATTTGCATATATATATATATATATATATATATATATATATATATATATATATATATATATACAGGGTTCGTCCGGAAAATAAGTGTACTGAGCTCAGGAAAAAAAATTTATTACACTTTTACATATCTTAAGCTAATATTCCTCAAAATAGGACCCTTGTGAGTCGATACACTTGTTCCAGCGGCGTTCCCATTCCTGGAACGCTCCCGCGAAGGCATCATCGGGAACCTCTCGAAGACACGTCGTCACGGCCTCTTTGACGGCGTCCAAATTCCCGTATCGCGTTCCTTTCAAACTCCTCTTTATCTTCGGGAACAGAAAGAAGTCCGAAACAACGTTCTCTAAAAAATGTGGATCATTTTTGCAGTGATCCGCAAGTTGTGTCGCGATTTCCAAAGGATTGAGTCTTTGATCATCACTGAGCACTTTCGGCACCAACTTTGCACAAATTTTTCGCATCTGTAATTGCTCCCTAATAATCTCGTGCACTATTGTGTTTGGCACATTACACTGCTCTGCTATCATCCGAACACTAAGACGACGATCAGAGTTCAGTACATCGCGAACTTTTCGCACATTTTCGTCGGTGAGTGTCGTTGATGGGCGTCCAGGCCGTGGTTCGTCGTCGACCTCTTCTCTGCCCTCCACGAACATCTTGTGCCACCGAAAGATCATGTTTCTGGACATGGCTGACTCCCCGTAAGCCTGGTTAATCATACCGACAGTTTCGGTAGACGATTTCCCAAGCTTTACCGCAAATTTGATGGAATAACGCTGCTCCAAAAACTTCGGCATCGCGTTCCGTGACGTGGGTCGAAGCGTGGAGGTTCGCGTTAACAGAGCTCCTCACTACACCACAGCTCAGAGCCGACTGCCTTTTTCAGCGTCGCTTGCCAACATACCCCCCTCCAATCGCAGCCCGTCAGAGCGGTGCTGGGCGCGCCTGGAGCGGCGGGAAAAAATCAGTACACTTATTTTCCGGACGAACCCTGTATATATATATATATATATATATATATATATATATATATATATATATATATATATATATATATATATATATATATATATATAGTTTTGTATGTATATATATATATATGTATATATATATATATATATACATACATACATATATATATATATATATATATGTATATATATAATATATATATATCTTGAAGTTGGAACCCAGTTAGTGCAATAGTACAAAGACTATATTTTTTGGCCACAGTTTTTCTTTCTTTTAACACACCCATCGAGGCTTTACGCAATTTCCGGAGATTTAATACATTTTTCTAGGCCGTACGCGAATGTGTCGCAGAGATTTCTCTTAACTCTCGACACAAAATCTTTCTTGTCTATTCATCATTTGCGAAGCCTTCGGAGTGTTTTCGAGTAGAAAGAGTAAGAGAGAGAGAGAGAGAGTGCGGGAAAATTTCTGAGAGAGGGACTTCAAGTGTTTCATCAAAGCAGTTTTGGTCGAGATGTTGCTTGTTAATCCTTTCATCTCATGCAAACCTTCGAGAGCGGGAACTCACTCTTCGCCTGCTAGCCTAAAAAATGTTGTTATAAAACATCACACAGCGGCGAGATATCTGTGGGAGAAGAATAAATGGTTCAACATTCCACAAACTTAGATCTATGACCTAAAAGCATTTAGATAGCTCATTTTCTACCGATGCCGACGCAAAAAACTTACACTTCCAATAACTGTGAATTTTACTCACATATGGCACAGATTAGAGTGGTTTTACGAAGCGTTCGATTCTGCAGTGGTTCTAAAAAAAATTATGCCACTGTACTGCTCTGATAGTAATTTCCTTAAGAAATTTACTGAATCAGTTCAATTCCCTATACACATCATGCAGCTTAGAGGAATTGTTTTATTAAATGAGTAGTAACAAATATCTATGTTTCACAATGTTATCAAGAACTTATTAATAGGCATTATTTATTACGGAAAAAAGTTACATTGTGATTACCTTTGGCAAGAGCGAATCATAATATCTAGCTAACAACATTTCAGAAGATGTCCCCTCCTATTTTTATTTTCTACGCGCATATCTTGAGCCACCAGTGAAGAAACTTTGCGAAGCGTATCGAAGAGGAAAGTCCATACAAAAAGTTTGCCTGAGAGAAAACATCAGAATGAACATTTATTATTAATTCAAATAGACTGAAGACTATAATCTAAAGGAAGGTTTGAGAAAGAATCGATGTGTAGGGAAAGTTAAAAATCTAACTCAATTTATTTTCAGCAGTTGCCAAGATTCAAAAACGAAACGAGTTCCAGGAATAGAATGCACGCAATATTTTTCCCCTGCGTAACGGTACCAATGCCGTTCTTGCCTTTCGTGCATTTTAGGTGATCATCGGCCAGGGCTTTCACGCAATTGAAGAGTTTTGTTTCCCTATTCCGTCGCAGTCTTCCTTTTCTACTAGGAATTGGCATGAAGTGGTGACTAGGTGGATAGTCTCGAGAGTAGGCCAGCACTGAAAAAATATCCGTCTCCTCGCCTTCCTACCCTCACCGAACCTCCCCACCATCTCCTTCTGGCCTAATGACTTTAGCCTCTGACTCGCCTCCGAACAATGTGAAACATTGATTGAGAGGTTGATTGGACGTCCAACTGTTGGCCGAGAAGATTGGTTTATGAAGTCACTTCTATGTCGATCCCGCATTCGTGCCTAGACTCACTCTCCCGTTTGTTTTAGGAACTCGCTTAATAGTAAGTGATTTCACCCATCTGTATGTTTAAGCTCTTTCGGTCCCTAAGTTCTTAGGGTGCATACATAAATTCGTGTGATATTTTGGTGGGGTGATGAAGGAGGTTTCTTCGAGTACAAAATGTAACAGGATTATTCATCTAATCATCTTAATGCAACCCAAAATCTCGTATACACGTACTAATCTTGAGAGTACTGCTTCTATACATGCTCTGCGAGCCTTCTCATAGTCATACAGTCCTGTATATTGAATAGCTTCATACACAGAAAAAGAGTGGCGGTGTTCAACGTTCAATTAGATTAATATTGCCTTTGTTTTCATCATTTTACCTAATACAGAGACGATGGAATTTACATACACTTGGACCGTTAATTCAGAAGCCTGATCCAGATCAAAGACTCCCCAGCATATTTCCAATACCGAGGATGGTTGGTTTCTACTGAATAGAGCAGTTACTAGATACCGCAAAGGAGCTATGAGTTCATGTCCCGCCTTCGTTAATTTGTTGAACGTCCATTCCTTACAGGAAGAAACTTTTTGATGAATTCAATATGGTTATAAAATTTGAAGCGGTTGAAAGAGAGATGAGATATATGCACCGTAAAAAAATCGATTATATCACACACTATATCAAATCACGGGAATCTTGGAATAATTTCCACCAGCTCCTTCTGTTTTTGAGTGAATAAACACCTTTACCAATTCCAACTGCGCTTCCGGTGAGCGCAGTCACATACCAGAAATGAGTCTAGTGAGTCATTGTTTCGGTCGATGTTTCAAGCGCTTCTAAGGTGACCGCGGGTCAAGTGGATTCACGAATACCTGCGGAGCCCATTACTCCCGAGTTAACGCTATTTTCAGAACCAGTGAAGGTGCGGGTGGATTTGGACCGGATGTGTTATTTTATGTTGGAGGTAGGCAGGTAAATTGTTCCATTGACCACGGATGTGACGAAAGCATCTAGGAGAAATATACACCGGTGCTCTGACGTACGGGGCTAAATGAAAATATCAAATAGACCATTTAAATTTTATTCTAGGTTAAAATTGAAGGCTGTTTCTATTTTCAGAGTGATCATTCCGACATTTCCACCGAATAAATTTTTTTCATACTTGAGGCGATTTAAAAAAAATTTTTCTCACTGTATTTTTTTGAGTATTTGGAAAACATAGGTTATACTTAATCGTACAGCAACATTATGGGAAAGGGCATCATCAAGGTGAGTGAAGCTAATCGCAGGTCGCTGTTAATAAAAATCCACAAAAAGTACAACTTTGTTTTCCGTCTCGCTGATTTGTTAGTGCCCACGAAAACTTCATCCCGACTTATTTAATGGCCAATGCCGTCTATAAAGTAGAAATCTTTTCTAGTTTTGATAAAAATGCACAATCTCAAAAATCATTCCTCTTTGGCATTTCAAGTATCATGGTTGGCGCTTTCTTTTCCTTTTTCTAGCTCATTTATATTCTTTTGGCAATCGAAGTACTTAACAAAAGAGGGTGTTCACTTCGTGTAAGAGATTGATTAT
Source organism: Hetaerina americana (assembly GCF_022747635.1). Lineage (NCBI taxonomy): Eukaryota > Metazoa > Arthropoda > Insecta > Odonata > Calopterygidae > Hetaerina > Hetaerina americana. The sequence goes on along the minus strand of NW_027286069.1, from coordinate 70,727,567 downwards.
TAGAAGATAAAATTTGGGAGGAGGCGAAAAATTTTCCTGGCCCTTACTTTGAAATTTTTCCAAAAGCCATAAGAAGGCCATATTTCAAAGACTCAATTTACCCATTTTACCAATTCAACCACGTCCAATAACCCTAAAATAATCGCCATGATTCGAATCCATACCCTCTTCTTGACAAAATCGTTTCTAGGTGCACCAATCGTGGCCTACGTTGTTGTCATTTGCAGATTTTGGTGCGTGAACTTTAAATTCTTTAAATTCCAAGATGATACCAAAGATTACAATTTTATATTATCGTCACGTAGAGCGAAATTGATTTATCGACCTTGAAGAATGAAGGGGCAAGGGAAACACGTTTTTGAAGTCTTTAAATCAAACGATGAAACATATTCAGGAATTGAAACCTTTTTCCTCCGCTGTTCATATTGAGAAAATATAAATTAATTTTTAAATTTCAAAGCTATTGAGAGTGACGATGGGAACGTAAGAACATATAGTCATTCCCCGATAATTTAGCAAAACTTTTATTGTGCTACATGACATTCCGTGCTCGTTCAACTAATAATCACGAAGTTTTTGTGATTCGAAAAATATGTATTCAGGTGTTTAGTATTTGTTTTCCTTGTTTCCACGCGAGCATAACAATCCTGGCAAAATGGTGAAAGACTTTAAAGAGCGAAGGAGATCTAGACGTATTACGTTGGGCTACCGTTTCATATCCCTCAACCCCTTCATTCCTAGCAGGTACGGACTGTCGTCGCTCTCTGCCACATAGCTGCACCCTCCGCCCGTCTTTCGTGACGCTGGAGTTCTCCAGCACGATCTCTACCAGTCGGCGTAGGTGGAGTCGTCGGCCTGCGGTGTTCCGGAGGAAAGGCGCGGGGGGAGGGTGGGAGGAGAGCCGAGAGGGGGAGGGAGAAATAGGAGGGGGATAGGCGGGAGGCGTGGACCGACCTGGATCGAGTGCGTGGGATGACTTCGGTCACTTGATTGGGGCTCTCGGTTACTTCCTTTAAAGGGTAGACGGTTTACTTCGAAGATACGGGTTGCGCAACTGCTTTCCCACGACTTGGTCCCGCTGAGAGGAATCTTGAGAGAGTTATCGGTGAAAAATGCTGCGTCGTCGAATTTTCTTTCAGAATGGGAGCCAATTTGTAAATAATTGTTCTTATTCCTGCCTCGGATTTCATTTCATTTTATTTTGTACGTTTCGCTTTTTTGTTTCCCTTTTCTTCCTACTTGAGCCGTGGTGAGAGAAGACGGAAGGAAATTCTCAACTCACATGCGTCTAGTTATGTAAATTCGCGGTCGTAGTAGATGCCATGTAAGAATGGTGGGTGTTTCCACGAACTGTCATTCATTACAAATGTGGCTGCTTCTAGTTCTCTTTCACGCGCATATTTTGTGATGGAATATGAAAAATTTCATTTTATCTTAACGTCGGTTATGTTTCAAGACATTGCCATAGTAAATAGTAGGATATTCAGGCTTAAATGTATGTTAGACACCTTATGAAGCAAATACTTTCCGTTATTCATCCCTATTCTGTCTCATAATATAGAGTAATCCTATAACTTGTATCAATATAGTTGCATCTGTCTTAATTACATTAATTCCAAGAATTTCTTGGGAATCGTTTAGGCATATGATCAAGTGTCACCTAAAGTAATAATGACGGAGCGGACTCTGTGCCAATCTGCAGTTTGACTGTATGCCACTGAAATTACTATTGTATAGGCTCAGTAATCTTTATGAAAACTACTTAAATAAAACATAACCATTTGATTTATTGTCTATAAGACTTTTATTTATTTGACTGGATTGTACTATTAATTTTCGGTGAATCTCTTAGAATTGTCAATTTTTTTAGACTTTTAGAACTATACTCTATATAATTATATTTTTTAGCACAAAATCTTTTTCCGCAGTATTTTTTAAACTTTACATGGAAGAGTATATTGTTTAAAAAAGTGATATTTCATTTAAACTTTAAATAGTTCTTGATTTCGCGCATTTATTAATAACGAGTTATTTCGAGCAATGGAAATGCCCACATTCATTCGGATTTTGCAAATTTGAAGTATCGAGTAGCACATCAAATTATGGCCAATTTTAAGGTATCCTTTGGAAGTAAACCTTAATACGGGGAACTATTCAATTACTATATAATCAAGACTAAAACGAATGGAAAATATCGTCAAGGACGTGGGAGGGAAACTGTTCACATTAATTTTACAAATTTCCGCCTTCGGGATATGCACTGAAACCTCTCGTTTGTTTTATATTATCCCGTGATCTCCGTATTTCACATAAACTTTTTTCTTCGAAGATTTAATGGCGTCGGCTGGCCATTTCATGAATTCAACGAGGTGGACGTAGATTCAAAGGAGGTACAGCAAATCACTTGCTCTAAACGGATCCCATCAGGAGAGTGGGGCCTTCCTCTCGGGAGGCCTCCACCCGACGCCCCACAACGGGAACGGCTTCTGGGAGGAGGGGCAGGATCTCGCGGAGGCGGCGGAGGGCGGATCTTTCCATTATCAATCGAGGAGCATTCGAGAGGCGTCCGCGGACGGGAGCATTCGACGACCGGTTTAACGAACCGCTCGCTCTTTTGAGTTATTACGGCCGTGGAATTCTCCACGCGACGTTGGAAGGGCAAGACTCCCAATCTCACTTCTCCTCCACCCCTCCCCACCAAACCCTTTGTGTTCCCTTGCCCCCTCCAGAGGAGCGGACGTCTGGAGCATTTGTGGGAGAGAGAGAAGGGAGGAAGAAAAGGGCGGAATGGGAAGGGGGTGGGGGCGGAAGGGAGTAGCCAATGAGGAAGGCGGGGTCGGGGGGTGAGAGGTGGTGGGGGTGGAGGGGAATGAGGGATGTAAGTGGTTTTCCGTGCCGCGAACTCTTAATGCAGAGCGCTGGATGCCGGGATCCCGTCCAATGCCCTTTTGTCTTCGAGCCCACGTCGTGTGTCGTTGTTGGAGGTGGGGAAAGAGGGGGGGATGATGTCAGGATGGGGGCGAAAGGGGTTGGTTTGCCCGCGGGTGTCTCGTCTCCTTTCCTTTCTATCCAGCCCCGTTTCCCTTAATATTCTCCATCATGCTCCTTCCAAGATTGTATCATCGTGTAAGTCAATGGCGGCGGGAAGAGAGTTGCGAAATAATATTGAACTCTCGCACTTTGCCCGCGTATTGCCAAAATGATTTATTTCTGAAGATACTGAAGGCGGCTTGTTTCCATCGTGTCTTATTTGCATTATTTGATGGATGTTTTTGACGATTTCACGAGAAAAAAAGGAATTGCCGTTGTTTATTTTCAGCAATTTCATGGTCTGCAGCATTTTCGCTACCTATTCAAGGACGATTAAACATAGGAGAAGAAGAAATTCTTTTGTTTGCTAACATGCCTTTGAATTTTACAAATCTGGGACCTCTGAACCTATTTTTGTTAGCTCGTTAAGAATTGTATACTATTAGTATAGTACAAGTGATGATAATGTCAGCGTAATAAATAATCTGGGTACTGATATCTACATACATGAAGCATCGTAATAGCATACTTCATATTGTATCGCAAATGTCCAAACCTCATACTAGTGTCGGACCACAGTCCCTTGATTTTCCCTGGGGGTAAATGACTTGAAGGGGTGACTTTACTAACTCAGGCACAATGTGGGAGGTATTTTTTCCTTTGTTTACCCAGTTTTGGAACGTATATTCATTTTTCTATTGAGTGTAACACCATTTTTTTGACTTACGTGCTCCTTCAGACATAAAAAAAATGTTTGTCTTCACAAAATTACCATTTTGGTTAAAGAAATGATTAGCATAAAAAATCAGTACGTAAACATCATTCTATAATTCTTTATTTTTGTGAGAAGTACGCTTTTATTTGGTTACCATAAGTTCAAATAATAGAATCTAGACTTACTGCAACATTCGGGTACTTAATGTGAAGTGGAATTCAATAAATACTAGAATTTCCCTTATGTTTTTCCCAATCATCAAGTCGGATGTTTGTTGACCTCTCTCCTGATCCAATTCAGAATAATCTTTAAGCCAAGGTTTCCGGTTTTGGAGCAATGCAACGCCAAAGTACGTAGACTAAAAATATTTCATAATATCTGGTAGTATTCCTTTTTCTATGGCTTTGAGCATTTGAAAAATATTGGTTACGGTATTTATAAACGCTCTACTCAACAAAAATATTTGTGAATGTAATTTTTATTGATTGGGTCGTCCTTTTTAAGTGTAAGCGATTATGGAATTATTGATCCGACTTCGAAAACTTCAAAAAATGGAATTTTGCCACAGAAAAGTTCTGGTCTTTGTTAAATCCACAAAAAGGAATGAAAACAGTCTTCGCACTTGCGTGATGCACGACATTTAATGAACATGCTCCATGTAACATTAGTGTATTTAACATGCGACTTAGAATTACATAGTCTCTAATTGTCGGCCTCATCAAGATTCAGCATGACTCTCCGTCAGGATTTAAAAAAGTACTGTTTACTTTTTGGGATTTAAAAAAGTGTGATATTTCATTAATATGTTAATCATAATCTTTAATGGCAGTAAGTTTGTCGTTTTACCTGCCAAAACTTAATGGCTAAATTTTTTTAAAAATCAAAAGTTTTTAAGATATTTTAGCAATAAATCAGGCCTATACGTCTACGTTTTCCGGAATGTCTTTCCAAAACCAGATGCGTGGCACCCCGTAAGCCACCGCTAAGGCATGTGATATGTGTTCTGAGAATATAAGGGCATGTTGTACGAGATCAAATCCGACGAACTTGCACATGACGGTTCAAATGGGCACGTTTCGCATGAGCCATGATATGTGTATCGACTTTTCTATCGTGCACTGTGAAATTTAATTAATTTGATATCACTGAGAGTATCGCATTTGAAAATAAAAATGCTCAATTTATCGAGTATCATGATGCATAATTTTAATGCTTTTGTTGCTTCATTGAACAGTGCAGACTATCCCTAGAGGGCACCTTTTCAGTAGATCTACGCCGCAAAAAGTTTAACTTAAAATTTAAAAAAAATGAGAGTTAATTCTCCTCAACATGACTCTCTCCTCTCGTCCTTGAATTTGTTTTTAAGTATGCTTGATAAATGGGTTGGATGCTGCAAAAATTGCAAGCACTCCGTTAAAGGGACTTGACATAAGTCATTCAAATTCAAATAACCAAAACTATCTTTTACTTCTAATCTCCACCGAGAGAACATTGTAGCATTCACAATTTTGTGTATGGCGATTTACCCATATTAACAGCAACGAGAACGAACTCTAAATCAGGTATTTGGCTGAAACAAGTATGCCCACCTGTTATGGGTGTGGAGACTTAAGAAGGCTTAAGGAAAAACCTACCAAGGACGGAGATTTGTGTTTCAATAAGAATGATATATTTTCACACAGTTACACAAAGAAAAAATAATACTCAAACTGAGGATAAGTTTTACTGCACATCTGGAACGTTGGTGCTAAACATTCGCCAATCATCTTTCAGGGCACGTACTTATGAGCGAAAAACATCCATATTTTAAATTTATCTTATCACTGTCAAAATTGGGTGCTAATAGGCGTTATCACCTTGTTTTAGTGTTTATAACGTCCTATTGTTAATACTTGAAGAAGGTATAAACGAGAATTCTTTTTCGAAAATCTTCTGCTTGCACTTACAAGCTGATGTGACGACATGGGTTTCCGTAAAAGGGAGATGACAGATTTAGTTATCACAACTTAAAATCGGTTAATTCTTCCAGCAATCCTTCGCTTTCCGATGCTCTTGTTGGAACGGATTTTTATACCATCAAAATACGTGGGTAAAATAACACGAGCAAGGGTAATGAGAATTCAGAACGGTAATTGTTCCCCGTTCTTGAGAAAATGCTACCATTTTATCACATTCAACTCAGCGAGAGAGTCGTTTTT